>NC_134417.1:31560343-31860637 GCF_030867145.1 Opisthocomus hoazin
CTGTTGAGGTGTCTGCATGCTCTCAGCACTCTGAAATCAAATGTGACAGTGAAGAGATACTGGAGAAACAATGTTTGCAAACAGTAAAGGATGAAGTGAACAGAGAATGCGAACCAGAGACTGGTAAAGTCTCTCGACATTACTTACCTTTATCTGCTATTGAAGGAATCAGAAATTCATTGTCTGTGGATGACATAGACAAAAATGTAGGTATGGACATGACTGCTTTGTCAGCCTTTCCAAAAGATGATGAAAAGCTCAAAATTGAGGACATTAACACCACCAGACCTGAGACTACTGAACTAGCCATGAAATTTAATGGAGAAACTGGTCTCGAATTAGCTAAATCGTCAGAGCTACTGCATAGTGCAGAAAATGGAAAAATAGTAGATATAAAGGAGGAGGGATATTTAAAAGACAAACCACACCAGGAAGAAAATGGTAGTAATTTATTGCAAGGGAAGTCAGATTTGAAAAGTATACTTGCACTACCAAAGACAGCATGCATTATTGATGCAGAAAGCAGTGTAGCAAAGTGTGAATCTTCTGTGTTAGATTTTACAAAAATGAAAGATGAAATAAAACAACCTGAAAACCTGTGTAGTACATTAGAACATGGGTTGTCCAAAACTCAAAACCTTGAAGTGTTTGAATCTCAAGAAGCTGAATTCAAAGTTAATCCAGAAGATTTTGGAGAGGAAAGCAGTGAGTTGTTAGAAAGAGTGGATACCATTGCATCTGTCTTATTAGAAAATAATCTTACTTTTCAGGCACAGTTTGCAAAACCTGTGAATCAGTTCTTGGTAACTGAAAATGTTAAATGTGATGAAATAAAAGGGGAATTAAATAAACAAAGCAAGGAACTGGTGAATGAGACTTGTTCCAGTTCCTTTAACTGGGAAGAGAATGTTGTGAAGGACAGTAATATTTCAGAGATCATCTGCCAGCCTACTTCAGAAATTGATTTTAATAATGGCTTGGCTTTTTCTACTCAAGAGGAGTTGGAGATGAGCTGTATAAATACTGAAGAAACAGATTCTCCTGTGCAAGTGGGAATTGGCTTGGAATCCACAGTGCCTCCTCATCTACATTTTGGTCTTCAGAAAGTTGACAGTTTTTTTGAAACTAATTTCACAGAAAAAGCTGCTTTTTCCTGTATGTGGGAAAACAAAGGAGATAAAAATTGCGTTATGAGTAGTGCATTTAACTGTTCTTCAGAAGGCTTGGAAGTGGGTGCTGAGATCCTGTCTGCTGAAAAAGACATGTGCAAAGAACTGGACTGCCCTGAGAGGGGATATTTACACCAAAATGTAGTGAAAATTCCAGATGAGAAGGAGCAGCCAGTAGATAAAGAACATCAGGCATCTCTTAAATCACAGATCCCGGATGCAAACTCTTATAATAAGAATACTTTTCTTCTCCAAAAGTTTGATTGTCAAGAATCAGGCTGCAGGACTTCTGTGTGGGAGGTTAGAACAGATCCTTCTAGAACTGGTTCACTAATAGCTGTGGGAGACAGCAAAGAATTGAATAGTTTTGAGGCATCTGGGAAAAACACTATGGAAAGGTCTAAAAATGATTTTTGTATGCCAGAGCAGAGCAATGAATCTGAAGAGAAAGACTGTTCTACACAAAAAGTTGCAGATGTGAAATGTTCTGAATGTGTTCCTGTGTTCAGAAAGGACCCAAGAGCTTCCAGAATTGCAATGAGTGCTCTGGGAGCTCGTGCAATTGTTGATGCTGATTACCAAGTACGTGAACTTCATTCAACAACGCACTCGGGAAATACTTTGACAGTTAGTCGTCTAAAAGCAGAAACTATGGTGGATATGGATACACACTGTGAAAGAAAAACCTCTCCAGATACTGCAAATGAGTTGTCAAGTGAGGCTGGGGAGGGTTATCCTAAAGACTTAGCTTCTTGGAAGAGAGAGTGTATGTTAGTAACCTCTGAAAATACTGTGTGTGCTAATGAATGCATGGTAGATTCTAACAGAGCTGGGTGCATCAAAGACAGCGAGGAAAGTCAGTTAAAAACTGGGACATCAAAAGAAAACCCTGTGATGCCAAATGCTTCAAAAAATAGATTACCACTATGCCAGATGTTAACCAAATTCTCAGAAGCTTGCAGACAGTCTGTAAAAACCAGTAAATTAAATACAAAAAGGTTAGCACTTGACAATTTCTTAGAAGAAAATGATTCTGGAATACTTCAGTTAGATGTGGAGCAAAGTCTAATACACAGTGTTGATACGGGGGTCTCAGTGTTTGAAGAATATAATCATAATCAAACTTGCACTGCTTGCAACACAGGAGAAAACAACACTGATGTTATCCTAGATGGCAGCAGCAGAAAAAACATCTTAGTCGAATATCTTCCAAATCCAGCCCTATCTGATGTAGAGTGCAATGGTCAGACAATTAGGCAGCCTTCTGAGCCACAAAAAACAGTATTTGAGAAGCTATGTATGTTGGAATCAGAGTCTTGTGTGGATGTTGTTCTCAAAAAGAGCAAAGAGCAAGAACCATCTGAAAGCCTGACTGTTTCAACCAAGACAGCTGCCCGAGTAATGCATGCCAAGCTATCAAAAAGGCTGTTTCAAGGTAAAAGGAAAACAAAGACTCTCAGACGAACTCGGCCAGTTCTTGCAAATGCTGATACTTCTATGCCAACAAAATGCTCATCCGAGACTATAAATAAGATCAGGCAAGAGATGGGTCCTCCTCTTCCCCCCTTGCTATTGCCATTGATTGCTACTCCTCCAAAAGCTGCATGTACCATGTCCCCAGTGATGTCTTCTACTGGTAAATCCTCTTTGCTTTCCCCTCTTGATGACCTGATATCCCCACTACGTGAAACTCCTGTTCCTCCTCTCATGTCTCCGTTAACAGATACTCCAACGGTAAAATCTGCTCTTTTGGTTTCTCCTCCCTCACCCTCAGAAATGGCAGTAGGTAGAAGGATTCGCTCCTCACCTTTGAAATTTTGTACTTCCATTCCAAAGCATGCACTTCCTGTTCCAGGAAGATTTCCTCTGTTTGCAGCTGATAGTGCTGCTCCAGGTGCTCCTCAGGAGAACTCTGTGAAAATACTGGACACTATGTACCCAGAGCTGTCTGCAAGGGCAAGGACACTAAACATTCTGAAAGGCAATATTCAGCTTAACCGATGTGCTTTTTCAGACAGCCAGAGTTTGCCAGGACCTGTGGCTCAAATAGGGGGGTTCAAAGAAATTGCATCTACGTCAACTGCTTTTGTTAAAACCGGGAGCAGTTTGAAATCTGGTAGTTGCAAAGGTCAAAAAAAAGATGTACAAAATCAGCAATTGTTTTCAAGTTCATCAAATAATCTTGAAAAACAGACATTATTGCCAATATCTATGCCAAGAAGTGCAAAGAGACTGAGGTTGGACAGTGAACCACCAAAGCTGGAGCCCAGTGATATTGCTGCTATGGGAAATACTAAAAATACAGTCTCTGAAATGCAGGAGGCTTTCTGTGACAAAAGCTGTGAAATCAGCGATTCAGCACACAGCTCCAGTTTAGAAGCATCAGTACCAGTAAAGAAGGTTATTGATTCTGACTACCAGAAAGTTTCTTTGGCATTGAAGAAAATTGCTGAATCCTGTTTTGACTTGTTACCAGTTATTAAAGGTCACATGTATGTTGGCAATATCTCAAAGATTCCAATAATGAGAGATGAAGAGAAAGAAGTTGTCTATGAATTTGGTATTAAAAACAAGGTAAGTAGCATAATTTTTAATCGTGTGTTGTAAGAATTACTTCTGTGCAGATGAAAAGAGTATAAGTATGCAGTATTTGAATTCTCAATTGTTCGGGCAATCTGCAGTGCCAAAGTGTAATCTTGAAAGGTTATCAGACATCTAAACTTGCATAACTTAAGAAAATATAGAATTTCACAAGATATTACTGTTCAGTGATGCCCAGGATGCAAAACTGCGTTTGTAAATATGTTTGCTTTATTTTTGCAGCGTTTTTTTGTAGTGGATAGCATTAACAATTGTAGGAGTTCCTCTAAAAGTGTGAGGTTCAATTACCTTTTTTAGTTTTTTCAATTAAATAACTTAAACTGCATTGTCTATACAATAGTAACTGACCCTTTCAGTCCATGTTTACCTTTATTATTCTACATCAGGTTGTTCAAATAAATTTTAGTGGAAAACTCTTTCATTAATTTGTTTCTCAGAACTTGCTTAGCATCACTGTTGAAAAAATTTGCTTTAATTGCCGTCTCTCTCATAGATAATTTGTCATGTGCAGCAGAGCAGTTCACCAACTGATGCATGGCAGCATTTTGCCCTGTTTCAGTTCTTGAACGTAATGAAGTTCTCCACAGAAGTTACTAATGCGTTCTCAGGTCATCTTTATTAGGAGTTGCCAAATCTGGTAACTTTATAGGAGGGAGGCTGCAGCAGCTTTATGTTTTTAGGTCCAGCCAGTAGCAAGGCCCAGTATGTACTAATAGGCACGCATGCATACAATATGTGCCTAATCTTGTTCCCTTCTCTGGCTGATCAGAGTGAAAGCTTGGTAGTGGAAAATATATACATATATATACAGCAGCTAACATGAGACACTCAGTATATCCAGTAGGTGACTCCTGTTCTGCCCGCTTGTCTCATGCACTGACAGACTTACAGACACAGAAGCACACACACATCCCTCCAGTAGCTGGTCCAGACCTATGGCCTTACCTGCATCTGACCCTCTGGTCTTTCAGGTAGCTGGCTTGGACCTTCTGGTTCCTCGCGAAGCCAACACTCAGACTCCCTGGTGTCTGCAGGTAGCCAGTCTAAACCTGTGGCCTCTACAGCACCTGGCTTCTTAAGCCTCTTGTTCTACTCCCCACTTTTAGCCCTCCCTCTAAACATCCTGTAGTAAGTCTTGCACAACCCTAGTATTCTCCTTCCTTGTATCTTGGATTGAGTCCCATGTTACTGTAGACAGTAATACCCCCTTCCCACCTCCTGCGGAGTGTAAGGTGATCTGGGGAGGGACTCTGCTGTTGGCTAATCTAGTAAGTGTCACACCTGGACAATAGGCTGTGACCGCTCTGGGAGCAGCCAAGTCAGGGTGCTCCATTTGCTCTGACTGGGTTATTGGGGTTCCTCTATTCTCTCCTCACTTTTTGTTTAAGGAAGATAGTTTTTAATCACATAACTAAACAATTGATATTTAAAGAATAGTAGTCCTATTCCGCATCTGTTTAAGACATATTCTGGGAAGTTGCTCCTCTTTTTTCTTTTAATGGTTGCCTTTGATTTAATTTTCTGCATTTTTATATGTATGCAGACAGTATTCTTGCAATAAGGTAGCAGTTCTTTTTACTTGTCATACCACTATAATGTTATCAAATATTCTCAAGTATATAATAGTCTAACAACATTTTTTGTGCCTTATAGCATTTAGCAGAGGCCTTCCTGCGTGCTGTTCTCAATAAACTCAAGGCTCAGAAGAATACCACAAATCACAATTTCAGTCAGGCTTTGTGTCGAGTCTATACAGGAATTTGTCGACAGTTAGGAGATTTGGAAAGAGCCCGCATTTTCTGCTATAGCCTACTTAAAGAAGGTATAGTATGGCTTAGTGGGCTTGTATTTTAAATACACTGTGTGTCTTTGCTGTAGTGTTCCAGAATGATTATGTTTGTAAAAACAAAGAAACAAAAATCTGGTGAAGGGACATTTTCCTTAGAACTTTTTTCTAGAGTGCAGAAGAATAGACTGTTCTAGAAGAAATTTCCCTTCTCACAGTTCCTCCGCGTCTGTGTCTCAATTTAGTGATGACCTGGGCTCTTAGTAGTCTACTCATTTTTCCAAAGAAATATTTTATTTAGAATCTGCTGTGTTTTCATTTTTGCCTCAGCACCTCCAAAATGATAATGGGATTCCAGGGAATTTTGTACTTTTTGTTTATTAGTATTTTCTTATTTTAACTGAGTAAGCACTGATTCATAAAGTAACTGTGATTTAAAAACATATATTGTCTTAAAATACTGTCAGGAGTTGGACAATACCTTGTCAAAACCAGTGCATTTCTACAACTTGTCGTCCTTAAAGTTTTATAATTTCCCATTATCCAAAGTCTTGCTTGGTTGAGAGGTTTTTGCATTTTGGTTCCCTTCCTCTCCGCTCTTTCTTTTGTTCCTGGTAACAAAGGTAATGCTTACATACTATCACTGTACTAAATTAAGAGTCTTAGTTCTGGCAGGACTTCACTTAGTTTGAAAATACTGAGCCATCCAGGGCTCAAAACAGTATACTGCTATCTGTGTTTCAAATTAAAATAAAATAGAATTTGAGAGCACTGAGGAGCAAAATGCTACAACTTTTGATTGCTTCATTTAGTGGTTGTCTTCCGTATAACATCCCTGTCTTTTTTCTTTTTTCCTTTTTTTTAATCTTATTAAGGACTGCAATTTTATTTTGTTCTTAATTGTGGGTTTTTTTGTTGGGTTGGGATGTTTTTGCTTGGGTTCTTTTGTTTTCTTATCTGTTTTTCTCTCCTTCATGCAGTCCATCATAACTCTTCTTTCATTTTTTTCATGTTAATAGTTTTAATACTGAACCATGTCAGAAACTATTACTTGTCAGATATCTTTTCTTAGTCTGAATTAACAATTAAGCCTTTTGTTCTGCAGTACCTTGGTACTTTGTCTTTTTGTGGGCTCTTTCAAATCTTAAACATTCCCCTCTTTTCTTTCTTTTTCTGGATAGGATCCAAACTTCAGTAGCTAAATGCAGATTTGCGTCGAATGATTTTACATTCTATACTTCCAATTGCGTAAATTCCTGTTGTGGTTGTTCTGTGGTTTTGTTGTTATCTTTTGAGTGTGAACAGCTGTAAACACATCTTAAGAGTTGGTTGGGTTTTTAAAATTTGTTTATTTTGATTTAATTACAATGCACTCATTTCAGGGTTTTCTCTTTCATGTGGTTTCACATATTAATTCCAGTCAGAATTATGGCATCACAAATGTGAGCTATGTCCCAGCTACACAATTGCCAAATTGACTATAAACCATCATCACTACTTCATTAGACTTGCATCATCTGTTCTCTTGACTTATTGTCCATCCTTTTGAGTTCTGTTCTTCTTTCAGGTATTCTGCATTAAATGGCTATAAATTAAATGTTACCTTTCTTTGGTTATTTTTCCTTTTACCTCTTCTCTGTTCCCCTCCTTTTTTCTTTTTTTTTCTTTTCTTCTTTTGATGCCCCTGTAACTCTTAATCATCTCTGAGTGAATTTTTTAAGTGATCCAGATTCATGGGCAGGCAATTCAAGTTGCAGCATGTAGATAATTCTAGATTAGCAACAGTCCTTGTTCTGACAAAAAAAAAGTTTGTTCTTATGTGATGAGGGGATTCAGAGTAGAGAAGGTCCATCCAAGACACTGCATGGAAGTCTGTAAATTCTTTATGCTCAGTGAATCCATTAAAGCTTCTTGATTTGAAGTATTTTCATATGCTCTCTAGTTGTTAAGATCTTTCTAAAAATGTAGAACTTATGCTGAAGTGAAAAAGGAAGACACATTTAGCTTTTCCGTTTTTATTGTTGTTTTTAGCTTTTTACAATGACAATAGTGTTTCAGGCATATGTATTGCAGTATTACATTTCGTGTATGAAAATAATATCTGCTTCTTGCTTATTCTTGCATTCTACACGCTCATGTTTTATCTTAATATTTTGCCTTGAAGATCTCTGCTTTGGTATTCAGAAGGTTCTATTAGCTTCCTTTTGATGGCCTGGAACTCTGTCCTCTCTTGCTCTTATAGTTCTGGATATATAGTTGTCAGATACATGCTCTGAATTAATTTAATTAATGAGATTTCTTCAATCATATCAGTAGCACACTTTTTTGTGTCTATGGAAATACAAATTTTGACATACATCATTCGTATACACTCACTTACAACTTGTATAATGTATAATTTCCCTGATAGAGTCTGGGAAAATTGCTGAGCAATATCAGATTTCGTATTTGAATTGTATGAAAGTTCTTTACAAAGTTGGGTTTTTTTCATGTAGATTTCATAGGTGTATGGGTGCAAGGTGTTAGCAAGTACTGTGGATTTGTACTGAAGACCTGATTTGCACATTATTACACATCTGAGGATTACTTTTTTCTTTTGGACTAGCTCTAGTTTGATCCACTGATGAAGGTTCTCATTTGTGACTGGAGTGTATTAGGTAGGCTTCTGGAATGCAGCTCCTAGTTTAATTTCATTCTAAAAGAATCCAGTTTGAATGCTGCAGGACCACTCTCCTTAGTGAACTAAAGGACAGATGAAGGGAGACTAATCTTAAAAAGCAAAAGAAAAGGTCCTTTTGCACTGTCGTTACACAGCAATGTCCAGTGAAGCCTTCCCTCCTCGCGCCCCCTTAAATAAAAGAGTGAAATTACAATGGGGGAGTTGGCTTAGGGGGGGATGTGTTTTTTTCTAGTGTCTTTTTTTCTTACTGAAGGACTGAGATGTGTTAGTATGATTCCGCTTCCCTGGGCTGCAGTTGTTGCGTGACTTCTATACTTTCTTTCCTAGTTATCTTGCTGAAGAATGTACTAGCTTTTCATGCTTGAGTATATATTTTTTTTGTTTTGAAATGTTAAAAACTTACTTTATTCTCTCTTTTTTTCTTAGACTTTCCAGACTCAGAAAAATTGATTTTATTTGTCACAAATGTATGGTCTGACATATTTGTCTTCGAAGGTGCAATTAACAAAGCTATGCAATTAGTTGTCAGGCAGAGTGCAAGCAGTGAGATGCTGGCCTGTTTGAGTGCTTATCTCAACTGGGAACAGGTAAAGTCTGCTTTCATTGTCAGTATCAGCTTTTGTCTGCACTGGTCGCTTTGCTGGCTGAATCAGATCAAGCAGCTTACTTCTGGTGAAGGGAGTGAAGATACCCTGTGAATCTCCCATGGAGACTGTACAATTGCACAACCAGTGCTGCTTCAGGCCTTTTTCTGTGGTTGTCTAGACCCTACTAGAACACACTGCTTTTCTTGATTTCCCTATTAAATACTAATCCCTCTATTAAACATTAAAAGTAAATATTAGTTGTTTTTAAACTTGGACTGGAGTGTTCTTGGACTAGAGAATTCTGTCCCTCTGTGGAACTGTGACTTTGATGTTCTTTGAGGTGGGTTTTCTGTTTTGTTTTGTTGGGGTTTTCGATATGTATTGGGCTCGTCTGTCTTTCACAGTTCTCTATGTAATAGGTAATTATTTATCACATCTAATTTCAAGATGAGCCTATCTCTTCTTACTCATGATCTTTCTGTGAGGAAGACTCATGCCCACTGATGATAAAAAAAATAAAAATCAGCCAAATTATTTCATAAGCAGTTGGCATGATCAGTACAAAACTGCAGAATTACAATGGTACAGTCAGTACCATCAGCAGAAGAAGGATGACAAATGTTAAGAACCTAAGGACTTTTGAGATTTGACTTCAAGTTTTTGAGCACTTTGGCAAGTAATGTAATTTCTGTCAGTTTTCAGCAGGCACATATTACCGTCCTGAAAGGGATGTTGCAAAGAGGAAAAATTAAGACACCTTGGTACAGTAGGAGCAAATTTATATCATGCAGATGGAAAGCTGGAGGTACCTTGCTTCTGGAGAGGGAGTTTGTGTAACAGGCTTGTGTGTTTGCTTGAGGGCTAGGGCCTTGGTAGTTTTGAATACCCCATATTAGTGCCAGGCTTGCTTCGTGGAAGTGCCATAGTTCTGTAAATATCAAGTGAACAAACTCATCTTGATTCATAGCTCACCTATTCCCTATCCTAACATGCTGGTCCACGTCTGCCTTGGGGACTGCAGCTAGGCTTACTGCTGTCAGCATAGCCTTTAGGTGTTGCACCCATTGGAAAAAGTGTGATGATTTACTTTTTTTAGCTCTGAAATCATCCCTGAATTTAATATGATACCACTGGAACAACAGTCCCTATAAACCTCCTGATTTAGTGCAGGTTTACAGTGGATTGAGTGAAGATGGCATGGAATTGTACATGTTTGTTTTTGATTAAGTCACAGCTGTGATGTAGCATTAAGCCTTGGTATTCAGAGTGATGCTGTACTGCAATGCCTGTTCAGCAAAGAATTTGTATTCTCCATTCTATTAGGTTACAGCTTTCAATCTCATGCCAATAGAGATGCACATAAGTATGTCTTAGGAAATGTTCCTGGAAATATAAATGCTGTGCACTCACACTACCTACTTTCTTTATGGATCTCTATGAAATATGAGAGCTGCTGCAGCTGGGAAAAGGACCTCAGGAATTTCTATATTGATGATAGCAGATGACATCATCCTATCTGTAAGATATTTTTTACTTAGGTGGAAATACAGGAACAAATTTCAAGTGGATTGTGGTCAGCAGTCTGTTATGCACATAATTTTATAAGAAGATTATTCTGCTTATGAAAATAAAGCTCTTGGAGAATGGGTATTTAGTTCTTGGTCAAAGTATGCCATTTTAGTGACTTGCACCATTGTGGAACTTGACAATTATATGAGCTTTTGTACCAAGGATATGTTGAGCACCCAGTGTGTTTGTGAAAAGCCTAGACTTTTTTCTTAATACTTCATATATTTTTTTCATTTCCTTGCTTGCCCTAGCTATTTAGTTAGCAGTATTGTTTCACATGGCATGTTTTCAGTCATTACTACCTCAACAATTGAAAGTACTTGCTTGGAAATAAGCCTCTACTGAACAATAAACAGTAAAAAATTTCATCATCAGAAAATCATTTAAAAAATCCCCACCAAACTTAGAAAGTGAGGAGCATTAGTCTAATCTTCTTGCATTGGATAACACTGTTCTGACCTTAAAGCTTCACTGAGAGAAACAAAAATCCCCAAATTGTAGGAGGAGAGAAGAGAGTTGGTGTAGAGTTTGTTGGTTTTGTTGTGGGTTTTTTTCCAAACTCTCGTTTTAGTAAAAGCATCAAGAAAAATACTGAGTACTTGAAGATTTTAGTTTATGTACTCTTTTTGTCTGTGTTAAGTCAAACTCAAAGTTGAATCTATGGTGTAAGGTCCTGTGGACAGTCAGAATTAGATATATGTAGAGTTTGATTCTGGGTTGGTAACTCTTCATGCATTAAGATAATCACTTTCTCAAATTCCAGAGTTCCTCTTTGGATGCTGGTCTTATGGTCTCAAACCTGCTTTTAGAAATGCAGTCGTGCCCAAAAGTAGAATTTCACAGGAGTGACCGATATGGAGAAGATCTGAGTGAAGATGCTTGGCAGTACATATTTGCTGTTGATCTGCTCTGCTCTCGTCTGAAGTGGGATTGGACACATGACAATGTTATAAGGTATTGTGGCAAAAAGTTCTTTCAAATGTTTTCCTATGTCGTTTTTTTGTGGTTTGTTTTGGTGTTGGGTTTTTTTTCCAAATTTGAGACTATATGACTTAGCTTTTAACATAATAGAACATTGCATATATACTTAGAAATGAGACCATTTTAACCTGATGAGACCTAGACTACTGTATTTGTGTGCCTTATTTTAAGATAGAAAGAGTGATCAATGACAAAATGTAGGATTTTATGGTACTGGTCCAAGAAATTAACCCTGATTGAACCATTCTAATAAAGAATTGCTTTTAAAATAGCTATATGTGGACAATTGTGAAAGATTTTGAGATGGATTGTTTGTCAACAAAGCAAAATTACTGATTGTCTTCCTCTGAACTTAATTGTTGAATTCCTCTCCTCCCCATCACTAGAAAATGAGGGTGGAACTTTTTATATGTAGTAGCACTCTTTCAGTGCTGAAAGTGAAATGTAACCATATTCATTGGTGTACAATTCTGATTTCAGTCTGATTTTAATTTTAAAATCATTTTAATTCTTAGATTCAATGTATTTAAATTTTCTTTGAACCTTATAATCCAGTGCATGGACTGCTACCATAATTAACTTCGTTTGAAAGGCTTCATTTTGATAGCTATGCTGACCTATACCTACACAGATCTGACAGCCCCTATTTCCTATGTAGAGATTACATAACCTAGTAGAATCTCCAAAAATAATGGCATTTGTTTAACTGTGACACAAAGTGATCATGAAGTACAAAGTAAATGCAAATAACTTACAGTCATCATCAAGTCTTTTTTACAAGTTCCATGCTTTCAAATAGTAAAGAAGTTATTTTTAGAAAAATACTATTAAAATGAATACAAACTATCTTTAGTGAAAGGTATGTCATTTAAACTAAAGCCATACAGGGTTGATTGTGTGGAGTTGTGCTGATAATAAGTAACTAGGTCTATTAGCATCATTTTAAGGATGCAAAAAGTCTTATTTTGGGTCCTTTCAGGTTTAAAAACAAGCATCAGATCCTACTTGTAACATGCAAACTGTGAATTTTTAGTCATATAAGAACATAACATCTCAGCATGATATTTGAAAGTAACACTTTCATACGCATCTATGAAGTCAGGGAAGTAAGTTCTTGACTTTAGACAGAGATGCAGAATGTTGCAGGGAAATGAACAGAAGATGAACAAGTTGTGTTCTGAACAGGAATAATTCCGCCAGAAAGTTAGCATTGATTGTTTGGGTTTAAAACCTTCTTTACATTACTCATATTGGTGGATGCTTGGAATATTATGAGTTTCCGTAGAAGGTGAACTAAAGATGTAAGTGGAGCTATGGAAACACATGGTAAACAGAAGAACCATGCGTGTTCTTTGTTGTATAAATATTGTACTGCCCCTTCATGCAGTGTCAGATTTTCAAATTCATTTATCTTTCACAGCAAAGTGCTTTGGCCTGCTATGGATAAATGGGTAAAGAAGAGAAAGGGGCATGAAACTGCTCGGTCCGTTCCCGATAGTGTTATAGCACTGACACTCAGGCTAATTGGTACGTAATCTAAATCCTTGGTTGAACTTCTGCTTTGTGCAGGTAATGTCCTTTGAAAGTGGCAGCCAGCCTGGAAAGTGTATTGAAGTAGTTTTGCATTTTTTTTTTATTCTTTCTTTTTCCACTTCAAGAATTTTCACCTTCAAAGCCAGACTTTTACAATCCTAGGCAGATATTTTCTGTTTGTCAGCCTGTGGAAAGCACATACTTAGGTTTTGAGAGGTGTTACTCTGATTTCACGATAACAGATACCAACATGTTTTACGTATTTAAAATGAAATCATCTGTAGCTACATATGCTATATAGCAAAGTGTATAAAATAAGGTTTTATATGCAATGTAATACCTCTTACTGCAATTTTAAGTTAGATTCATTTCTTTGGGATCTAGATGCATAGGTAAATTGTAAATAGATAAACTTTGGGTTTCAACAAATATTTTCAGTATGTAGGCTATATACTATTGTTTGTTAAACAGAAGTTGCATTCTTTGAGAGTTTTACACTTACAGGTTGTAAACCTGTGGGAGGTTGGATCAATCTGATGAAAAATGCCTTGGGGTCTTTAGTCACAAAAGGAATATGACAACTTTTGTTCCCAAGACAACACGATAACAAAATGACTAATTTTCATAATTGAAATTTGCATTTTCTGTTGATACTTCCAACAAATAGTAAGTCTAAAAATTAGGAAGGTGACTGTCTAAATGTCAGATACATAGTAACCTTGTTTTCTTTCAGGTCGATTGGGCCAAATAGGTTTGAAGGAAGGCTATCTTGCTGCAGTGAAGAATATCAGTTCTGTAATTGGACTGTTTGTGCAGCATGCAAAAGAGGAAGGTAATCTTTATTTAGAGGAACTGTAGTGTAACATCTGTAATGTGAAGTTTTGCCAGTGTAAACAGAGCGCACACAAATTGAGACACACATGCCAGAACAGCCTGCTTGTGGAGTTTTATGTTAGAGCATAGCAATACAAACAGTTTGAGTCCCTTTCTCTCCTGAAGTTAATGAAGCATGTGTATTAGCTTCTGTTTGACACAGAGGAAAACTCTGAGATAGTTTCAGCCAGCTTGGAATTACTCTGCTTCGTGTAATAGCACATCAGCTGCTTCAGAGAACTTGAAGGGTGATCTTAACTTGAGCAGTAATGGCCGATTTCTTACCTGAGCAGTAGATGTTGAAGCTTGCTACTAGCAAGATTGTTGTACTGGGAGAGGATTGCAAGACAGTCCAGATTCCTGACTGAGACGAAGCAAGGCAATTAGGGCAGGAGAGATCCATAGTGCTAAGTTATTCTGGATGTTAAGTACATTTTGCATTGAAGCATTGGTTGATGTTAGGGAGATGTTCTGAACCACTTGTATAGCTTCTGTTCCTTGCCGTCTCAAGTTCTTCCAATTTGGAGGTGGTATATGTTAGTATCTGTTTCAGACTCTGTAAACCTCACTGTTTTCATAAAAGTCTGATCACTCTTAACTAGAGTAAAATCACTGGATGCTCAAATCTTTTATGCCTTTTGAATACTGAAAACCTGTTGAATTCAGAAAACTGGGAAGTGCTAGTATAAAATGAGGTGTTATGGGATTTGTGTGCAGGTTGTCATCTTTCCACTTTCTGGTTTTAGGCATCCCAGTTGTTGATGTGTTTTAATTCCAAGTCTTGAACTAATAGTTTCTTTAGATTCAGGTTTCCCAAAATCATTATTGCATATCAAAGTTTCTATAAGCTGATTTGTGTTAACTTTTTGCAGATGTTCCCTGGGGTGTGCAGCTGGCGGCCATATATTCATTGTGTGACTTGGGTTCAAGCAATCCAGAAGGTATTGTTGAGGCCATCCAAGCTTGGAGAGCAACAGTTCTTAAGAACATCCCTTCTGCTGTCACAAGTGGCATAGCTGAAATCACTTCTCTGTGTAAAATGGAGCTAAACTAAAATCTAAGAGAGTGGGCTAGAGGTTCCTTATTTTACTAGGCAGTAGTTGATTTCAGCTAAAAACTATACAGACTGGTGTGTCATCTTTTATTTTTATTTTTTTTAACAGAATGTCTGATCATACAAAGCAAACTCAAGTATTTTATTTGGCTTTTCTCTTTGAGAATAAATAAATAAAAATACTTGCTTTTCCTAATAACTGATCAGTGATTTGAAAACCAATGTGTCTTTGACTCCTGAGATATTTCTAGTTTGATGTCAAGAAAAATCAGTAATGGTTTCCATTATTTTACTTCCATCAATTTGGAGCGTGGGCTATTTGACACAACAGAAGACTGAGCCTGGCTGAAAACCTGGCTCTGTTATTGTGGACTGTATTTATAAAGTAGCTGTTCAGATAGCAGAACTTTGCCCAGATTCTGTTTTATTTTGCTTGAATAGTGTCATAGCTTTATTTTAAAATACTTGTGTAAGACAGGTAGGAATTGACTTTTTGTGTAACAATCATGTATAGAGTAACAGAGATATTATATCTCTGAACTTGTATATATGGTATATTCTAATAATGTGTCTCACATTTTATATTGTTCCACTTGGGGAATTTTGTGTATGTAAATAGAAAGACAATTCAAAAAAAGTTCACATTTCTAATGATAGCTTCACTACATTGTGTTTTTGTATCTTTCGTAATAAAAGAAGCGAACTCCATTTTGTTCTTCGTGGTCTTTTCAAATAACACAGAATGAACTGTTGTTTCTAGCTTATATATGTACTGCTTTGGGGACAGGAGGAAATTACCTATGAGGTCATTTCACTGAACGAACTGCCCATAACACTGCCTTTCTGGCCACTGGAAAGAGTATATATTGCATCTCTCCAGAATTTTCTTGTATGCTTTCCTGGTTTGGGCTGGGATAGAGTTAATTTTCACAGGAAGCTGGGAGGGTACACAGCCCAAAGGCTGACCCAAACTAGCCAAATGGGATGTACAATGTTACTTAAATGTCACCTAACGTAACATGGTGCTCAGGATATAGCTGGGGGAGCTGGCCAGGGGAGGGGAATCACTGCTCAGGAGCGGGATGGGCATTGGGCAGTGAGAACATTGCACTCTGTATCCCTCGCTTTGTGTATTCTTTTTATCAGTATTATTGTTGTTATTTTCCTCTTACTTTCCTGTTCTGTTAAACTGTCTTCATCCTGACCCATGAGTTATGCTTTTTTTCTTCCGATTCTCCTCCCTGACCTACCAGAGGGGAGGAGTGATCTAGCGGCCGCCTGGTTCTTTGTTGCCAGCTGGGGCTAAACCACGACTTACGCCTTAGGGGCTGGGGAGGTAGTTTTAAAAATCCATTGAAAACTTCTATTTTCTCCCGCCGATTATAACCATATGAAGGGGTGAGTTTTGTTCATGCAGATTCTCATCGTAGTGGGCCCTAGATTCTGCCAGAGTGGTATCAGTGTTTTTTCCTTTTTCTTTTGATCTAGAAAGGTCAAAAGGATTTTAGTCTACTGAAGTCAGCTGTGAACTTGGATAATGAAATCTTTAACTCAGAGTGAATTGGGCAACATACAGTTTATACCTAATTCCTTCTCCTACGCGTTGTGTTCTTGCAGGCATATCTATGCTTTCAGTCTTGTCTTTAATCAGTTCAGTACCTTTCAGTTGCAGCAAGCACTTTACAGTTTCTTCAGGGTCTTGTAAACATTTTTGGCACCGGAGGACCAAGTTGTGTTTCTTGGTCTTCTCAACAGTTTCTGAGTTGCAGCATGCTGAGTGGCTCATTAAAGAAAGAAAAGTCAGACCCTTCCTTCCTGCGGTTCTGCTTGATTAGGCGCTGCTGTCTTCAACAGACAGGATGCACGCTGCTTTTGGTATTGCCTGTAGCATCATGCTTTAATTTAGACACAGGCTTTAGCTTATTCTGCTTGCCAGTTTTGTTTTTTACATCTACTTCAGATTAATGTCTTAAAATCTACTGGCTGTTTTTGGTATGAATGGAATTTTAGAAGAGCCTCCCTTATATTTTAAGCCTCCTATTCTAGACTTCCTGATAAAGACACTTAAGAAGTAAAATCAGTTCACTCATGTTTCTAAATTCTCACTGGAAATGTAAAATTCTGGGTTGGAATAGCTGGTACTGACAGTTAAAAATTTATAGTAATGTATTTTATAGAATATAAATTGTACATTTTGTGCATTTTCACAATTTATACAAAATACTGTACAAATATTTTGTTTCCGATCAGATTGCTTTACACTGTATTGCTTATCTTTAGAAGCAAGTTCGTAGTTCACACATCCGTTCTTCAGTTCTGCCACCAGTTAGTCTGTCTTTGTGGTGTCTGTAGCTGGCATGCTCTTTGTGTGGCATAAGGGATAACACATACGCTGAACCTCCAGTTCTCATTTCCTCGCTGAGTTGCAATACTTTGACTCCTTTTGATTGTATTTTTATTTCAAAAGCATCTTTCTGTATGACTTGTGATAGTCACATTCCATCATCTGACTTTCATTCTGGACATACTTGTATTGTCACAGCTTAGAACAACGTGCCTGAGAAATTCCACTGCTCTTCTATATCACCGATGAAGCATAGCAGCTTCCAAGTTGTGGGGCTTCATGCCCGAAAGATTAAGTCTTCACAGGCTAGGTCATATTATCTGTGCCAGATCATTCTGCCTTGTCCTTGGTATCTTTGAAAGCTACTAGCTTAAGAAAGACCAAATAAGAAATGCCTTACAAGTCATCTAGCCTTCTTACCTGTTTTTTTTACCTGGATTCCAACACGCTGCATCTCTGGAGCCCTTGGTGATTGCTACAGACTAGTGTCTAGCTATTCAGGCCATCCTCAGCACCAAACAAATCACTGCCGACAACTCTTCCTTCCAGCCATACCTGAGGCAAAACCTGATGAGACTGATTTCTGCCAACACCAGTGATGTGATGGCTTTGGTTGCATTAGTGTAGCTTTTTCTTTGGTGCCTTGTCCCTTAGCCATTTTCCTGCTTTGTGCTAGTACTGTAGTCTGGGGCATCCATCTCTGTCTTCATTTCTGCTGCCAGTGCTGATGGCATGGTCAGCCCTGGTGCAAAGGGCTGGTGTTGATACGTGTTGTGGTTTTTGTGCCTCTTCAGAGCCTGACTACCAGTGCCGTCTTCTCGTCCTCTGAGAGGTTCTTTCCTCTCAAGTGAAGCCACGCAGAGCAAAGTATCCATTGATTTCAGCTGCAGGTAGAGCTGCTAGCATTCTGGACATCAAATTGACCTAAGGGAGTTTAGTCGGCCAACTAGGTCAATAAAAATGTTTAGCAGTACTGGCAATACCTGTGCACAACAGGCACTGCTAGAGATGTCTATCATGAAGGCTTCCAATAAGGATCCATAGAAATTAATTTGCCTCAGGTTGAAGCTGTATGATGTCTTGAACACTGGGCATTTTGGTGATTGTGAGGTCTGTGGGGATTTTATGTACAGCCTTTACTTATCTTTCTTGCATTAAAATGAGCACAGAATATCTGGAGTGGAAGAAGGACAAAAGTAAGCAAAGGTTGACAATAAAAGTATTATTAATAAATCTGGTAAAGAAAATAAATGGGAAATAGATCAAATAAAATAAAACAAGGGAAAGAACAATGTGAGAAAAGGATCCCAGATGTTTCAATGCAAAAACATTCCAACCCAAAAATTTTGCAGCAAACAGAAAATCCTGTTGTCTTTAGAATTTTTATAAAACACTGACATTTGAAGTATATGAAATTTGCAGGGGAAATACTAGAGCTTTCCAAGACCAAAAATCTATGGCTATACTAATTTGAAAACAAAATAAAAAACAAAAAAAGAAAAACCTACAAAGCCATTTATGTGAAGAATGTTCTGCTCTGCTCACATGACTGTAGGAATAATTTTTTTGTGTGTCAGAATGTGAGCCTGATTCTAATTCTGTTGTTACTCTCTACTGTCCAATCAAACTGCATTTGAATAAGCAAAATCGGAATAATTAATACCTGAAGGTGTTTGCTTCTGTTAAATACTAATCACCTGTATAAAAATAATAGCTGTACCTCCCCCATACTGCGTCAAATGTACAGTATTTAAAGTGCTGCAAAATGCTGATGTGCGTAAATACGTGAAGAAAGTGTAGCGATTTTCACCATATGGAAAAATTTATCTGTGTAATTCTCATTAATCAGAAACTGCATAAGCAAATTTCTCATCCAGGTATGTATTTCAAATTCTAAAATCCTATTTTGTTTAAAATGTATCTGTTAAAACACGGATTTTCAGATTTCTGTCGTCATTTGCAGGTCTTTGCTTTCTTGTGTTCTCATATGAACACTGACCATGTGGCCCGTCCCAAACTATGTGTATTAGAGACTGTTTGAGTTTTCATTTCCTCCATGCCTTCTCGTATTCCTAAGCCAAGACATGAAAAGCCACCTCAGCTGCTAAGGAATTATTGTCAGCAGTCTAGGGCCCTTTGAGACTAAATGCTAGCCACCAAAATTAATCTCAGGTTAAAATACTCAGCTCCAGCACTTGTCCCTGCCCAAACACAGAAGACAGTAAACACATGTAATTGTTTATTTATTAGGACAATTCTGTACTACAGGCTTCCGACTTCATAGCTCTATTATCAGGTATTTGAAAAATCCCTGACAGGCACGTAATTATTCCAGGAAAAGTAACCTGTTGTAAATACTGAGGAGCAGTTTAACTTTACGTCTGTTTGTGTATAGATGAATGGGATGCTGGAATAAGTTATTCTAGGAAAAATTACATTTATTTATTTTACTTGAATAGCTGCCTTTATACTAAAAGTTCTTTTCTGAGTGTCTGCATCCTAGCATGCTGTATTGGCAGAAGTATTCCCCCATACACTCAGTCATACAGTCATCCCTTGCGGGAATACTAATTTTAGACATACATACCTTTTTTAAAACTGTTTCTACAAAAAGCAGCATCTTTGAGCTACCATTTTTTGTTGGCCTGCTACACCATTAGGATATTTTCTGGGATGATTCCCCTTGTCTAGGTAAAGTAGCAAATCCTTTCTGGTGTGAATAAGTTCTCGGTTTGTCTTCATAAAAGAGAAAGGTCTGGACTCTACATTGTTTAAAATTAAGCTCTAGTTATTTTATCAGACCCTCTAATACCAGTTTCTGCTTTCACCTGCCTGTTTTGAATAAAAAGGATTGCTGAAACACACACTTTAAAAAAGCCAAAGCAGTTACAAGTTTTCCAGTTTGAAACAGCTGATGAAATGACATGCTCTACTCTCAATTTTAACTGATGAAATTGTATGTATGAATGGAGACCAATCAGAGAACCTGGAGATTTGTTTTCAAGGAGCTGAAATTAGGTGGTTAAATCAGTTTGGAGTATCACCATGCAGCTTCACATTCTTCCCATCCTACCTAGCTTTTCTCTTCAAGAAAAGTCAGACTGCTATCAAAAGACTGTCAAATTAGAGAGAAAGGGTTTCTTCAGAGACAGGCTTTGTAAAGACACTGTTACCATCCCAGTTCCCCATCTGCAAAATTCTGAACCTTGTTTAATTGTTCAAGGTTTTATAGATCCATGACATGTTCATGCTTTTGGGTGTTCTGATCCCATCTATTGCACTCAGTGCAACTCACTTTATAAAATTACTTTTCGCACTTTTTAAATTTAATTTTTTAAAAAACCATTCTGGAGCTTAATGAACCAACTAGGTACTTAATGGGAGTTAGAAAGAAAATAAGGGAGATATTTATGCAAATAGACTGGTTTTTGATTATTTTGAATTTGAGTCTTAGATGGCTCAAATTCCTTGAACTGCCGCATCACCCTGCAGATGTCTAAATGATTGCTGCTGAAAATAGCCTGGGCTTTCTAAATAAAACTTGCACTGTTTTGCCGTGGCTTGCAAAGAATGAATTCTGACATGGTCTGGGCATCAAGTAGGAGACCGCTCAGTACTTTGCCCAGCCTGTCTCCTTGGGCTTCACATACAGACATGAGTCTGGCTCCAGAGCACTGCTGCTGATGCTGGATTCTCTGTTGATGTGCAGGCAATAACCTGTTTGTTTTGGTTTTGTTTTTTTTAAATGCCAGCATGCTAAGGACAAATGTATGGTGTTCATTTAGTGCCCTTCTGAAATTTTGTAATTGCTCACTGCTTCAATGGTAGTGTGACACTAGTAGGCAGTTTCATAACACTGCTGGAATATTGACCCAACAGCAAACCTCTGCCTGAAGACAAGATCCCTACGTATGTTAATAAAATTCTGAGTGTCTTTGGACCTCCATATATCCCTTCTTTACAAGAAACATGAGCACAAACTTGCTCAAATCACTGCTTAACACAGGGGTTTTCACTAATAACTTTGAAACAAAGTGTATGAGAAAGATGTGTTTCATTTGGTGTCCAATTTCAAATTGGAAACACGGGTTAACCTTAATATTAGATAAAATCAGTGGCCAGTTTCAACTCCTTTATGTAAAAAATACTGAAATTTTCCATATCAGCCAAAAAAAAGCCTTAAAGCTATCTTGCCACATCCTCAGTCCAGTGATATAGACATGTTCATGGCTGAGCTTCAGCAGACTGGGATCAGATCTCGCAGACTTTTCAAGCCAAATGATCGCTGTTTATGGGAGCTGCAGTGCTCTGTTCTCCTTTCTGTTACACTCAAACTCTTGTTGGGACAAAGAGGATGTATATGCAACTTGCATGTATAGGGAACTAAGAATGGCTGTTAGTCTAGTTAGTGTATTAGACCAGTAACACCCACTCATAGTTAATGATTGTAATTAATGTGGAAAGGCTTCAGTAGTACAGTTAAAATTGTTACAGAGAGAAGGAGCGCATCCTAGTATCTATCCCTTTTCTGTGGTGTTATGCTCATCCTTCCAGCATCCCTCTGGTTCTCAGGGTTGACATTCTCGGATTTTTCTTTCTTTGTCTCTCCATCAAGCAACTGAAGTCAGATTCCCACAGTTAAGCAGTGTGAATGCCTTCCTTCCTGAATGAGTATACTTTAAGTTATTTAGATTGGCAGAAAAACTAGAACTCGTGATTTCGTGTGCACGTATAATTCAATTATTATGTGAATAAATAATAGAAAAATTGGAAAAAATACATTAAGCAAGCAAACACTGAGGGAGAAATTGTTTTCAATCACAACAGGTAACTGTGTGACAGCAGGACTCACTAGGCCTAACAGCTGGCCAAGGCCACCGGCAGTGTCACAAGTGAGAGGATGACCCTGCTTCGGCAGGAGGGTTGGACTAGATGACCCACAGAGGTCCCTTCCAACCCCTACCATTCTGTGATTCTGTGATTCTGTGACGGGCTGAGGAGATGCGTGGGTGGCACTGCCAGTTCTGAGTTCTCAGGAGCAGAAGGGTACATCTGCTGCAACAAAGCTTCCTGCTGCAGAGATTCTGCTCTGCCGTATCAGGCTCCTGCACAAAGCTGTTTATATCTGCTGTAGATGTGTGTATACCCTAATACATTTGTTTCAAGCCAGTATGGATGGAGAACTGAATCTCTGTCACTCTGCCTTCTCTCCCACAGCTACAGCAATAGTGCTCCAGCCTGGCCTGCGCCCCTGAAGCAGAGGGTGTGTTTGTTCTG
The DNA here is from genome assembly GCF_030867145.1 of Opisthocomus hoazin. Taxonomy (NCBI): domain Eukaryota; kingdom Metazoa; phylum Chordata; class Aves; order Opisthocomiformes; family Opisthocomidae; genus Opisthocomus; species Opisthocomus hoazin. Next base: position 31,582,798 of record NC_134417.1, read on the forward strand.
CAGCACCTGTTAGGCAGTTCTGATGACAGCACAGAGAAATACAAAGCCATTTTTTGCAGGCTTTTAGATGTGTATATATAGCATATGATAATTTATTTCTGATACCTAAATTGCTTATTATTTCTCTGTTCTAAATTATTTAGGACAAATGGTGGAAACTGTCTGTATGTGTAAAATTTGTCCTCTCGTGGCTTAACCTTCAGAGATAGTAAAGCATTGTTAACAAAGAGACCATGTCTAGAAAACAAGCTAGAGAGCAAATTTGTGTTCCGTTTTCTCAAGAGACCATGTGCTAAACAGTCAAAGGCAGAAAAGGCAAGCAGTGTGGATCTGTTAAGCCTTTTGCGATCCATACGTTATCAGGATGTCACAACTTTAAAGAGCTTAGATTAACCTTCCTTCCACAAATCCCACTTAACTTTTGTATAGCAAGCATTTCACTAAAAGTAGTCTGCAACTATGCATGTGAAAGATGGAAATTGTGTTGAACTGTAAAGTGTGATAGAAGTATGAAAGATGCAGTGAATCTACCTGGATGTGTGGAATTTCAGTCCATCAGGGCTATATCTTCTGCAGCCACATTTGTTTTACAAAACAAAAGGCTGATGGAGCAGTATTTAATTAAAAAAATAGAGGTCTGTCCTTCAAAGAACTACACATACAGGCTTTATTCTATTCACACTCAGTATTTTTGCCACATCTAATATATTTGAAAAAAATCTCAGGCCATTTTGTGATATAGACACAAATACGGCATTGACAGACTAGGTGCCAGCTCTGCACAGGTCAGAGTTGTACCACTAGAGCTGCAGGAAAAAAATCTAAATTTCTAAGAGTATTATCAAATATTTGTAATCACATTGATCAAGCGGTATCAGTACATTTTCCACACAAGTCCTCTAAAGTTCATCCTACTTACCCCTGGCCTTTACGCCCATTTCTTTCATTATAAAGCCAATCAAAATAAGGCTGTTGACTTGTCGACTTGTCTGTGCTGGGCTCAATAACTTCAGTGGCAGGTGAGTGTCATGAATATCATCTTGGGTGACATGGGATATGAACATCTAACAAAAATCAAGCAATCTATGTTTACATTTTTTATATCTTGAAGGGTAATCAAAGTAATAAAAATTAAATAGCCTGTAATTTTAAAGAAAAAAATCTTTGAACATTTGTAAACAGTTTAATTTCTTTAGGTCTTATGACAGAATTTTTTTCTCTATCATATAATGTAGCAGCTAGCATGAGTTAAGCCTAGTTAGCATATGTGTTAGCATAAGCCTATGAACTTTAATGACTTTTTGTTTTAGAAGAAGTAGGCAAAATGTAACTAATCTCTTGTCCCAAATAACCAGAAATGTGTTCAAGAAAAGAAATAGCTGGAACTATGCAAACAACCAGTTAGTCATCAAGAGGTGTGAACATGTCCAGATGTATTTGGAACAAGCAGATTGTGAGTGCTAAAAACGGTCACAGAAAACAACAGCACAATTTGTGTAAACTAATCACCAATGAAGCATTTTCTACTGAGTCCTAAAACCAAGGTCACTTAGGGCCCATTGCAGGTAATGCAGTATACTTGAAACATTCAGGGGGAAACTCCACCTCTGCACATCAAGACCCAAGACCACCTCTTCAACCCCCATGGAGAGAGTTGATATTCTCCAGGAAAATCAAATGGTTTTATTTTTTTTTAGATGTGGAAAGAAAGTCTGATTCACCAATTCTCTTCAAACACTTAATAAATTTTGCAGATAAATGGTAAGTACTTTAGTATTCAACGGAATATTCTGAGATTCATGACCTTAAGTTTTTCCTAGGTCATTTTGAACACTATCAATCAGAAGAGTGTGCTCCTCTGTGCCCTTTGGCACATTCCTCCACACTGTCCTGATGCCTCACATCAGGCTTCCTCAGTCAGAGAACTTGGCACCACCCTTAGAAGAACTCTAACCTTCCTGGACAGACACATAGGAACCAGCTACATCACAAGTGAGAGCCCTAGTGGTGGCCTTCTATGGACAGAAGTTCTGCACCCTCTGCCAATCATCCCCTTCTTTTTCCATCACTAGGAAGTGGTCTTCCAAATCTTCTCCATGATGAGGGGTGTGGGAAGGCCAAGGACCAAGATCTCAGCCCTAACTACTGCCATCAGCCTGGAGTGAGAACTCCAGGCCTTGTTGATAATGTTCTCTCTGCCTCAGCTGCTGGGTCCTGAATCAGGTACCTGAGCCACTCACTACACTGTGGAGCTTTCAGGTCCTGTAGGAAGAAAGCAGCCACCACTTAGGCCTTAGGTAGCTTCAAAGGCTGCTAGGGCATGATCAAGACCAGCAAAAACAGGAGTAGCAGGAGCAGCAAGGTAAGCTTCTCGTTAGGCACCAGCAGCATAGACAGAATCCTGTGACACCAAGTTCTGAGAATAGGCTGCCCATCTGACAGTACAGGGCACAGGGGCAGTCAAGAGGAGCAGAGTGGCTCCATTGTGCTAGTGAGGGAATGTAGTCCATTTGGTGCAAAGGTGCTACAAGGGAGACTTACAGTGGCTCAGGACATTGATGTTCACTTAAGCAAAAACAAGATCAGAGCTCTTACCCTACTTGATTGCTTCACACACCCCCTCTCTGCCCACTGGGCAGCCTGTTCCACTGCTCTGTCACCCTCAAAGTAAAGAAGTTCTTATGAAGTTCAACAAGGCTAAGTGCAAGGCCCTGCACCTGGGTCAGGGTAATCCCCAACATCAATACAGACTGGAGGATGAATGGATTGAGAGCAGCCATGTGGGGAAGGACTCAGGGATATTGGTGGCTGACAAATTGGATATGAGCTACCGATGTGTGCTTGCAGCCCAGAAAGCCAAGCACATCCTGGGCTGCATCAAAAGAAGCGAGGCCAGCAGGTCAATGGAGGTGATCCTGCCCCTCTACTGCACTCTGATAAGACCTCACGCAGAGTACTGTGTCCAGCTCTGGAGCTCTCAGCACAGGAAAGATATGGACCTGTTGGAGCGGGTCCAGATGAGGGCCACAAAGATCCGAGGGCTGGAGTACCTCTCCTGCGAGGAAAGGCTGAGAGAGTTGGGACAGTTTAGCCTGGAGAAGACAAAGCTGCGGGGAGACCTTATTGCTGCCTTTCATTATATAAAGGGGGCTTGTAAGAAAGACGAAGAGAATTTTTGCTAGGACCTGTAGGGACAGGTCAAGGGGCACTGGTTTTAAACTGAAAGAGAGTAGACTTTCATTGCATATAAGGAAGAAATTCTTCACGATAAGGGTGGTGAGGCACTGGACCAGGTTTCCCAGAGAAGTTGTGGATGCTGCCTCCCTGGATATGTTCAAGGCCAGGCTCGATGGGGCTTCGAGCAACCCGGTCTAGTGGAAGATGTCCCTGCTCACAGCAGGGAGGTTGGAACTAGATGATCTTTAAAGGTCCCTTCCAACCCAAATAACTCTGTGATTCTATGATTCTCTTCTATGGTTTGAGTTTGGATTAGGCATTAGGGTTAAAAGGGTTAGGGTTTGGCTGAGGAATAGTAGTTAGGGTTAGCATTAGCGTTATGGTTAGGGGAAAACATATAAAATCATTGCTTTTGAAACACAGAAACACAGGTTGTGGTTATTTGACCTCATTGGGGCATCTCCCCCCAAAAAAAGATTAATGCAGAGAAGAAATGACTGATCAGTCTGTGGTATCAGTCTGGAAAGGGCCTATACAAGCAACAGCAAATATATAAAACCCTCAGTAATGAGAGGTCTAGGTCTGAGAAGAGGGGCTAACCTAGAATATTCAAACGGAAATGAAACATTTGAAAATTCACTAGAAATGACACATCACTGAGGTATTTCCCATTTACTTTCTTATCTGGTTTTAATGTTATAGCAAGTTCACAACTTGTAGCTTGACTTTTTTCTTATTTGTAATTGTCTTCATATAAATGACTCACTGGAATATGAAGCGTGAACAGAGTGTAAATATTACCTGAACATACATGTTCTTTTGCCTGCTTCCAATACATTGCCTAATTTCTTAAATGTACATTTATACAAATTCTTGTACTGTGTTTCTTCCCTGATTGCCTAGTCCTTTTCAATTAGGTATGTATAGTATGTATGTTCTACCACAGTGCTTAAACATCAAACAGCTGTTTCTAAATGTATGACAAATATAGATAGTATGATTCAGCAGATTAATTTTGTAGAAGCTCTAAGAAATTCTAAAGAAGTTCCATTGTCAAATACAGTTAAGATCTACAGCATAACTAACTAGGCAAATCTAAATCAAAGTTTTGCAGTGTTAACTTTCATCCCTCTGACCGGGAACAGAGTCGGAAACACATCTCATTCTGTTCTCCTTTTTGTGAAACCATCAGTGCTTTAGGCTTGGCTGTTTTAAAAATATTTCTAAGCTTGATAGCTAAGGACTAAGATGGTAGAGACAGGCAAACAGCCTACATCGTATTCCCACCCTAAGTACTCCAGAAAGGAAATGCTCACCATCCCAAAAGAAGTGCTCTTTTGACATCCATCTGGCAGAACACAGAGGTGGTAGACAGGACTGACAAGCCGCCAAGCCTAAACCATCACTCTTTTGCAGGTATCTGTGACACATTTCTGTTAAAAATGACTTCAACTAAAAAGATGGGGAAAAAACCCACAGGTACTCATAGTAGTGTAGAAAAGTCTAGGCTATTTAATTCCATCTCAGTATGCCCTGTTGAGAAGTTGCCCTGACACAAAGCAACAGCTTTGAGCACTGGAACACCACAGTTTGGTTCTGAAAATAAAACAGCAGAAAGTTTTGTAGAGCATTTATAAAAGAAGGGAGAAGTAGTATCTGCAGAGAACTTGGAAACTATTTAGTTCCCAAAGTCATGTGTGCTCTTGTAAGCTGACATAACAAGGAGGAGTCATGGAGTTGCTTTCACTGGCTGTCAGATGGTGGGGACTTGTGTCTGAAATGTTGGGATATACCACTAGCAAAAATGATAGTGGAGCGTAGAGTAGAAATAATTGTCAGGCAAGGAAAGGAGAGAAAGGAACAGTTAGCTTTGAAGACCTCAACTTGGCTTAGATTGGAACTTGAGACCCTGAAAAAAATCAAGATGTTAAATGTGAATGAAGGTTAATGCAGCAAGGGATTAACCTGGCAGGTGACCTACCAGTCATCTCTCAAGACGAAGACTATAAAATTGGTGCTGTAATAGTTCTTCATAGGTATTCTTGCAATCTGGGCACGTAAAACTCCAGTGGGCTAATCATCTAGTTCCTCCTTATTCAACCCTGACTTACCAAGACTTTCCAGATCACCCCTCTAAGAATAATTTTTTTCCACTGCTGCAGTTGCTACTTTCCAACTTTACCTCCCCTTTTCCTATCAGTGATCCCCCATTCTCCAGTGCAGCCACACCTTCACCCAGGGGTCTACTGATTAGAGCCTGGAGTGATAAAGAACCATTTCTGTGGTCCTGGGAACCGATGGGCTCCATGACACCTCCCAGACCAATTTGACAGCAGCAGCCAACAGAAATGGGAACTCACAAAAGTCAAGGGTGTAATATATTCACAGGCATTGTGTAAGAGATTTGACAGTGAACTATTATCTTGTTAGGATGACTTTTATCAGGGAAATACTGCTGTGAAAGATACAGTGTATATCAAACCGCAGTGCTGAGTTTATTGGTTGAAGATTTGAGTTGGCACAGATTCTGCTAAACCCTACTGCACTGGCGTGGTTTCTCTAGGAAAACCTTCAGCCGATTTCTACAAAGCACACAGGGCCAGGGAGCAACACAGAAAGAGAATAACTTCTCCAGAAATTATTGCTCTTTCTGTCAGTATGTAGACCCAAGGCTGTTTCTTTTGTTCTTTTCTTCCTAATGACTATCAAAAGACAGCATCAGGGCAGTGCGAGCAGCATCCCGAGTACTTCAAAACCAAATGAGAGAATGGCAGTTTAGCTGATCTGGGGAACTTGCAGTATGACAAAAGCACACCAGACAATCCTGAGGAACCTAAGAAGACAGCGCTGGAAAAACAGAAGACAGCGCTAGAAAATTGTCTCTGCAAATGCTGCAGTTTTCAAGGACTGCAAGCAACCAAGACCACCACAAAGAATCAAGCCCTGTGCAGGAACCCGGCATGCCGTACACGGACAGGGCCGGGTGAAGCAAGGTTTAGCCTCATTCTGTGCTTCCTTCATCTGTTCCACTCCCTGCACAGCCCCCCGCGCACCGCGCACTAAGCCTGCATGAGGCGCCGGCTCTGGCAGCGAGCTCCTCTCTGGAGGCACTTCCCGGCGCCCGGCCCTCTCCGGGTGGTCTGGCTAGCGAGGGAGGACGCCAGGCCCGTCAGAGCGCTCTGCGCTCTCTGCTCTCCGGCGACTGCCGCCCTACTCCCTCGCCATCGCCTCGCCTCGGGCGCGGCACCCCGCCGAGGGGCAGAGCCCGGGCCTGGCCCTGCCGGGGGCCGGCGGGTGCCCGCTGCAAGGGGCCCCCGTGGATTTCGAGTAGAAAATCCCCGGAGGCACCGGGTCGGGGAGACATACGGATGCCTGGATTTGTACAGAAGTCCCGGGGCTGCCGAGAGGCTTTGCTCCGGCCGCCCCGGCTCCGGCGACTCCCGCGGCCGCAGGGCCCGCCTCCCTCCCTCCGCCGCAGGGCCCGGCAGGCGTCAGTCAGCGAACGCAGCCATCGCGGGCGCCGGGCCCTGCCGCTCGCCGTACCGGGCCGGGCGCCGCCGCCATGCGGTTTCGGGCTAAGATCGTGGATCTCGCCTGCCTCAATCACTTCAGCCGTGAGTGTGCCGGGCCGGGCGGGCGGGGGGACATGGAGGAGGCAGGGCCGCGCGGGCCGTGGCGGGCGCCCTGAGGCCCAGGCCGCGGGCCCAGAGGCCTTTCCCGGGCGGAAGCAGCGGGAGGAGCCTCGGCGGCGGCGGCAGCAGCAGGAGCTGCGTTTTCGGGGGCCGAGCGTGTCTCCCCCGTGCCCCTGGGGCGAGGCGTGTGGGGCGGCCGCCGTTGTAACCCCCCCTGCTCCCTCCGCCAGGCGTGATGAACACGATCGCCAAGTTGACCAAGGCCTGCACCCTGCGCCTCACCGTTACCAAGCTGTATTTCATCCTCTCCGACAAAGTAGCGAATGGCGGCGTCGGCATGTGGTGCGAGCTGTGCCAGGTGAATGCCGGGACGTTCAGTAACCGCGTGTCGCCGAAGAGCAGAGCATCCGGCTGGGTCCGGTGTGCGAGGTTTTCCTGGTAAGGGGATGCATTAGGAGGAGTGTGGCCAGCAGGTCAGTGGAGGTTCTCCTTCCCCTCTATTCTGCCCTGGTGAGGCCTCATCTGCAGTACTGTGTCCAGTTCTGGGCTCCCCAGTTCACGAAAGATGAGGAGCTACTGGAGAGAGCCCAGCGGAGGGCTACAAGGATGAGGAGGGGACTGGAGCATCTCTCTTACGAGGAAAGGCTGAGGGAGCTGGGCTTGTTCAGTCTGGAGAAGAGAAGGCTGAGAGGGGACCTTAGAAATGCCTCTAAATATCTGCAGGGTGGGTGTCAGGAGGATGGGGCCAGGCTCTTTTCAGTGGTGCCCAGCGACAGGACAAGGGGCAACGGGCACAAACTGAAGCACAGGAAGTTCCAGCTGAACATGAGGAAGAATTTCTTCCCTCTGAGGGTGACGGAGCCCTGGCACAGGCTGCCCAGGGAGGTTGTGGAGTCTCCTTCTCTGGAGATGTTCAAGACCTGCCTGGACAAGGTCCTGTGCAGCCTGCTGTAGGTGACCCTGCTTCAGCAGGAGGGTTGGACTAGATGACCCACAGAGGTCCCTTCCAACGCCTACCATTCTGTGTGTGTGATTCTGTGTGTGGGTAGCCGTCACCTGAGGTGGTATCTGAGGTCCCTCAGGGCCTGTCTGGTCACTGGCGGCACTCCGTTTCGCAGGACCGCCTTTCGGTCGCACAGGCCCAGTGTCTCTGGCTAGACCTCCCCTTTGTCTTTGGTGTCACTGCAGCGTGTGCTCACCTACAAGGAAGGGCCTGCCCAAAACTGGAAACAGAAGAGTGTAACTTGCCCATCATACCCTTTGTTCTGAGGACTGATAGGTGTTGGGGAAGGATCTGAAATTAATAGGTTTAGCCTGAAGCAGTGGGCCTTCGTGCGTATGCAGCCTGTCTTGATTCCTGCAGGTGATTCCAGGCAGAGGAGGGCTGCCTGTTGCACACATGCAGTTCTGAGCTTAAGGTCTGATAGGTAAAACTTGCCCCTCTGTCTTTTTTGTAGGGGAATTTCTTCGATGAATTTCAGATGGAAGGAGTAGCTGCAGAGCACAATGAAATCTATTTAGAGTTGATGCCTGAGAACCTGTCGAGAGCATTAAAAACTGCCCAGAGTGCCAAGGCAGTGAAGATCAAGTTGACTAACAAACACTGTCCCTGTCTCAGAGTTGCTGTGGAACTAGTAAGTGCACCCATGGTTCATTATTATTATTAACTTCATGGTTAAGAAAAAGCTCTTAAAAATTAAGTGCTTTTCCTGAGATGAAACAGAAGCTTTGGCAGTCTTTGGTGTAATTCTAGAGAACTAAATAAAGAAAAAACATTCAATTTTCCATTTCACTAGCCTTTCCTGCCATCATGATTGGTAGCACACAGAATCAGCTTTGTATTTTCCCAAAGGCGAGGAAGAGGTGGAGGAGGAATGAAAGCCATGTGATTGAAACATCTTTTCCTAATGTCTGCTTTTCTCCATTCCTTCATTCTCTACCTCTCCTGTGGATTATTGCCTTCTCATTGAAGCCATTAGGTGAAGGAGGTCTCAGTGTAGTGTTTGGCTCTTTGTTTTGCTTTTGATTGTCCTGCCATTCCATTTCAAACTGCTCTCTTCCAAGTTTTTTTGTTATTAACTCCTCTTTACTGATTCACCTCTTCAGCTCTGAGGTTAGCTTATAGATACTGATGACTAGTATACCTCACAACCTCTTCCTTATTCAAAAGGGAAGTCCGCTTAATAGCAGGCTGATAGAAACCTATGGAAAACTGGAACTGAGTGTCTGGGGCACTCAATTAATTTCCTGGAGTGGGTCTGTGTTTTGGTTTGGCCTGGATAAATGCCAGGTGCCCAGCAAAACTGCTCTCACTCCCCCTCCTCAGCTGGACAGGGGAGAGGAAATATGATGAAAGGCTCGAGGGTTGAGACAAGGACAGGGAGAGATCACTCACCAATTACTGTCACGGGCGAAACAGATTGAACGTGGGGAGAAGAAGGCATTTAATTCATCACCGATCAAATCAGAGTAGCATAGTGAGAAATAAATCCAGATCTTAAAACACCTTCCCCCCACCCCTCCCTTCTTCCCGGGCTCAGCTTCACTCCCGTTTCTCTATGTCCTCCCCTCGAGTGGCATAGGGGGACGGGAAATGGGGGTTACATCACACGTTGTCTGTGCCACTCCATGTCCCTCAGGGGAAGGACTCTTCACACTCTTCCCCTGCTCCAGCGTGAAGGTTCCTCTCATGGGACACAGTTCTCCACGAACTTCTCCAGCGTGAGTCCTTCCCATGGGCTGCAGCTCTCCACGAGCTGCCCCAGCATGGGTCCCTCCCACAGGGTGCAGTCCTTCAGGAACAGGCTGCTCCAGCGTGGGTTCCGCACGGGGTCACAAGCCCTGCCAGCAAACCTGCTGCGGTGTGGGCTCCTCTCTTCACGGGTCCACAGGTCCTGCCAGGAGCCTGCTCCAGCGTGGGGCTCCCCACGGGGTCACAGCTTCCTTCAGGCATCCACCTGCTCCAGCGTGGTATCCCTTCGATGCGCTACAGGTGGACATCTGCTCCACTGTGGACCTCCATGGAGTGCAGGGGAAGAACCTGCCTCACCATGGTCTTCATCACGAGTTGCAAGGGAAGGCTCTCTGCTCTGACATTTCGGACACCTCCTCCCCCCTCCTCATCCTTCACTGACCTTGGTGTCTGCAGAGTTGTTTTTCTCACAAAGTCTCACTCCTCTCTCCCTACCCAGCTGTTTTGCTGCTCAGTTTTTTTTTTCTTCCCTTTCTTAAATATGTTATCCCAGAGGCGCTACGACCGTTGCTGATTGGCGTGGCCTTGGCCAGCAGCGGGTCCGTCTTAGAGCCAGCTAGCACCGACTTTATCAAACATGGGGGAAGCTTCCAGCAGCTCCTCACAGAAGCCACCCCTGTAGCCCCCCCCACTACCAAAACCTTGCCACGCAAACCCATAACAGTCTGAAAAATTTGAATTCAGATTTCAAGTCCTGTTTTTAACTGCAAGAGCATCTTCTCTCTCCTTCAAGCCTTCGTTATCAAGCAGCAATAGAATTGTGACACATGACATTCCTGTGGGGGTTATTCCCAGAAGATTATGGAATGACTTCAGAGAGCCCAGTGTGCCAGACTTTGATGTAAGCCTCTGTTTTTATATTCCCTACAGAAAGTGGGGGTTGCAAGTGGAATGCTATTGATGCAGAGTATGCTACCAGTGGGTTTTGGAGAGGAGGTGAAAGGAAAGAGGGAAGGCTGGAGGGTAGAGGTTTGGAGAGGGATGGGACATAGCTTCCATTTTGACACAAGAGTCTGGAACTTGTAAAAACAGCAGGTGGTTACCAGTTGTTGCTGTGATATTCAGGGTGGAAGAAGGGAGGAGCAAAGGAGTTGCATGGCTGTAGGAAGGAGCACCTCCAAACCACACAGGTTTAGACTGTTTCAGCTGTTTAGGTACCAAGTGGCCCAAGTAATCTGTTCTTTCTAAAATTCATGGCCTGCCTGGCAGAGTTAGATATATATGTCCTGATATTTATATATCTTCTCTGTATCCTTTTTGACTTTTAGCAGAGTTGCAATGAAATGTCTGTGTGCAAATGTGCTCCTATTTGAGGTTGTGGATGTCAGTTACCTCTATAGCTAAGAGCATTTAAATTCTGAAGACCTTTGACTGAGTAGAAGCTTGATGTATTTTTTTCTCCTGTTTCAGATTTACACTGATGCAATTGCAGAAATGATTATAGTACCATGGGAATCATGTTCTTTCCTTTTTGGCTATAGTAACTATTAACTGCTCAGTAACACAGAGAATGTGAGAATCACACATCATGTGAGAATCTGATCTGCAAAAACCTGCCTCTACTTTATTTTGAACACAGACTTGGCATAGGACGTCTGAAGCAGCTGCGAGAGCAATGGCCTGTTGGTGCAGTGGGAAAGAGTTCCTCTGTTCCCGAGTCATTTGCTGATTTCAGTTAAATATTGTGCTCCCTGCACTCAGTTGATAACTAAGTCCAAAATAAGATAGAATTGAAGAGAGAAATAAATGCATCACATACCAGTCACACATGAAATATTTGTGTGAATGCAGTTCTTATGTCTTTCTAGGTCAGTATTTACCTACCAGTGCTGAAAACAATGAAGAGTGTTGTGGAGAGAATGAAGAATCTCAGCAATTCCATTGTAAGTTAAGGCACTTCAGGCATGTGTCCTACAGACCTTATTTTATCTTGTACATAGCATGTTTCCCAGTTGCCCAAACTGGTGCCCCTGTATTACATCTTATTTTGGGATCAATCAGACATTGAACTAAAGGCACCTGAAGACTGTGTAAGGGCTGAAGAGAATGATGGGATTTATTTTAGGGTTTACACTGAAGAGCTTGTCGTGGGCTCCCAGAATGTTGTGCTCTTTGTACTGAATCCGTGAAAGAACAGGCTATTGTGTTGCTACAAGGCACTCTTTGTAGCTGGTAAGAAATTGCAGTCCTTCAGGAAGCTAGCTGGAGACTTTCCAGGTGATTTCATTATAGAAATGCCTGTTAAGTGAGTCTTGTGTTAGGTGTCTGTGTGAATGAACTTTAGGTAAACTTGAGGTAGGATTTAAAGGAAGTCCTACTAATAGCTCCTGGACGTCAGACTGTGCTTTAGGCTCTGAGATGGTGGGTTTCCAGTCCACCCTGGGTTTCTGGAGTGCTGGTGGGCCTTCCATTGATACAAGCCCTCTGCAGCTGGCCAGAAGAGGAGTTTGGGTTTTTTTTGTGGTTATTGTTGCTCAGAGTCACCAGAATTGACTGAGATGAAAGTCAGTGAGTAAGCATAGAGCTTTGGAATAGTTTGATTTTGGGGCTGTTCATACCAATTTTGATAAATGGGAAATTTTCTATATACTGAGAATCCTGAAATTGGGGCAGTCTCAGTCTTCTAAGGCTTGGAAGAGTTGAGAGATTACCTTGGGTTTCTGGCTATTTTGCAGATGGCAGTTAAACCTGCAAATACAAGAGTTAGCATTTCAAACTCTTCTCCTTTGTCAGTCTTTTGGGGGGTTTATTTTTTCTCTCATTCCTTCCTCCATGTCCTCAGTGAAAATGCTTACACACAACTAAGTACAGTGCATAACTGCCTTGTTTCCAGAGTTCAGGATCTCTTCTCACACAGAATTGCTGTATGACGGGATTGAACTTGGTTCACTTGAACTTTGGCAACACTCAGAAGAGGCAGCATATCAAGACTGGGCATATCCACCTACTTAAGTTCCTTACCTCCTGCTCCAAAGCAGGAAAATAAATAAATCTCTCTGAAATAGCTTTGATAGCTCTAAGGGAGGAGGTGGACTACATGCATCCTCTACATGCTTTCATGTTATTAAAGAATAAAAACACCAGGTGTCACAAATATTTGTGCTAGATGCATCCTGGTAGTAGAACTGGTCGAGATCAGTACTGCAAAAAGGGCTGAGAAGCTCTTTCAAATAGTACTTGTCCATTGCAGGAGCATTCATGTGTGGGCATCTCCCATTCTATAGGAGATTCTGGTTGTGATATGAGCCTCTTTTAAAATTATTGAGAATTCTTCTAATCACAGAAATGAAGTGTTTAGCTGTGCTTTAGGAATCCCGTGATCCGCTTGGAATTTGTGTAAGATCATGTATAGTCTCCTTCTGGTTGGACACTTTGTCAGGATGGAATTTGTAACCTTTCAGTGCTTTTCCAGGATTCCTAGCAGTTCAAAGTCCTGCTTGGAGTTACTGCTCCGGTGCAGCTGTTGTCTGTTTTCAAGTCTTCAAAAGCAACGCTGCAACTGCAGGTCAGCTGTTGGTGCATCCCATTTTTTGTGTATGTCATAAGGACTATGTAGGTGTCTTGCTGTTTGTTGAAAAGCTGGATGGAAGTGCAGGAAACCTTGCATTTCTCCAGCTCCAGTCTCTTATTTCTAAAGCCTTTTCCTCAGCACATGAACTTCTCAAAGCCAGTAGTTGTTCTAAAAGTAATGGAAGCAATTGAATTTCTTTCTTTTCATAATTTCAGGGAGTTTGGTCTAGGATAATTCACACAGGAATGATGAGAAATGCATTTTATTGCTGAACATTTAAATGTTCAAACCATGTTCAAAAAGTACATTTGAGCTATGAAGGCACTGAAGTGCTTCTGGAAGCTTGTATTTGAACAAGGTTGCACTTTATTCTTCTGTAATTCTGGAGTGCGGAAGTGGCTTGCCTAAAACTGAGATTGATTGTATTGCAGGTGATTGAAGCAAACTTGAATGGAGAAATGAACTTGAAAATAGAAACTGACTTAGTATCTGTAACAACACATTTTAAAGATTTGGGAAATCCTCCCTGGGGTAAGTTTCCTTGCTTGTTGGCACTTTTGTCTGTCTGATCTCATTACTGAAGTGTGATGCTGATAACAGTACTTACCTGCTGTTAGTTCTTGCAAAATATCATCAAGTACTTTGAAGTCTTCAAATGAAACCTTAAGAACAAAAGTGGCTATTTCATGTTTATGGGTGGAATCTCTTCCAGTGTCCTTGATAACTTTGTAGGAAAGCTGGGCTTTCTCTTCCTTGCACTGTTGTTTCTGAAAAACAACCTATCTGAGTACCAGCTGTTCAGTCATTTATCAGGTGTGTCCTTATAGGTGGTGTTCAGCACCTTATAGGTGTTGAAACTCCTTGATGTTTTGACTAAGTGTTGTGTTCTTATGCTTTTAGCATCAGAGGATGGATGTCAAAGTTCTGCTCAAGGCAGAGATCTGGAAAGCATGGCTGAGGCACGCATAGACATCAAGAAGCTACAGCAGCTGCTTGCTGGACAGCAGGTCAATCCCACGAAAGCATTGTGCAGTAAGTTCAACAGCTCTGCTTGCAAACTCCGGTTAAGGAGTGATGTTTGCCATACTCGTAGTCTCAGCAGAACAGCATATCTGTTGTTTTGTTTGTCTGAAACTTGACTATTTTTACTGGACCTGAGGACTTCTAATATTTCTATTTTTAGGCAGTAAGCTTCAGGCCTTAGATGTTTGAGGCAGAAGAAAAAATAAACAAACATTAAAAAGAAATAAAGCCAGGCCCTTTTATAAGTATCAAGCTGAATACTCAGACTGACTAATCATAGGTGCCTTCTTGTTGTCTTTGTTTGGCAGTTGTTATTTTTTTATTCTTATTTTGAAGTATTATTTTTTTTAAAGTCTTAAAGCCCCTAGTTTCTAGCAGAGAAACTGGGATTTACTGACATGTTTGGTTTGGGTGTTTTTCTCAGATGCTTGCTTACATTCAGGACCAAATTGATTCTAATACCAAAATGCTTTTTATGCAGCTAGTGTTTCTAACTGTAGAAACTATATGTTCTTTCTAGCAGAAGCCTATGCAGGGTTTTATATCCTATTGTGATAACTCTGTGCTTTTCCTGAGAACATCTGTGTGTTATGATTTAGTGGAGATGCCAAGAATTTCCCAAAGAAGATTTAAATCATGGGTATAGCATTATAGGCCTGTAGATTACATGTTTCCTTTTTGATAGGATCTTTCATAGACTCTTTAGTAATGCTTTATGGACCCTCAAAGACTTAAATATTACAGGATGATATGTCTAGTCATCCTTGTGTCAGAAGTGGTAGAAGCATTGTATTCTTGTGGTGGCATTCTGTAGAAGATGTAATTTTAAAATATTTTTCCTGCTTTAAACTGGATTTGTATTTTTTTTCTCTTTATAGATATTGTAAGTAAAAGAATTGTCCACTTCATCTTGCTCCATGAGGATGTTTCACTTCAGTATTTTATTCCGGCACTTGCCTGAATGTTTTGGAATCTCAGTCATTTTCTAACCTGAGGCCTTTTCCATGAAGTCTGAAAACTTTCAGGAGTTGCTGGAGTACTCTCATGTGATATGCTGTTAGATGCAGCCATCACATGGACTTTATTTCCATATTTATGAAATCATTCAAGATATCTCCACATCCAGAAGGCCATTTTTGTGAAGAGTTACATGCTGTGAAAGGCACAACACTGGGGAGCTGGCATATCTGAATGTTACAGGGAGCAAAACTGAAATTTTTAGGTGCTTTTGGGGTGCTTTGAGCTGTGGGGGTGGCAATGTAGTATTTTTTTTCTCTTCAACAAACATAAAGGTAGAATTGACCTCTGGAGCTGCCACTGGGTGTATTCAGTAATTGGACAATGCAGCTCCAAGTTAAGGGATCTCGAGCAAGCTGTCGTACCTCCATGGAGCAGGAGAGCCCTCTGGATGCCTGGCAGATTGGTATTTGCCTGGGCAGGTAAGCATATCCCTCCTAAAGTGGTGCTGGTTTGAATTCTGTTCCAAGAGTGATGTATATGGACTTGATGCTGCCACCTGTTGTGCGGCAGAAATGTGTCTGAGGCAGAGGAGCTTCCTGTGGCTGCCAGCATGTAACATGGTGTAACATGCTGAGGAGCTCCAACAGGTCAGCAGGATCTATACCTAGTTGTATCTTTTGATCTGACTTATTCCAACATATCTCAGTAGTTCTGTTAGTGCTTGGACTGATGTGTTTAGCTCTTGGCCTGAGAGGGTGAGACAAACAGTCTGAATTAACCTTGTTAATGTGGACAGTGCAGGTCTCTACATACAGAATGAATATCATATGAGGATGTGTGTGAAATAAAGGGCAAGTTCAGGCAAGATGATGTGGGTCATCATGATGTGTTCAGGCAAGACAGATGTGGATCACATTTTTTTTCCATTTTCCATATGGAAAGAGTTGCATGACCTGTGTCGTTATGGCATCAGACATGGTGGGATTGCATCTACGCTCTGATGCTGAGGAGGCAAGAGGATGACCAGGTCTCACTGACAAAAAGTACTGCCCCTGCTTCTACTTCCTGATTATCTTCTGAGGTCTTTTTCCTCCTTGTTCCATGTGTGATTGTGTTTGTTATCCAGCCATGTTGCTTATAGCCTTTGGTGTTCCACAGAATTTTGAAAATCTTGTGAAACTTGTTGTTTTAGAAATGGTGAGTGAGTCTTTACTGCCAAATCGGAATAGGAGTTTCTGCTAGACAGTAACTCGTGTCATGGTCAGAAGTGTTTGGGGGTTTTTTTGTTTGTGGGGGTTTTTTTGGTTTTTTTTGATTTTTTTTTTTTTTCCAAGGGACCCTGAGGTTAAGGGAGCAATTAATCTTTCTGTTCTTGCAGATGCAAATGGAGAAGCAGCGGTCTGGGATTGTTATGCTTCTTTGTCTTCTTCCACCATTTCTATCAGACTAGCTATAAAGCATCTTCCAAATCCTGTTAGTTTTCATGGGCAACTGCAATTACCCCAAAAATCTGTGTAAGATTATAATAGCCATACACCAGGTTACAGCAATTGCATGGTAAGAGGTATGTGGTAAATATTCCTGGTTTTTCTCCTGAGATAGGGAAAAAAATGTCATGATACAGAGTATGCACTATGAAAGTAGGCTTTGAAAGCTTTGGATTTTCTCCTTTGAAAAAAGCATTCTGTATAACCTGATGGAAATAGCTTTTTCTGGTATAGCGTAAGAACTAGTAATAATGGCCTCTCAGCTATGTGGGCTACATAATTTCTGTTTATAACTGCAAGAAAATGTGTTGGATTTTTTAAATAAAATTAAATAGGAGTAATGCTGGTACATGTCAGGAGTATGCAGTGAGATGTCCATTTCTTAGTCGAGGGGGGAGGTGGCTAGAGAGACCAACAGAGGTGAACTCTCCCCAGCCCCAGTGCTTTCTTGCCCTTTGCACATAAATACAGCACAAGGATGCAGCTCAGCCCTGCCCTTCAGTTGACATATACATGCTTATCAGAGGGAAAATAATACTTACTCACGTTTAAACCTGTTACCATCTGTGAATCCAGTTGTCAGAGCCCTGAGGGCAATATTGGGTCTTAGTGGCCGTAAGCAGCCTCACCAGGGATCCCTACCCAACGCCTTGTCCATGAGCCCACAGATCCTATTTCAGCTCGGACTGTGGCATCCTGTACTCCCCTAAGCTGTGTTGTAGGTGGGCCTGGGCTCAGACCTGTTCATGAATTGATGTTTGGATTTCATGGATTGTCTTCGGATGGGAGCCATGGCTCTCACCACCTGGTTCTGCAGGCCTGTGTCCCAGCTGCAGAGGTGAAGCCTAGCCTCCATTGTGGCCACTCTCTGTTCCCGGTTCCTCTTCGCTCCTGGAGCAGACTCACTCTTGCTGCTCCCTAACACAATGAGAAGAAATATTTCTCATTAACAGCCCTAGCTGGTTCCACATGATGAACCAATTGTTTTACGACAGACAATTTTTGTTGTGGCTTAAGCCACCAAAGCAAAACAGAGTTACAAGCCACTGGTGGGACTAAGCTGTAAGACCATCCAGCTTCTCTCCAACACTTTGTTCTCCTAACGCACATACAGGACCCATGTAAAACAAGCACAGGCAACCACATTCCTCCTCTTCGTGTGGCAGACAGAAGGTAATTAGTGCAGGTACACACACAGTGCTTTCTAGGTTCAGAATCGTGTATACATTTGTAGATCACTCGAGTACTGGCACTGTCTGCCTAGTACCCCTGCCCAGATCCTGGCCTTCTTACCTGCCCCATGGGTCCCCTGTTCCCTAGCTTGTCTGGGTTGGTGCTTGCTAACAAACATGCAGCAGTAACACTCTTGTCCCACAGGCATCCCATATTCATGGGTCGCTCTGGATGTAAGCATAGACCCTTCGCCTGCCAAATACCCCAGCCCTGACTTGCCTCTCGTACTCACTGGCTCATCCAGCTTCAAGTTTGACAGCAAACACAGTCCCCATGCACACCTGGTTTGGGAAACACACGGATACTTGCCCCCCATCAGCCAGCATCAGATACAGAGGCTGTGACCCCATCATCCTCTTCCAGCCACTAGCATCAAGCCCTGCAACTGCCTCGCTCATGCCCCCCAGCAGCTGATTTTTGGGACGCACAATTCCCACCCCAGTGGCTGTGACTGGGACCCCCACAATCCCTCCAGTAGCTGACACCACAGCCTTGGGGCACCTACACCCCCAGTCTGACTCCTGTAGCTGGCACCAGTCCCACACATGGTGTTCCCCCCTGTGGCTGGTATCTAGTCCTTGCAGCATGTAGACACGCAGGATAGCGAGGGAGGTTATGCAGAGATAGTAAAGAAAGGGCTGCATAAGATATAGGACGGACTGCAGTGATGAGTGTATTGACCAGCCCCTTTTGTAGGCCTTTCTGCCTACTCCCGCTTTGTTCCTCCCTGCTCCCTGTTGCCCTGCACGTGACCTCATCAGTTTGTGTATTTCCACCTGCCTCCAAGGTGCTGGTCCCTGAGGTTTTCATCTTTATCAGCTGCAAAGTTCCATTTAGCCTGTGTTATGGGTTGACCCCAGCAGGCAGCTCAGGCCCATGCAGCCGCTCGCTCACCCCCACCCAGTGGGATGGGGGGAGAGAATCAGAAGGGTAAAAGTGAGAAAATGCGTGGGTCGAGATGAAGGCAATTTAGTAGGTAAGGTAAAAACTGTATGTACCGGCAAAGCAAAACAAGGAATCCATTCACTACTTCCCATCAGCAGGCAGGTGTTCAGCCATTTCCAGGAAAGCAGGGTTTCAGCACGCGTAACGGTTGCTTGGGAAAATAGACTTCATGCCTCCAAATGTCCCTTTGCTCCTGCTTTTCCCCCAGCTGAGCACAAGGCCATACAGTATGGGATATCCCTTTGGTCAGTTGGGGTCAGCTGTCCCGGCTGTGTCCCTTCCTATCTTCTGGTGCACCCCCAGCCTCCTTGCTGGTAGGGCGGTGTGAGAGAGAAGACCTTGACACCGTGTAAGCACAGCTCTGCAAACACTAAAACATGGGTGTGTTGTCAACGCTGTTTTGGTCACAAATCCAGAACATTGCACCCTGTGAGCTACAATGAAGAAAATTAACTCTCTCCCAGCCAAAAGCAATATAGCTTGCAGTTTCTTGATAGCCCAACAATTAATGTGGATGACCAGGGTGTTTGTTTTTTTCTGGTTATTTTCTTTGTTAATGCTAATTGGTCAGGTTTTATATCTGTGTTTGTCTCCATCCTTTTCCTTATCATCCTAATATAGGATGTGCTCCATTGGATTACCTTTCTGGAATAAACGTTCTCACACTCCAACATACAGTGCCTCTCTTTATCATTTATCTGTCAGTTTTGTGTCCCTTCATGATCTTGTTTATGGTTTCCTCCCTTCTTACCCCTTTTTTTGTGTTGAAAAGGTCCTTGACCAGATACCCTTAAAGGAGCAGACACTCTTCTTCCACATATGCTTGCGGTTTTCAATCCTTTCATTCAGATTGTATTCTGAAGACAAGCAAATGATTTTCTCGAAACAGAATTTGGTGATAGTTTATCATACAATATATACTTAAATGATTCTCATTTTTAGATACAGTATTCTGAAAGTGGGTATTAATGCTTGCAAGCGACTACCTAATTGCTTTCTTATACCTGTCTGTGGAACTCCCTGTGAAGGTACTCTGAGGCTGCAGGTAAGTGGGAGCAGCTGGCTAGTTTTGGCTCTTCCTTCAGTGAGCTCTCTGGTGCCAGCTCTGTTCTGCTGTCTCCTGCTGTATGCACACAGAGATACACATGCTCTTCAACAAACTGGCTTTATTTCACTCTGACAGTGGATAATTTGTGCTTAATTATCATCTATGGTCTACAGAGTACACTAGTTGAAGGACTTACATGGCTCAACAAGGGAATAAGACTAAATTCTGTAATGTGTTTGGCCTAATTCTACTCAAAATTTTGTCCAGAGCAATCAACTTCTTCCTTGATGAGTCAATGGGATAGCAGCTCCCAAAATGGTGCAGGCACAGATCTACATTTTAGGTAAGTGTTATTTTGTGAACTCATTAGTTTGCATAAATAACATACATATTGAAACCCTTACTAAAGGCTACTGAAGAGTATATGAAGTCACTGACTTCCTCTGGTTACTTGCCAGACCCAAAAATCAAAACCAAGGAGAAGAGAGGATTTTTCCCCTCCATGTTTGAGGGAGCTCCTTTTGTGTAAGACTGTGTTACACATCCGCTGTGGTAATGGATAGTGAGGGTGTTGAGAGGTATTGTTGAATTTAATTTCGGGATCACATTTGTTGGATCTAAGTATACCAAGTGTCCCAAGCAATTCTGTAGTTCATATGAGTGATCCCATATGATTACTTGGTGCCTTCCTCAAAATATGTGTTAATTTTGGACAGTGTTTCTTGGAAACATCTCTCTGCAAATTCAGCATTTGTATTACAGATTGAAAATTTGAAAATTTGCTGTTGGCGGGCAGTATAAATAGTTCAGTGCAAATACATTTACAGTGTTGTGGACCATATACTTTTCAAGCTGTGGTTCCACTTCTGCCTTGTTATTAAATGAGACAAAAAAAAAGAGATTTTATGTGGGTTTCTGGGCCACACTGGTTTACTAGAATGCATAAACAGTTATTGCCAGAATGGAAGTGAGATAATGATGTTTAGCAGAGAAGTATGCTCTAGACTTACTGATGGAATATGTGGAAGGACATTGCTGTCTGGGTTGGAAGGCCAACCAGAGGGACTGAGCATTGTGCCTAAATGTATCAGGCAAATAACAACCTCAAAGTCTCTCTTGATATTAACAGCATGGGGCTTTGAGTAACGTGTTCTAGTGGAAGATGTCCCTGCTCATGGCAGAGGGGTTGGAACTAAATGATCTGCAAGGTTTCTTGCAACGCAAGCATTTCCATGATTTTATGACCTCAGTCTAACAACATGCTTTCAAACAAGTGAGCTGCATATGTCCTCTGACATTCCATAACCTATAGGCAAAGGTCAGAAGTAATTGAACTTCATGTGATTGAGACATCAACAGTATTGGGAGGGGGAGGATAGAAAATTCTACAGATGTTACTTGTTTGGTTTATATATAAATTTCTGGGGTTTCTTTATTGTAGACTACTTAGCTCTGTAAGACTTACTGTACCCCTCTGTAAGATGGGGTGGGGGAAAAGCATCACTGTTCTTAATTTGATAGATTTTAAGACATAATCAAACAATTCAAGGAAATGCATGCTTTATACTGTTGTTTTGAACCAATTGACACTTGGGCTGTTGAATCACCTGGTCAGCAGAAATTTCAGGTGTAAATGTTCATCTCCTTAGTGGTGTTGCTTGTACATAACTCTGCCTCCAGAAAGGGCAAGAGGGGTTTTTGTTTTGTTATTTGTTAGGAGTATTTGCTTGGTTGTGTGGGATGTTCAGCCTCTGGGTTTTCAGGTTGAGTGTTTTTGCTTTGTCGGAAGATAAAATGAATTGAGGTGTGACATGACCATGTGTTACAGTTGGGAAGGCATTTGCTGCTTGTGTTGAGGTCGTGCAGCAGTGAGCATCAGACAACACTTAAGCTATGGACCTGGAGGCCTCCGTATTATGATCTTGGGAAGCAATTGGACAAGATTTCTGCTTCCAATGGCAGAAAATCTTGGAAGTAGAAAACTTGTCTTACATTTTCTAGCTATCCTTATATTTGTATTTGAGATGAGCTATTGCTGAATTATGCTTCTGGAGAGATTTCTAGCTTCCTGACCTTGTATTTCAGTTAAAATAGTAGTAGTGCAGTAGAAGGCAGGCATTTAGCAGATGAGTAATCTGGAATAGAAGCTTTTTGGACTAGTAAGGGATTTGGGATCCTAATGTGGGATTGTTTTGGAGGGGGGGAAATAACACCAATTTGCCATGCTGCTGTAAAGAGACTTTTTCAACCAGTGGTGCCAAAAGAAGTGGCTTTAAAACATTGTTTTGTTGTTGTGTACTAGAAAAATCTGAAGAACAAGCATGATGTTCCTGGCATTGTTGTATTATCTGCAAAAAGACCCAAGGTTTAAGATAAGAACGCGGAGAAAAAGAGTTAACATCTGCTAGTCTAAATCACTGAGTTTAGGTCTCGAGTTTACGAAAGTTGTGTGATTGAAATGGTTTGTCAAATAGTAGAAGTGTTTTCCATTCTGAAAAGTTGGTCGGAAGAGGCTGCTCACCCACCCCCGACCAACACCTGTTGCTCTCTGCTTTCTCAGTTTCTCCCCGGAATTTACATGCTGATGAACGTCTCTTTCTTTGGAGCTGGGGCAATGATTCTGGGTGTTCCTGCCTTGTAAAACCTAGCAGATTCCTACTGAGGAGTCAGATGCGCATATTCTTAGTTAATGCCCTGGTGAGAGATTGGACACCGGCACTGAGGGATGGGAGGGAAGCCGGTGTACCTCTGTGCTAACTTCTGTTACTCTGAAAAGCTGCGTCACAAGCCCCTCGGATTCCTTCTGAACTTTGTTCACCTCTCAGGGGCTTCTCTGTCCTCCTCTTATGGCCTTCGTGGCTTAAGTATATGTACTATTTGTGCTTTATATGTGTATGTTCTTCTGCTGACAATTTCACTAAGTTTTATTTTTTCCTCTTCTTAATGAGAAAAGCCCTTCTCTATACCGGAAGACATTTATCGAAGCCACTTGTATGCCTATGCTGCCTTAATTTTGCTAAGCAGGACACCATAGAAGATTTTTTTACTCCGTTGCTGAAGGTGATGTATTTGACCTCTTCCTGTGCTGGTACATGCTTAGAGTAGTTGCTCCTGAACATGAGTATGTAGTACACAAGGTTATGTGTGTGTTTTTTGTGCGTTTACTGAGATTTTGTGCCTTAATTTTAGTCCAACCCCTGTTACATTAACACCTCTGCAGCTCAGTCAGAGCTCTTGGTTTTTATGTTCTTTTAAACTGACAGGTTCCCACATTGCATTGGTATATTTTGGTTCTGCTTCCGAAGTGAATGGTGCTGCATTTTGCTGTTGCTCTGTTCAGATTTCGTCCATGTGTGTAATTCTATTCCTTCTGATCAGTCAGTTCTTTTCTAGCATTCTGGCACCAGGAGGTGCTGGTTTGTTATGATCCCAGTAAAAAAGGCACTTGGATACTGTAAAGTATCACTTGAAATACGGTTTACTAAAGGTGACACTATAAAGAAAGAGAGGCTAGTATAGATAATGTTACGTCTCTTTAGATGCTGGGAAACTCTGCATTGTGCAGCTTCAAACAAGCCTCTGCCCAGTGCACAGCCTGCTGTGCAGGTCCCATCCATGGAAGCATCATCCCATTTTGGGATTCTTACTATGTTGTAGTATTTTTGCCTGCTTTCAGTGTGGGACTCATGCCTCTGTGTGTGTGGAGAGTGGGACATGTTAGACCTTGGCCCATGAATATTGGGGTGCTCTGGACCTGACATGAAGAAAATGTGTTGGAAAAGTGCTAGGGTGCAAGGGTGAGCTGATAGCCACACTTCTATGTCTGGCCTACAGAAGGGAGCGTGTCTTCTGACACAGAGAAGGAAAGACAGAGCATACTTTACACAGCCCCCAGACTGCAAGAACTGTGCATAATGTGGTGGTAGGGGTATCATGCTGCAAACTGAAGGCAGGCAGCCAGGCTGACAGCACCCATCTGTGGCAGGGCACCCTATCCTCCATTATACCTTCTTCCCACCCAATGGAAGGAACAGTCTTGCTGTGTTTTCTGGTGAGGTTCTCCCCAGGTTATACAATGTTTGTTTTCAAGGGATGAGTTAAAAAGAGCTATTACTTGTTTCCCCATTCCCTTTTATTTGGATGAGATGAGTGTCATGGCAGCTGTGCTTCTCACAAAAATGAAAGTTACAAGATAATGGGGTATCTGTCCCAGCGCAATAAAGTGTTGTTAAATATTAATGATTTTTTTTTTCGAAGGAGTCTCTACTCATTTATTGCAATCAAAGAGTTTGAAAACCTAGCGCAGATGTGGTTAACATTCTAAACAGAGGAGGCAAACAGGAGAAATGCAGAAGTTATATTCAGCTTATATTGCTGAAGTGCTAGTTTTGCTTTTTTTTTTTCAGTAGGCTGGCTGGGTTGACTGTAATTCTTTGGGTTTGTTTCAGAGTAGTGTGATTGCCGTTGATCTGTATTTAATTCACAGTATTGCCCCGAAACTTTAATCAAAACGGTTGTCCCGGGTGCAGCGCAAATTGGAAGTTATTGGTGGAGCACAGAAACAGGTTTTTACAGAAGCTGGTAATATTTATCTCTCTGTTGATCTTTTGAAAACTACTGGAAGTTCCTCACTATTGTCATTAGATGTTGCCTAAGATATCCCCACCCATTTTGTATCAGACACTGTATTAATTTCCTATTGCATGGCCTTGGTTTTCAAGAAATCTTTACATGTAAATGTTAACTGTCCATTTTGATACACTACCAACCTCTGCTATCTTATATTCTTTTCATCCCTTTTTTGAAAGTACGTCTTAGAGGAGCATTGAAGAGGGCGAGAGCATAGAACTCTCTGAACCAATCACCATCTGCTAAGATAGCAACAAAAAATAATCACTGTCTTTACCAGTTGTTTAATTCTGGCACTGCAGGGTTAACACAGAAAACTATTTGCTCTGCCATTTCACATGCTGTCTCACTCCTGGCTAAATTGAGTTTAAGCTCAGATGCTGCGGTAGCTGCTCTGGTCTGACATTTAGCAGTACTTCCATTTAAGCAAATTCTTTCTGATTTGGAACATCCACGATTCTGTCAGGGTAGAGCTAACAAGAGAAGACAAACTCAAAATGTCAAAGGGTAAATTCTAAATATAAGACAGGGCATTTAGACAAGATGTTGGCCTTGTCCCACCATCTGTCCCAGGGACCAGAAGATGATCTCCATCCCTCACATCCAATCCCATCTGTCTCATTCTGGCAGGAGTTCATTCTGTGGAGCAACCTTACACAATCAAGTGCCTGGCGAGTCTCCTGCCCTGTTGAGAAAGCCCAGGAGGAAGTTAGATGCATGTTACATTGCTTTGACTTGTTCCTTATTTTTCAGATGTACTTGCTCTCAAATTCACCTCCCCATTGAACTCTGCCTGGCCCCAAACAATTTTTATATCTTTGCATTGAGTCGAATAGTTGTTAAAGAGCTCAGGCCCTTCATGACTCTTGGATTTTACTTTTGAATCCATATATCTTCCACGAAACTTTATCAAGGTCTACATTTTTGAGCTATCCAAATTGACATGTACCAGTAGTATTTGGTTATATTCCTCAGAAGGCAGTAAGAGTTAATTCAGAGAACGATGGCAAGTTTGTGAGTTCAATTGGAACAAGCATTTTAAGTGGCAGCTATGAAAACTGTTCTGGAGCAACTTCAGAGATTTAAAGAATTTCTAGAAGACCCTCGAATTAATTGTATTTCTTCACCTGTAAACAGACTTTGTCCAATTCCAAGTTACGTATTGCTTTGTGTGTGTGGTTTGTGCATTGGGCTTTTTGTGTCCCATTCTCCCCCTTGAATTTTGTTGCAAGTAAGAACAGCGTGTAACCATGCAATGGCTGGACAACTGTCTGACAAATTGAATCCATTTGGCACTTTTTGTAATTATCCAAAACAGACTTATGGCTTACAAGGTCGGCATGTGAGAATACTGAACAAATCTTTAGACCCATTTCATATTGTTTATAGTTGTTCGCGTATAATGTTAGGTATTCTGGTTTCCAATTTACATTTATAAAGTTAAATTCTGCAGCAACTACTCAAGTCTTATTAGGCAAAACTTGTGCAGTCATAGGCTCAACTCTTTGCTCAAATGAGTAGCAAAAAATCTCTCTGCGTTCAAGAAAGCATTTTTGTGTGAGTCATGAATTGGTATAGAAACTTAGCTATAAGCTTCTCTTGTTTTCCTTGCTTTCTGGTTACACACTACTCTGTTACTGATCCTTATTTTTATGTTGCTTTAGAAAAAGACTTTGCATGTATTCATTTTGTCCAGCGCCACAATTCAAAAAGCATGAAGTTTTTACAAGAAAAAGAAAACAACAGAGGGTGCTAAAGAGCTGCGGAAAAATGTACTGCTCTGCGGTCCTCTTCTAAGGAAAACAAAGCCAGGAACAAGCAGTGAACCTCAGTTAACACTTGTAAGCGGGTGCGATTTTTTTGTAGTCTTTCATAAATGATATTTCTCAAATGGGCAGGTTTCCAGTGACTAAATGTAAGACTAGAATTGTTTAAACATTGTAAGCTATGGAAGCAATATTGTTTCTAGAGCAAGCATCATGAATGACCTGGGTCAAATCATTTAGGCACAGACCCTGGCAGATACTGACCTCAGCTGACATTAGGTGGCTACAGAGCTTACAGGATCTGAACTTAAAGCCTCTCTGTGCTTCAGTGCTTTATCTGCAAAACAAGAACCTTTGTACTGTACAGCTCGATAGGTGGTGAATAAATGCATGAAGGATTTCTGGTGCATTTGGCTTCTTTGTTAGAGGTCTGAATCTAAATTCTAGCCTTCACTTCATAGATATGTACTTGGGGGCATCTTTATTCATACGTATGTCTCAGTGAATAGTCAGGGAAACAAACTGTGTGAATGTGTGTGGGCTGGTGCCATAAATGTTTGGCTCTCCATTCCTTAGGGGTAGGATACATGTGTTCAACTCGTAGTTAATTAATAATTAATCTCTCACTTTGTGATGTATGGTTGATCACAATCTGAAGCACAATTTATTGCAGTTCACTAAAGGAATGCTGGACTTCCTCACTTTTTGTACCAAGTAATTTTCTAATTAGTTGATTTTTTTTCTTACACTTAACAGACTTCAAGACTGTGTTCTATGAGCTTGTATGGTTTACTGTCACATCATATAACTATGGAAGATGTCAAGCTGAAGATCCGAGTAATTTATTCTGGTATTTGAGAATCATATAGACCTCCAGCAATGGAAACTGTGGGATACTAAATGTAATCAGTCAAATGCCAGGAGTCTTTTCCAAATATGAAAACAGACAGGAAAAATTGTCTTATGTTATGCAAGTAGAAGTTGAATCACACTCAGATGTTAAAGCATTTTAAGTGATGTCCAGTCATATGCTGGCACTTGTATAATTTGGAGGAAAAACTTTGAACAACTTTAGCCTTTATTTCAGTCAAAATAACCGGCAATGTTAGTAACTGCTAGAAAAATTTTACTTACTGCTGTCAGTTTGGTGTATTTTTCACTCCTCAAAGAACATAGAAGCAAACTAGCAACTGAAGAAATTATCTCTAATCTTGTGAAACAGTATGAAATAATTTGTACATGGGTCTTAGACTTCTGAGCTGCTTATAAATATCTGTTAATTTACAGTGTTCAGCTCTCAGCTGGCATAGATCAGCTTAGTTCATTAAAAATCAATAGTTATGCCAGTTTATGCCAGCTGAAAGGTCTGGCTCTGTGAAACTCTCAGTAATTCAGATCAGGGAGGTGGTCTGCCAGGTAGCATGGGAACCGTCTTCATAGATCTCATTTGTGACATTTCTTTTGGAAGCTGAAAATAAATCCCAAATTCCTGTCGTGGCATTTGAATTTCTAGAAGACACTGGTATTTCTGATGAAGACACGAACATCAACATGCAATTGGCGTGGGTTTTGTTTTGATTTGTCTTGCCTTCTACCCCACCAATTGTAGCTATTTGATTTGTGGTGTCTGCAAGCCTGTGGGGCTTCAGCACAAGACCGAATATTAAGAGAACGAACAGCACTTATTTCCTCTAGAGCAAAATTAATCCTTGCGGCAGTTTTCGTAGGCAAAAAGTCACACAGCACCTGCCTCAGGCCCAGGCCAGTGTGCCGAACAAGATCAAGCAGACTAACAGTTACCAAAGGTCTTTCCACTACTCTGAGGCAGGTCTTTCTCCTGTCGAGGGCTGGGGCTCTGTGAAGTGCTCGTTGTTCAGGAGGTGGTACTGCTCCCTGCGAAGCTTGCCTCCCCAGAGGTTGTTCACATTGACAGTCAGAGATTCGGAAGTTCAAACGTTTACCTTTAAAGAAATAGAGATCAGGAAGACCATTGTGATTCATCAAATCTCCACCATGGAGCCATGCTGACTTCAAGTATTTCCAGAAATAATTTTCAGAACTGTATCATTTTGGCCTGTTTATGTAATATAGGCATCTGAGCTCCAGCCCTCCAGGGGCAGGGGTGGTAGCATTGACCAAAAGTTTGGCTATAGCTTCAGTGCTCGAGTGAGCCAGAGAATAGGAAAGCAAAGTATCCTGTATTTGTAACTGAAGATGTTAAAGGTAATTTCTGTATTGTTTTTGGATTCCTAGAGAACAAGAGTCACTACAGTGACCCTTTCCTGTCTGCCTTATAGTGTCTCTGTCCCTGGGAGATAGGCCAGGGGTTTTGAACTTACCCTATATGTATCATATCAGAGTGCCTTCACAACAGTTTCTGTGAGTGAGCTTCGAGACTTTGGACATTTCTCCTTATTTGCAAGTTCACTCTCTGACTCTTTAAGGCTAAAATTTCAATGGGCGAAAATCTGTCAGCTTCCGTTAGAGAAATTACAGTTTGCATTAGGTGGGCAGATGAGCCCTTAAATACTGCAACCGTGCAGAAGATAGTGAAAGCAGGTAGAAGACTGGGCCCTTCGAGGGGGAATGAGTGATTAACCCCTTCAGCTATGGTATGTGTTGCCACAGTTGCCAGTGTTTTCATGAGATGACCACAAAAACTTCTTTCCTTCATTCTGCGTAAGCTTGTGAGTTGCAGGGGATGAGCGTTTTTACGGAGAGGAGAGAGGAGGCTGCAGAGAACCCATTCATTTGGATTTTTCTTTTACACAGAACCACTTTCCCACCACTAGACTAGTTGACCAATGAGCTCCTGTTTGGCTGCTTTGCACTAGTGGCATTGAAATCTCGTCACACGCAGACAGGGTGCTTCATTTCCTCGTCACTGCTCTAGGTGAGAGAGGTAATCCCTCCTTCTGGATTTGCTGTATATTCAAACTCGAAACACCTATACAGTATAAAAGTGGGTGATTTGGATCTGTAGGGTGTTGCTTTTTCGAAGGACTTCAACACATTCTAGTTTTCTAACCCAGTTCACGCGTATACTTAGGAAGTCCACTGATTTTAAGAAGAGTTCAGGAGCACTTGAAGTTAGGGATGAATTCATTGCCAGGCTGAATGTCTTGCCAAATAAGGTCCTAAAATACTTCAGCATGGAAGTTCAACATAATCTTTGACATAATTTCCCTCATTTTTGAAGTGAAAACCACACATTCAGACTTTACTGAAGGAATATTACCAGAGGGTGATGTCACTTTTGTAAAGAGCTTTCACAAGAATAAGAAAATATTGGGAAGAGTTTTATTTAATTTATTAAGGTCTAGGAGGATGGTTGCTATAATGCCAAAGGAGAATACCGCATAGATGTGGAAAGAAATCTTTTCTGCTGGTGTCCTTCTCCAGACTTATACCGGCATGTCCATAGTTTGAGATCCAACGCTGCCACCACTCCCCACCCCCCCTGCAAAAAGAACCCTGCGACTTCTGTACATCTGGCAAGTTTTGTGTACTTGGTTTGTGCTATACTATAGCAATCCTGTCAGCAAAATGGTGAGGACGATTATTCACAATTTTCTCATTGTTAAATTATATCTGAGAACTCTGTCATGCAATGACTTAGAATGAGGGGGTGAATTTCGTCTTCCTGCTGCTGGTAGTTGTTACATGTATTATACAAAAATGGCAAGAATCCTTTCACGGGAGGTTTGTAGGGATTGGACTTTGACAGTGTCACTGATTTTTTGAATTCAGTAAATCTTTTCTTAGACAATGGAAGGAAGTAGCTGTCAGAACCTGGGAGAAAACTAGTTTTCTGATATAATAACTGATTGATGCTAGCAAGACCAAGCCAGCAGAGGAACTATTTAAAACCTAATCATTTATACCATCAAAGTTATAAAAAACAGGGGATGATTTGTGCTCTGGTGGTGTAATTTGGTGCTGCTATATTACATTCATTGCAGATCAGTTGACTTACACCCACGGATGGGTTAGGTTTCTGATGATGTGTCCTTACCCAGGGAGGAACTGTGAGAGTTTCTTTATCAAATTTCCACTTTTTTTGCACTGTATGCAGTAGCAGCATAGCTAATAAGAAGAAAAAAAAAGTCTTGGTGAAAAATATCAGATTTCCCTCACTTTCACATTCTGGTATCTCCTT
This sequence comes from Opisthocomus hoazin, assembly GCF_030867145.1. Lineage (NCBI taxonomy): Eukaryota > Metazoa > Chordata > Aves > Opisthocomiformes > Opisthocomidae > Opisthocomus > Opisthocomus hoazin. Next base: position 31,613,120 of record NC_134417.1, read on the forward strand.
TTCTTTAGCACCTCATCTTTCCTACTTCTACCTGATTTCTGAAAGCTAAAATGCCTGTCAGAGAATGTGCTCTGTCATACTTAATAATGTCAGTCCCATTCATGCAAAGTGCCACAAACTAAAACAAAATTCTGCCTTCTCTCATCTTGGGAGGCCTGCAGGGGGAGGATTGCATTTCTGCTGTTAGTCTGCTTCGTAGCAAACACGGAAGGAATGTGTCTGGGTTGTACCTGGATCACCCAGGGAGCTGTAACACATATGGCAGAACCTGCTGGTGAGTATCTTGTCTGCAGCAGGTCCTGTGGCATCACTAATCCTCCTGCAAACTGCTGCTCAAGCAGTACTGGCATTCCCGCTCTGAAGAGAGGGTCTGAAACTTTTATGGAAGTAGGGAACACTGGGAGAGATTTCTACTCCTGAGCCTGGATTTTTGACCTATTCAATTGTAATCAAGATTCAATTGCCTCGTATCAAGAAGTTTGTGTAATGCCTGATGTAAAGACTGGCTGGAACTGTAGTGTATCTAAAACCCCGGCGGTTTCCCTGCAATGTTCCCTAACAGTCTGTAGGCTTTGTAAGACATCTACCGTATCTTCCCAGAATATGGAAGCATTCATCTTGGAGACATGTAAAATAGCTGAATTGTTAAAAAGACCTCACCGATTATTCAGCACTTGTAATATTGAACATCCCTGAAATTACTCTGTCTTTCACAAAATCCATTTTTCACTCCAGCCAGACTTGTTCAAATAACTAGATGATTTTCAACCCTTCTTATTGGCACTTCACATCTGTCTTCAATTTTGATTCTGAAAAATAGCATTCAGTCCATTGTGGATTTGTTAATGAGAAATTCTTCTCTCTGTTTACTGGGGCCTTGGCTTATTTATTTGAAGGTTGATGGTCCCATACAATCTTGTGACTGCATACCACGGTGCCTTCAGAGAGCGCTGAGGTTTTCCCAAGAAGTAATGTATTCTTCCAACAGATTTCTTTGCAGTTTATTTAGTGTGTAACTTGTAGGTTTTGGTATGGAATGTGCTATAACATTCTAAAGCTAAATTTTGTGAAAAACACTAGGGAAAAATGTAGGCTTAAGGCACATGGAGGCCAGGGAGGTGATTCGAGACAGCCAGCATGGTTTCACCAAGGGAAAGTCCTGCCTGACCAACTTAGTGGCTTTCTATGATGGTGTAACAACAAGAGTGGACAAGGGAAAACCAATGGACGTTCATCTATCTGGATTTTTGTAAAGCCTTTGACACGGTCCCCCACAACATCCTTCTGTCTAAATTGGAGAGCCATGGATTTGATGGGTGGACCGTTCGGTGGATAAGGAATTGGTTGGATGGTTGCAGCCAAATGGTAGTGGTCAACGGCTCAATGTCCAGATGGAGACCAGTGACGAGTGGAGTCCCTCAGGGTTCCGTACTGGGACCGGTGCTGTTCAATATATCTATCAATGACATGGACAGCGACATCGAGTGTACCCTCAGCAAGTTTGCAGATGACACCAAGCTGAGTGGTACGGTCGAGACACCAGAAGGACGGGATGCCATCCAGAGGGACCTGGACAAGCTGGAGAGGTGGGCCTGTGTGAACCTCATGAGGTTGAACAAGGCCAAGTGCAAGGTCCTGCACCTGGGTCGGGGTAATCCCCGCTATCAATACAGGCTGGGGGATGAAAGGATCGAGAGCAGCCCTGCTGAGAGGGACTTGGGGGTACTGATAGATGAAAGGCTGGACATGAGCCGGCAATGTGCGCTGGCAGCCCAGAGGGCCAACCGTGTCCTGGGTTGCATCAGGAGAAGCATGGCCAGCAGGTCGAGAGAGGTGATTCTGCCCCTCTACTCTGCTCTGGTGAGACCTCACCTGGAGTCCTGCGCCCAGCTCTGGAGCCCTCAGCGCAAGAAGGACATGGAACTGTTGGAGCGGGTCCAAAGGAGGGCTACAAAAATGATCCGAGGGCTGGAGCACCTCTCCTATGAGGACAGGCTGAGAGAGTTGGGCTTGTTCAGCCTGGAGAAGAGAAGGCTGCGGGGAGACCTGATTGAAGCCTTTCAGTACTTACAGGGAGCCTATAGGAAAGATGGGGACAATCTGTTTAGTAGAGACAGCAGTGACAGGACGAGAGGTAATGGTTTTAAACTAAAACAGGGTAGGTTTAGGCTGGATATAAGGAAGAAATTCTTTACAATGAGGGGGGTGAAACACTGTAACGGGTTGCCCAGAGAGGTAGTGGAGGCCCCATCCCTGGAAACATTCAAGGCCAGGTTGGACAGGGCTCTGAGCAACCTGATCTAGTTGGCGGTGTCCCTGCTCGCTGCGGGGGGGTTGGACTAGATGACTTCTAGGGGTCCCTTCCGACCCAAAACTTTCTATGATTCTAAGTCTTTCTCTGATGTTCTGTCTGGTTTTACTTGTTATACATGTAATTATTTACAGTGCTTCTTAACCATAATTTAAGAAAAAAACCCCACACCTGTTATAGGTGGAATTTAAAAATGTAAGTCTGCTAAGAGCTGGAATTCAGTTTCTGTTCATTGGTTGTTGACTACCAAAGTATGCCAAGGGCAACCACGCTCTTAACTTCAATGTCTCTGTTATGTGCTTAAATGTATCACCCAGAATGTTTGCAATAATCAGGGAAGTCAAGATCTGTAGGAGTGTCCTACTATGGGCATCAGAGAAGTGAAGAAAATCAGTGTAATGGGATTGTTCTGGACCTGTTAGGAAAAACACTGTGATTACGTTTCACCTTTCTTGCTCTTGCCACACAGTAAAAAGAAGTGCAGTAGAGAATGTGGAAATGTGACTAATTAATGTTCTTGGCTATCATTTTCACCACAGGCTGCTAAGTATGGGTGTCTTTCATAAAGTAACTGATTTTATTCTTTTCCTGCACATTTCCTATCTGAAAATCCAGTAGATTGGCTGAGGAGATTGATGACACGGACTCCGATATCCAAATCGAAGACCCTTTATTTATCAGAGAGCTTGCAAAGCTGTCCATGTGGTCCAGCCCAAATGCTTAATGGTTAACACACATTGTTCACGTGCGTATTCTAAACATTCAATTGCCTAGCTTAGCTGTGTATGATTTCTCCTTCGTTTGCTCTGGGCGTTCTGCCAAAGTCCTCTGTTGCAACTGATAAAGTCCGTATTTTAGTCTTGTTCAGAAACTCTCAAGGATATCATAGCCTTCGTTAATATAGAATGTTCCCACAATTGGCTGCTGATCTGGAATAGTGATCTCTAGCTAGCTATCTTCTTACCTTTCTACACCTCCCCACACTCTCAAGTATGGAAGGAGAATGAGGAAGAAGGTCTTTGAATATCTCTCTGGATTCACCCTATATATCGGTAGCTAAGATTGGCCAAAGATGTCTGATTTTGGATTGCTCTGTTGAACAGATTGAGATTAGCCATTTAACATACCGGTGAGTTTTCCTCAAGGACTGTAGTCTGCATCAAGAAACCCCTAACCTTCGTGGTCCAGCTGCCATGCGAGCGTGCTTAGGTTTGCAAAAAGCTGCTGTTGATAATAGTTAACACAGTTGTTGGAAGTGTAATCACACCAAAGTTTGAAATTTTATTTCAGAAGCAGCTTATTTTCGGGAAGCAAGATGGGTCAGACCTTCGGCTGTTGCAAGGTGGTACAGTCCCTCAGACACAAGTAGGATGACATTGATTTATGTCCACTGAGGATCTGGTCCTTTGAGGGAGGGTAGGAGAAAGTACGGCCGTGGTGACTGGGAAGGCTAAATCCCGTGTCAGAGAGATAAAAGAGACTGTGCTGCATGGACTACAGACCTTAGAGAGAAGGTAATTGAAAAATCTATTGTGCTTTGCTAGTCCCTGGACGGAAGGAATGGTCTGGTCCCTTGAAGAGATTTAGAGTTTTTGGAGTTTCTCAGATTTGTACCTCATTAGTTCTGCTTTTGTAAACATTTCAGCAGCTTCAGATGAACAAAATGCAATAACCCTCTGACCGTGTCTCCCCTTCCCTAGATATGGCTTTTGTGTCTAGAGCTGCAAAGAGGGTAGTATCACAGTTCCTACCTTGAAAACATACTCCATCACTGTGGTCTTCTGTCTTTGCTGAGAATTATCTGCAGGAATGGATGCAAGTCATACTTCTGCTTCCTGTCTTGGAGAAGGTTAAATGTGAGATGCAGTGGCTGATAGCTTCTAACATGAAATCACGTAGCAGGCATTTTTTAGATTTTACATACTGGTTTACAACAGTCTGCAGAGCTTGGAGTAATGTGTTTCCCAAGTCATAGCTCAATTTTTTTAATCAGTAATTTTTTTATTCACGTCCACTCTTTAAAGACTCTTACAGAACACAGCAATTTAAGTGCAGCAGTTCTAGATGCTGCAACCTGTGACTGCATGATTTTCAAGACTGACAAGCTTTTCCATCAACCATAAACTGCGTAGGCTGAAGTTTTCCTATAGGGCAGAGGCTTTACGTGGCCAATACTGCAGGACTTGCTGCCTTCTCATATCCCCTAACTCAGAGGGTATGAGAGCTCACCACAGACTCCTGCCTGTCTGCCTAGGTGTCATGAAAGGAAATCTGGACACAAGATCATGGTCGCAACTTAACTTGCAGTTCTCCCATTCCTTGCTACACCTGCAGTGTTCATTCAACTGGAGAGATCAACTTATGAAGTTAAAAATCTCACAGCAGAGATAATTTCAACTTTTTTTCAGGAAGATGCAGGTATTTTAGCCATGCAGTTAGTGTGTTCCCCAGTTCCACTAGGATGTACTTAGTTACTTCTTTGGAGGATCCAGGCTTTAGTGTCCTTCAGCAACATCCCACTGACTTCAGAGTTACATTTTCATGTAATATACTCATTTAAAAAAAAGGAGTCCTGAAGTTGATGGTTTAAGCACTTGTTTTCCACACAAGATTTAGAGTTACCAGCTGATTTTTCTGTAGAAATGGAAGGCATATGCCTATGATGTGAACAGTTTCCTCACTTATTTTGCACTATAAAATGAAGTTTGTACCATGTAATTTGGCTTGTATTTCTGTAGTGGTAAAAGCCACATGTTGTATCTTTCTTCTTTGCATCATATTTTCAAGCTGCTTGACAATAATTATTTAACTTTGACAATGCTGCCTTTTGTGATATTTTTTTATGGATAAAACTTCCAATTTTTATCATTCCCATATATCACTTTTATTGAAATACCAATTATTTTGAGTTTTAAAGTAATGAAACTCAGGAATTTACTTAACTATATGCTTCTGCAGCAGAAAGTTGTTAAATGCAATCAGTTACTCTTAGAAACTGAAGTCTTAAAAGATAATCCCATAGACAGAGACATGTTTTATTAATAGGAATTATCTTGTGTAGTGGTATGTTTCAGTTTCTCCTAATAATGTTTACAGGGTTAGATCTATGGGATTGTTATGTTGAGGTTTATGTGAGAGAGGTAAAGGCACTGGAATTTCTTTGTATAATCTAAATCCACTTCATTTAGATAGTCGATGACTTAATGAAAAAAAGAATTAAATAAACATCATGAAAATGAGCTACTGCTAACTAGAAGACCAAGCACAGGACATGGTGCCAGGAATAAGCTACTGCTAACTAGAAGACCAAGCACAGGACATGGTGCCAGGACAATTCAACTGTATCTCATCTTTCCCTTGCGATAAACTACTTGGAGAGAACACAGATAACTTGAGATGAGTTTTAGACCTTGACTTTGTTTGGTTCTTAAGCTTGGCAGATCTTCTGAGGTTATCTGGAGATGCTGAAGAATCCTGCCTCACCTCACAGCCCCCAACCCTGTCTCATGGCAACCCAGGGATGTCTTCAGAGTGGGCAGTACTGAGGCATTTATTACTGTGTGACAAAGGTGGTTCCAGTACCTGGTGGTATTGGAATCTAAGTTTCCATCTTCTAGGTCAGGAGTCAATGAAGAAGCTTAATCAATTGCTAGAGGAATAGGTCAGAGGTCTTTTGAGGTATGAGACAATTACTGTATTTCTGCAGGTAAGGTATCAAGCATGGAAGATTTGCTCATCATCTGAGCGGAACGAAGAATAGGAAAGCTGTAGCAGAACTGTCTCTCTGCTTCTGTCTTTCTGTGCATTGACAAATTGAAGTGAGGAATGGGCAAACTTACTCAGAGCAACAAGAGTTTCTCCTTTTCTTCATGTCTGGTTGACCTGTCAAAACCAAACACCTACTGCCTGCCTTGACAGAAGACTGAATGCCATGTTTGCCTGTCATATCATGAATGTTTTTCAAAACGAAGGAGACAAAAACAAGACTTGTAGAAACAAGAGCTTGCAACAAAATTAACGTAGCCAAATGCTTATTCTATTATTCCTCCCACCCTGGCTTGAGAGGTGCACTCTGGTCCTCCTCAAAGAGCTGTCTCACTTCATAGAACATCCTGCAAACAACAATTCAGAATTGCAAGCTTCTCATAGACTTGTAATATATAGACAAGTGTTGCTCTCTGCAGTACTTATGAGAAGCAGGGAGAGAGGCTCAGCCTCATTACTGAGTAAGGGCAGCACTCAGAAATTCCAGGGCAAAAGCAGAATCAGCTTATTTTGCTGGGTATTATGGAAGGCAGTATTCACAGCAGCTTTTTCTTTTCCAACCTGAAAAAGAAATTCACAATTCCAAACTGAAAAAAAAAAGTTCTGAAAAAGTAAAAAAGGAGGCCTTTAATTTTATGCTGTCATGTTAAATAGTTGATTATACTTGTGTCTTCACTGTCTGGCCTTCATTGTCCTTGCTTCTTTTCCCTACTTGCTTTTTTTTCTTGTGAAAATAGTTTTACAATTTATTTAAATGCATTAATTTATTAAAAAATGATCGCATTTCATTTCCACAGACATAAATACTCTTATGTTTTCATTAAGCCCTGTGAATGTACTTGAAATATGTAGACAGGAAGATCAGATCTCAAGAGGACTCAGGAGCTGAAAAGGTAAAATTCAAATGTATAGGTTTTTCGGTGAGTGACACATCCGTTAGCCCACTCCCTTTTGAGAATATGATGGGTGAACACAGAAGCCTATCTCCAGAGCCTCTTAGACTATCTGTGCCAAGATCCAGAGTGAATTTAAAGGGTGGTTCAATCTCCAATACTTTAATGCTCCTTGTTGGGAATTTGATGGTTATGAGAAGTGTTTTCTCTCAAGCAGTTAACAGCAATAGAAGTTTTGGGAGGTAAACGTCTTCAGCAGTTAAGATCACAAGATGTCTTGTGGTCTTGAGTACCTTAGTGGAGGTTCAACAGACAACTGTGGGGAAATATGGGATCAAAAATACAAATTAGCATGTATTTCAGCAGTGGCAACAGCTGGTGAAGGTAACTGGGTGTCCGTCTCCCCATAACATCCTGTTGCCTCTCTAATTTTGCCCAGTAGTTAGGATTGCTGGTCGTTCCATTCACTCCCTCTTTGAAGCTGATTTTAATCTTCATTGCCTCCCATTAAGTCAGATCAGGTTAGTTACAACCCTTATCCTGCCTCACTATGTTGCCTGCTCAGACTGCTTAAACAGCGTCTGTGACCCTTTACTTCGTGAAAAAAGTGATGTGAAGTTAAACTGCAGAGACGGAAGGAGTTCCTATCTTCTGCCTCAGAAATGCCTGAAAACAAAGCAGTCAATGAGATTCCTTTGTAGGCTGTACAAATTCGCAGTTTTTTCAAGCACTATGAGACTGTTACATTTGTCCAGTCAGACCTGCTGTTGAACACAGGCTCTAGAGGCTCACAATGTGTGTTCAAGGTATGCAGATCTCTTGGAAAGAGTCAGTTTTGAGCATTTAGACCAAAGAAAGCTAGAAGGTATTAAAACTCACTCTTTATAAAACATTAACATACAATAAACCAAGTATCTAGATTCACTAAAGACACAGAAGGCAGGGAGGATTTAGTTCATGTTCATATAGATCTGGTTCCATTAAAGCCTATGGGAAACATCCAAATACACCCAGAACCTGAGACTATGACCTCTTTATATGGTATAGTGATTAAGGAGCTTTAGAACGGCTCACAGGATCAAATCTTTTTACTGTTCAATGTCTGGCTAACTGGACTGCAGCATTTATACTACAGAAGTTAAATTGATTATACTTTTTTGTTTACCTTTTAAGTAGATCCTGTTTCAAGAGGGAAATTCAATATATCTTAATTCATTTATTTTAATTACAGCAATGCAAGCTATGTATAAATCCTAAGTTAGTGGCAGGGGCAGACGGGGACTGACTGGGATTTTACAAACACAGTTATTGCAGAGAAGCAGTGATGTCCAGCCCAATGGAAACAGCCAAGACTGAATACGAGTTCCTGTAAACTTGTTCTCCTTTCCTTAAAATGTACATTGTGTTTTGCATCAGAACAACCACCTGCTTCAGAAATGATATGACTGCTTCAATGTGCTGAGTGTTTCCACATTTTAATAAATCAATTCTACTAGTATCGGTAAAAAGCTACTACTCGTTTGATTAATAGTGAGTAGTTTAGGATGTCATAAAACTCAATTTATATATGAAACCTAATTGCACACAAATTTATTAAAAATGTGAAATGTTGCCTATAAGTGATAAAGCATTCCACTGTTTCCTTGTATCCTTTTCAATGAAAGAAAGATCAGACTAGGGTTATTATGTAGCCCTGAAAAAATGGGACTGGCTGATCAAATGATCTTAGGTTTCAGGCTATTTCTGCAGCAGAATCAACAGCTGCTGGTTCTTCGTTAGACTGAGGTATTCCCAGGCAGATGCAGCAATGTGCAGGTGCCTTAAAAACACAGTCAGCACCTTCCTTGTGCAGAAATATAACCAAAGGTTTTTCACAGAATTACAGAATGGTAGGGGTTGGAAGGGACCTCTGTATGTCATCTAGTCCAACCCCCCTGCTGAAGCAGGGTCACCTACAGCAGGCTGCACAGGACCTTGTCCAGGTGGGTCTTGAATATCTCCAGGGAAGGAGACTCCACAACCTCCCTGGGCAGCCTGTGCCAGGGCTCTGTCACCCTCAGAGGGAAGAAATTCTTCCTCACGTTCAGATGGAACTTCCTGTGCTTCAGTTTGTGCCCGTTGCCCCTTGTCCTGTCACTGGGCACTAGTGAAAAGAGCTTAGACCCATCCTCCTGACACCCACCCTTCAGATATTTGTAAGTATATATTAGGTCCCCTCGCAGCCTTCTCTTCTTCAGCCTAAACAAGCCCAGCTCCCTCAGCCTCTCCTTGTAGGAGAGATGTTCCAGTCCCCTCCTCATCCTCGTAGCCCTCCGTTGGAATCTCTCCAGCAGCTCCTCATATTTCTTGAACTGGGGAGCCCAGAACTGGACACAGTACTCCAGATGAGGCCTCACTAGGGCAGTGTAGAGGGGAAGGAGAACCTCCCTCGACCTGCTGGCCACACTCCTCCTAATGCACCCCGGAATGCCATTGGCCTTCTTGGCAGCCAGGGCACACTGCTGGCTCATGGTTAACCTCTCGTCCACCAGGACACCCAGGTCCCTCTCCACAGAGCTGCTCTCCAGCAGGTCCACCCCAAGCCTGTACTGATGCATGGGGTTGCTCCTCGCCAGGAGCAATAAATGCGATGAATAAAGCGAAAAGTTCTTTCCTCTGGAATTTAAGCAGTGGAGCTCTTCCCTGTGTAGTCTTTGCGGTATGGGGTTAACCTGGCTTGTAAACCACCTAGCTTGAGTAATGTCCATTCTGCTGGCAATTCGGTACTTACTATCGTGAATCCACAGGAAAGATTCTGACGGGACAGGATTATGCAAGAGACTTAATCTGATAAATGTCTGTCTTGGTGACTGTTCTGCTGGGGTGTCACGTAAAATCACTGCAGAACTTGTCTCTGGATGCTCCTATGCACGCTCTGTAGTAATTGCGTACCATGGTGCAGTGGAGTGTTGCTTGGGTCTCCCAGTTCTGCGAGCGGGACCTCCCTTGCTCGGTGGTTGGAGTACTGTGCTGAACAGTCCTTCCCTGTGGAACTAGAAGGCTCAAGGCAGTTCCTAAAAACCATTGGAGTGGCTTGGTGCTAACAAAGCTGCTTTTTCATACTGACTCAATTATGGTGTACAGATGTAAGGTGACTTTTTTAGAACTGTTGCCTATATTAGGTTATATATGCGTATATATATTTTGCAGTGTTACAGTACAGTATGAGAATATGGCCTTACTAGCCTTTACACTTTATCCACAATGTAAATAAGCATTACGTTATTTTATGTTTTATTATAGATATATTTTAAGGGAAAATCTTGACCTTGTCCAATGGGCTTCTAGTATTAGTAACCATTTTTGGTTACCATTCCTCACCGAAGCAAATGCCCTTTGTGTCTGCTGCATGCTGTTGCCAAAGTGTTTCAGCTTCTCTTCAAGGACCTAAAGCCTTAAAAAGGCTTAGAAAGTCAGTTTCAGTTCTTTCCACAATCTAATACTTTCATTCAGAATGCACTACATTTGTAACAGCTGCTGAAGTATTTCAAGAAAATAGCGATTTCTACTGTGTTTTATTATGTCTGATGCATCCACACAGCCACCCAAGAATGATTGCATTAGCAGGAAGAACAGTAAGAAAGAGTTATAATCTGTGTTTGGATGGCAGTTACATCATTTCTAAACAATTCCAGAGATTTCTTTTAATGTAATTTCTGCAGCATAAAATGGGGGCAAACTTACAGGACTGGATGGCCATTCTGCATCTGGTTTCTGTTACCGAGAAGCTGACAGACACCATTTGCTCAGACCATCTGCAGAGAAAAAAGTTGGTTTTTTTTTTTTTCTTTTAAGACAGACCGCTTTTTCTTTCAGCATCTCAGGCTTGAAGTAACACAAGGCACATTTTACTTCCAGGCAAGTGTGGGAGAGGTATTATTAGAATTGTTCTGTGTAGCACTTAGCCGTATGCTTGACATATGAGGGATATGCTCTTGAGAAACCGAGTGTCTCGTTTTAAATATTTGGTGTGTATGAAGGGGCTGATACAAAGCCTGCCGTAATTGGTGTGTGTCTCTGACTTTACTAGCATGTATTGGATCCTCAACCCTTTTTGAGTTTTGCTAATAGACCCGGATTCATTGAAAATATTAATGATTTGTCTGCCTTTTCACTTGCAACATCCTAACTTTGTTATTTTCTTAATGGATCTGCAGTTAAGGAAGACTACAGAACTCTTTTAAACTGTTCTAAATAAGAAAGAAACCAGGGGAGCACGTTATGTTACTTGTCACCATGACGATCTTTACCAACTGTGTTTTGTCTGAAGTCCAAATGATGTTGATGAGGGTACCCCAAGGCTTTGTTGACCTGTGGCAGTGACAGAGGACAAAGCTGTTGCCACATGTCAGCTCTTGCTGGCAGAATGAGACCTCCAGATGCCAATGTTGACTACATCTTCCAAAGGTGGGCATGCACTGGAGCTGATGTTTGGGACTGAAGTACACAAGGAGATTAAAAGATTATTGACTTTTCCTGCGTAGATGTATGTGCTCAGGTTCCTCAGGTGGTCACGAACCTGATCTTCCCTTACAGTGGGAGCAACTCTGCTCCCCCAGTCCCCGTCTTGCAGTCCATCCAATTCGAGAGGTGTGAGAAGAGAGGCTGCCAGTGAAGACTGAGGTGAAAGTGTCGTTGAATACCTCAGCCTTCTCCTCACCCGTTGTTACAAGTTTGTTAGTCTTGCTCATCAGGGGGTACGCTTTCTTTGACTTTCCTTTTCTGGATGACATACCTGTAGAAGTCCTTCTTGTTATTCTTTGCATCCCTTGCCAAGTTCAGCTCCAGCTGCGCCTTGGCCCTCCTGACCCCATCCCTACACAACTGAGCAGCATCCCTGTACTCTTCCCAGCATACCTGTCCCTGCTTCCAGTGCCTGTGCAGTTCCCTCTTGCCCTTTAGTTTGACCAGCAGGTCTCGACTCAGTCATGCCGGTCTCTTGCCTGCCTTTACTGATTTTTTTGCACCTGGGGGTACAGAGCTCTTGTGCTTTATGGAAAGAATCCTTAAAGATCTGCCAGCTGCGTTCTGCTCCCATGTCCCTGAGGACCATTTCCCAGGGCGTCCTACTGACTAATTCCTTGAAGAGCTGGAAGTTTGCTTGCCTAAAATTCAGGGTCCTGACTTTACTCTTCACCTGAACTCAGGACGGTGAACTCCACCAGTGCATGATCACTGCAGCCCAGGCTGCCTCCAGTCTTGATGTCACTGATGAGCTCATTTGGATTGGTGAACACCAGGTCCAGTATTGCATCCTCTTGTGTAGGAGTGTCAATTACCTGGCTCAAGAAGTTATCCTCAATGCATTCTAGGAATCTTCTGGATTGCCTACAGCTTGCCATGCTACTTTTCCAGCAGATGTTGGTGTGTTTGAAGTCTCCCAGTGGACAAGAGACTGCGACCATGATGCCTCTTTTAGCTGGAGGAAGAAGGCTTCGTCAAGAGGCTCCCCTTGATCGGGAGGTTGATCGTGTCTTCCGACTTTGCTTCATCCAGAAGGAATCCACTTGATATGCTCCAAGGCCACTCAACAATGTGAACTGAAGTGCTGTAAACACAAGAGAAGGTTCAAGAGAACCTTCCTGATGCAAAGAAGCAGACTAATTTTTCTGCGTAATCACAGATGTTTAGAGCATCACAGCACTCCACTGGCATTTTGGAAGGTCAGGTGTCATAACTGTAGTAGTAATAGTTCTGGAAAGGGCTCTGTTTTAAGACAAAAATTCTTTCCGAGCCACTATTAACCAAAAATTTAAAAATGCTCCTTCCTAAATACCACTGTATATTCATAGGAATTTATTTTACAAACACTATGAAAATATTTCTGATAAACATGATGCATAGATTTACCTTTCGTTTGCCTACTTAGTAAAACAAATGATCTATTGTCCAGACCCCTTTGGCTACAATGGAGCAGTGCATTGCTGACTGATGCTCTACAGCACAAACACTGAGTTTTATGAAGCTGATTTGTGTGCACGTGTGCTAGATAGAAAGCCTCTAGTACTGCAGCTGTGGGTAAAAAGCTGTAGACGAGGTGCAGAGCACCTGGTGGGGTGATGGAAAACACAGAGGCCAAAAAGTCAGGTCAAAACTAAGTAACAGGCTCCCTCATTACCTCTTAAGATCAATATACGAGATTTACTTCTGGTTTAGAAGAGGATATCATTACCACAAGACTGGGTTATTGGTACAAATCAAGATCAGCCAAAGGTCACATATTGAAAGCATCAGAATCAATTCTTGTGGCACCTTAATTTTTTCTTGGAGTTCACCCAGTGAGTTCCAGAGGAGGTTCAACATTGCTTGGGATATGAGATCATTGCAGCCCAAGCTGGTGTGACAGCAGACCATAATAGTGATGTTTCTGAAAAGGCAGATTGGGAAGAGGAGACTTAAAATCTGAATAAGACAGTGATAAAGGAGCTTGTTCTTCTTCTTAATAAGAAGAACTGAATTTCCTGTACTAAACCAAATTAGTAAAGAGATTTCCATCTGGGAGATGGTGCTGTGCTTTGTCCATGTTATTCTAACAACAGTCAGATCAAATATTTGAAGTCAGAAGCTTGTCTGAAGACTATCTGCAAAAAAAATTACACTTTCTGTCTGCAACAGGACATAGTGTTCTTCAGAGCACAGTGTGTTGCAATAGTACTTCTGCATTTTTGAGTGTTTTACCTACTGTCATGTGTAGACAGTTGCTGTTTTCCTATGAGCCAGAATAGAAACAGGTGTTGCTGCCAAAAAAATTAAAATACTTTTTCCTAATGTGTCTTAAACCTGTTCTACGTGTCTGCACTTTACTGAACTGACACTGAGAGCCACAAAAACATTTCTGTGTCTCTGGATAGCATTCCTCCTGCCTACCCTCATATTTTTAGTTCTTAGCAGTTCTTCGTCTGTAAATAGCTAACCTACTTTGAAGGAGGGCTTCTAACATCCAAATATATTACTTTAGGGATACAGTGCAGCAAAAGTTATAATATCTGAGAGTAGTAAACATCCTGCTGGATGAAGCTAAGTGGGAAGACGTGTGCTTCGGTCACAAGTGGGCATTTGGCCTTTGGGACCCCTCTGAAGCTTGTCCAAGAGTGGGGAATGCCCTGTCCCCAAGTGTGACATATTAAAAACTGCACAGTGAGGATGCCAGGTTCTCCACACTTAACTGTTACACTGTTCAGATCTGCAGTGCTGGTCTGCTCTATCTCCTAAGATAGATGTAGGCTAGGGCACCACTTTGTAGTTGACAGCATGGGCTTGCCCTTTAACAGGGCAGCATCTTTGAAGCAAATTCCTTCCTTGCACAGTTCTGCAGGCGTGCTTTCCATCTGAAAGAGGGGGAAATTGTTTCTGAAATGTTGAGGTTAACAATTTCTTCCTGTGCTGTGACGTTTTTCAAATACCAGCTGCAGCAAAGTTCAGCATGATCCTGATTATAGTGTTTAAAGCCACCTCTTAAAATGTCTTACTATAGACAATTCCCATTTATTTATTCAGAAGACAAGATGAGGTGAGAACATTGTACTTATTCAGGCACTATTGGGTGCTGATCTTGTATTTTACTGCTGGTCTCAACAAACTTTACTAACTTTTACAAAGTTCTTTCCAGTTTGCCTCCACCCTTTGCAGCTGTTTGAGAAATATTTGGGACTCTACCCTTCCACGAATCCTCAGACCTGTAACTTGATTTGAAACTCTCCAATGTTTGGGAAGGCTAACATCAATGCTAGTTTTAATTACTATAAAACATGTTATTAAATTATTTTTGTTACATATTCTGACAGTATCAAAAGCACTTCTGAGACTGAGCATCAACTTATTGTCTCGTTTGAGGGTGTTCATGTATAAAAAAAGGGAAGTGTACCTGCATTGAATCTGCAACTTCAATTTTACTTTCTAAAGAGCTTTGTGGAGATCCTAAAAGCATTTCAGTTCTAGACTAGTTGTGACTGTCAGTTACATTTACAGATTTTGAAAGTTTAGTGCTTGCTTCATTAAAATACTACTACAGAAAAATTTTTCATGACATTTTGAATAAGTTCTCAAGTCGTTGGTGCTTCTCAGTAAAGAAGTAAGTTGCTCGTACTTTATTTCCCAGTTATTTATGAACAAGAATATATAACACATTTGAGAAGTGCTTTGATTTTTTTTTTTCAGTCAGCCATAACTTAGCCAAAGCAAATGTAAATCAATTCCATAAAAGATTTCTTGCGGGTAATACCATCTTCTTTGATCAGGATGAAGCATGCTGTTACTAATGGTGGGGGGTATTTCCAGTGTCTCACCACGGCTTAACACGGTATCAATTTTTGCATACCCTGACAGCTTACCTTTCCCACTTCTTCAGCAACTCAAAGGAGCTTGGAAAGTGTGAGGTATTTGTATGTTTTTAAAAGAAATTGTGCCTGTAGTTACGTTTTTTGTAAAACAAAGGTTGGAAGCTTGAAAAAAACACATGACATTCTTTGCTTTGTACCATGGCTTTGACATTAAATATTTGTCAAACTGTTGCAACAACTGTTGCAGAACAAGGCACCATTAACACAACTTCCATCCAAAGGAACATTTGAAGTTTATTTATCTGAAGGCAGTCTTACAAATCTCTGAAAGGAAAGAGTACAGAATTTCCTTTCTTTGCAAACAGGCGGTCTACAGATAAACTTGTCTCATGATCCACAAAATTAAATTAAAAACCAGATGGTTAGAAATTGTCCTCTACCTGTCTGAGGAAACCATAGAAACAAGAGATGCCTTTTTGAATACTCCTTTCTCTTCCTCACCCACACACGAACATCATATCCGCTAAACCCCTACCTTTGCGAGTTAAATAAATGGGATTATTAATGCTCTAAAAGAGGACTTTTCAGCACAGCAATGTAGAGGAAAAGCAACTCACCCTTCCCCAACACTTTAAGCTTATTGTATAGAAAACATTCTGTGTTTGTATTACCTGGTGGCGTTCACTGAAAAAGCCTTTTCTCTTTCTTTTTACACTTATTTTCCCTTTCGTTTTTTATTTTGCTTTTTATCTTTTCCTTTTTTTTTTTCATTTCCTCTTTTCATTTTTATTTTTCTTTGCACATGCAAAAAATACATGCACAAAATCAGGTTACAGCAGCATTACCAAGATTACAAAATCCAGCTCACCTAAGTTAGCCAATGTCAGACTTCGAGCTACTATACAAAACTGATTTGTGTGTTTGTGCACATGTACTATGATACAGCCAATATGTCACTGAGTTCCGCTGTTTATCTTGGGGACCTTCAAGTACATGGACAGAAGTTTCTCACTCATGGAGCAGTAAAGATCTTTTCTGGCCACCTTCATTATATATTATCCCTGCCTTGCTTACTGCACATCAGTTCCTTTTCAGAGAAGGGTTTGAATTATTTCACCATCTCACTTTTTTTTAAAAAAAACAGCCATCATCACAGTTTGTAGAACATTATTATTATTATTATTACTATGGATAGTGATAGCTTTTTTTGCAGATATAAAAGCAAATGGAGAGATTAATCTAAGAACTTTTTATTTTGGGCACCCAGTAAGGAACACCGAATATCTCATTTTCCAAGGGAATATGTAATAGCGATTCATGTATTCAAAGCACAACTTCCAGAGTATTTAACATCATTTGAGAATTTTTCCACATCTCAATTTCAGAAATATTTTCCATTAGATACTCAGCCAATAAGGATCGCAATTAGTGACCACACAAGGTAAATTTGATCTGCACATCTTTACTCCTTGCAGTTCCTTTGATAAAGGCTGAAACAGAATGTAGTTTTTCAGACTCTATAAAATTATGTAATGATTTTCCCTTCATGCACTTGTCTACATCATTATTTTCATAACGGTGAGATTCCTAGAGTCAAGTCGTCTTCATTGTATAACTCTGACTTGTGTCCAGCATTATTCCAGCCCTCAGCAGACAAAAAAAATCCCTGCTTATCCTAAGACTGGCTTATTATCAATAGATAGGGAAATTCCTGACAATATGACAAACTGACAATATGCAAACTTCTCTTTGTTTTTCCCATAAGGACTATGAAAGGCACATACAAGATGTCTTTTGTTTGCTTGCCTCAGAGCCACTCACAGCTCTATAAAGAAGGCAGTTTTTAACAGGGAGAGAATGTGTTT
The DNA here is from genome assembly GCF_030867145.1 of Opisthocomus hoazin. Lineage (NCBI taxonomy): Eukaryota > Metazoa > Chordata > Aves > Opisthocomiformes > Opisthocomidae > Opisthocomus > Opisthocomus hoazin. The sequence continues at coordinate 31,630,272 of NC_134417.1, forward strand.
TTCCCTCTCTAATTCTCAAAAGTGGCAGAAAATTTTCAGGAAAGTTTAGCCTGAGGAGATGTAAAATACAAAAATTATCATCCCCAAAATTTAAACCTTGGTAAAAATTAAAGGCAACTTGTAAATTGCAATTTGAAGTATCACCTGTCTTGACACTTAAGCCATGGTGTTAAACCACATCAGCATAATGAATGTACTATTTACAAGGGAGATGGTGACAGCTGTATCCTGACGAACATGGGCTGAAAGAAATCTTTACTGTTAAGTGGTAGTTATCTAGGTGTATTAACAAGTGCTTGTTTTGTTTTAGAAAAAAAAATTGAACTGTGTTCAAGATAAACTGGGAAATTCTGAGAAGCTTAGCAATTGTACAGCAGAGAAAGGAGTTGAAAGAAGTTGACAAAGCCTGAAACAGAGGATAAAGTTTCTGAACAAGTATCTTTCAGTTGTGTTTTCAGACTAATTGCTGTGTTTCTATGGATATAAGCTGTATGTTAAAAACAGTTTTTTCATCAATGGTAGGCAAGGTTATAAATATGCATGATATATGCGAGGGGGAGTTTACTGAAGACCCGCTCTTGCACAGGAGCATATCTCCTGGTCTTTGGTCCTCTAAATCCACCATTTGCTGTATCTTCAACTCTCCTTTGCCTCCACCAGTCTTCTAGGATTTCTAGGGAGAGATCTCTATCCACAGCTGCCGCCTCCAGGACAGCCTTACAGCTGCAACAGGTTATATGGATGTGTGACTATTTACCTTCAAGAAATGATATTTTAAAGGGCTGCAAGTTATCCCTGTGAAAATGCATTAAATATGTGACAAACTCAAATGTTAGCTGAAACAATAAATTATCCTCATAGGTCTTTCGAGCCAGCAGCAACATCTGATACCTGACAGAAGGAGAAAAAATTATGCACCTGTCCATTAGGCAGTTTACTCTTCAGGACTGTGTAAGTGTGAAAAGAACTTAATCTGCAGACAAAGTTGAGTAAATATAGTCACAGCAAAAGTAATATTACATAGGTTCTTTGTGCAAATTAGTGCCATCAGTTATGCATTTAAAGTAAGGGATGTAGCCTTTTGTAATTATTTTTGGAAACAGACATATATAAAATTCAGATCTGCCAGTGACTATCTTACGACAGTAAGGTCTCTGTATTTGATATGCAGTATGGGCAACAGGATATTTCTGTGTCAGTGACAAGAAAAGACTTCTTTTTAAATTAAACAACAACGTACCTGAATATCATGTCTGTGCTTGAGATGACTGTAGTAATTAATATTAAATTTTAAGCTCAGTTACTGCAAATATAAGCTTTTGTAATCATTATCCAGGATGCAAACAGCCATGAGACAAATCACAGAATCCTTTAACTTTCTGTTTTACTTAGCCTGTCCTAATTCCTGCTTTTCATGCATGTGGATGTGTCAACATTAGTTACCTGTAGTTGCAAGTGCCTCTTTCCTGAAAATAAAATGAAAGAAGAGTTCCCCATTGGGTAACTCAGCACATCATTCTGTGTTCCTCTTGGAGTAAAGAGCAGTCAGATAATAAAATGGAAACAAGAAAAAATAATGGATTTTTAAATGAATTTACAGACTGGATTCTTCTTTAAATCATGAGGTTTATTTTTTATTGCTTAAGCTGACATAGGAAGTTCACAGAATCACAGAATCACAGAATAGTAGGGGTTGGAAGGGACCTCTGTATGTCATCTAGTCCAACCCCCCTGCCGAAGCAGGGTCACCTACAGTAGGCTGCACAGGACCTTGTCCAGGCGGGTCTTGAATATCTCCGGAGAAGGAGACTCCACAACCTCCCTGGGCAGCCTGTTCCAGTGCTCCGTCACCCTCAGAGGGAAGAAGTTCTTCCTCATGTTCAGACGGAACTTCCTGTGCCTCAGTTTGTGCCCATTGCCCCTTGTCCTGTCACTGGGCACCACTGAAAAGAGCTTGGCCCCATCCTCCTGACACCCACCCTGCAGATATTTGTAGGCATTTATAAGGTCCCCTCGCAGCCTTCTCTTCTTCAGGCTGAACAAGCCCAGCTCCCTCAGCCTCTCCTCGTAGGGGAGATGCTCCAGTCCCCTCACCATCCTTGTAGCCCTCTGCTGGGCTCTCTCCAGTAGCTCCTCATCTTTCTTGAACTGGGGAGCCCAGAACTGGACACAGTACTCCAGATGAGACCTCACCAGGGCAGTGTAGAGGGGAAGAAGAACCTCCCTCGTCCTGCTGGCCACACTCTTCTTGATGCACCCCAGGATCCCATTGGCTTTCTTGGCAGCCAGGGCACACTGCTGGCTCATGGTTAACCTCTCGTCCACCAGGACACCCAGGTCCCTCTCCGCAGAGCTGCTCTCCAGCAGGTCCACCCCAAGCCTGTACTGGTGCATGAGGTTGTTCCTCCCCAGGTGCAGGACCCTGCACTTGCCCTTGTTGAACCTCATCAGGTTCCTCTCTGCCCAGCTTTCCAGCCTATCCAGGTCACGCTGAATGGCAGCACAGCCTTCTGGTGTATCTACCACACCTCCCAGTTTGGTGTTGTCAGCAAACTTGCTGAGGGTACATTCTAACTCTTCCTCCAGGTCGTTGATGAAGAAGTTAAACAAGACTGGGCCCAGTACTGACCCCTGAGGGACACCACTTGTCACCAGCCTCCAACTAGACTCAGCGCCGCTGATGACAACCCTCTGAGTTCTGCCATTCAGCCAGTTCTCTATCCACTTCACCGACCACTCATCCAGCCCACACTTCCTCAGCTTCCCTAGGAGGATATCATGGGAGACTGTGTCGAAAGCCTTGCTGAAGTCAAGGTAGACAACATCCACGGCTCTCCCTTCGTCTACCCAGCCAGTCATGTCATCGTAGAAAGCTATTAGATTGGTCAGGCATGATTTCCCCTTGGTGAATCCATGCTGACTACTCCTGATAACCTTCTTTTCTTCCACTTGCTTCATGATGGCCTCCAGGATAAGCTGCTCCATCACCTTACCCGGGATGGAGGTGAGGCTGACCGGCCTGTAGTTCCCTGGGTCCTCCTTCTTGCCCTTTTTGAAGATTGGAGTGACATTGGCCTTTCTCCAGTCCTCGGGCACCTCTCCTGTCCTCCAGGACCTCTCAAAGATGATGGAGAGCGGCTCAGCAATGACATCCGCCAGCTCCCTCAGCACTCGTGGGTGCATTCCATCGGGGCCCATGGATTTGTGGACATCCAGATCACTTAAGCGATCCCTCACACAGTCCTCCTCGACCAAGGGAAAGTCGTCCTCTTTGTAGGCTTCTTCTCTTACCTCCGGGGCCTGGGATTCCTGAGGGCCAGTCTTAGCACTGAAGACTGAAGCAAAGAAGGCATTCATTAGCTCTGCCTTCTCCGCATCCTCCGTCACCAGGACACCCGCCTCATTCAGCAGCGGCCCCACGTTGTCCCTAGCCTTCCTTTTGCTGCTGATGTAGTTGAAGAAGCCCTTCTTGTTGTTTTTGACATCCCTTGCCAGCTTCAATTCCAGGTGAGCCTTGGCCTTCCTCGTCGCATCCCTGCACGCTCTCACCACGTTTCTGTACTCTTCCCAAGTGGCCTGTCCCTCTTTCCACATTCCATGGACCTTTCTCTTCTGCCTGATCTCCGCTAGAAGCTCCTTGTTTAACCATGCAGGTCTCCTGCCTCCTTTGCTAAATTTCTTTCTCAGGGGGATGCATTGCTCCTGTGCATGGAAGAAGTGTTGTTTAAAGAGCGACCAGCACTCATGGACCCCCCTGCCTTCGAGAGCCCTGGCCCACGGGATTCCTCCCAGTAGCTCCTTGAAGAGGGCAAAGTCAGCCCTCCTGAGGTCCAAGGTTTTGATCCTGCTTATCGCCCTGCTTCCTCCACACAGGATCCTGAACTCAACCATTTCATGGTCACTGCAGCCGAGTCTACCTCCAACCTTCACATCCTCCACCAGTCCCTCCTTGTTTGTTAACACGAGGTCCAGCAGCGCGCCTTTCCTTGTTGGTTCCTCCACCACTTGCATCAGAAAGTTATCATCGATGCTCTGTAGGAACCTCCTGGATTGCGCCTGCCTAGCTGTATGGTCTTCCCAGCTGATGTCAGGGTGGTTGAAGTCCCCCATGAGAACCAGGGCCTGTGACTGTGAGGCTGCTTGCAGCTGCCTGTAGAAGGCCTCATCAACCTCCTCCTCCTGGTCAGGTGGCCTGTAGTATACACCCACCGTAATGTCACCCGTGTGAGACTGTCCCTTAATTCTAACCCACAAGCTTTCAACTCGTTCCTCATTTGCCCCTGGGCCAAGCTCAATGCATTCCAGTTGCTCCCTCACATATAGAGCAACTCCCCCACCTCTCCTTGTTGGTCTGTCTTTCCTAAAGGGTCTGTAGCCATCTATGACAGCATGCCAGTCATGCGAGTTGTCCCACCACGTTTCTGTGATGGCGACCAAGTCGTAGCCGTCCTGCTGTATAATGGCTTCCAGCTCCTCCTGTTTATTGCCCATGCTACGTGCATTGGTGTAAACACACTTGAGCTGGGCTGTCAATCTCACCTCTGGCCTTGGCACTCCAAGCCTAGGCTCATCCCTAGTGAGCTGGGCAATATCCCCTTCCCCCTTCGAACCTAGTTTAAAGCCCTCTCAATGAGCCCCGCCAGCTCATGGCCAAGAATTCTTTTTCCCCTGTAACACAACGCATGAATTGAACAGAAGTTGCATCAGACAGGCTGTTTCCCTTTTTTGAAATATTTGCATTAATGCATTCACAGTTGGGGCCTGTGCAGAGACGTTTTCACACCTTGAGTAGCTGCAACTGCTGATCTTGCCTGTTTTCCTGCAACAGAGGAAAAGAGTGGAGACTGCAAAACACAATCCGCCACCCCTTATTACTTAATTTCATACTCTAGGCTGTTCTTCTTGCTCTTTTGTTCTTTCAGCAGCATGCAAGGCTGAGGCTAATAGCAATATCTCAACTTCTCAAATGGCAACAATCTTCTTCCACTGCTGTCTGGTTTCCACATCTGGTGAACAAATCCCAAGGGCACTGTAGTCTTGGCAGTGCTGTAATTTTATGTGACCTTTCATGCCATGATGTCATAATTATTTAAGCTATTACTTGCCTGTTATAATCCTGAAGGTTGATGCCTGTGTTCCTGCTCTGATAATTAAATGCACCTTTTTAGGGCTGCAGGGAAAACTGTCATTTAAACTGTGATGCTTGTGGCCAAAAAGTTAGATTTGCCTTGTATTTGGAAATGCCTAATGTGCACAGGGGCATGTGCATAGAACTGAGACATTCTGAGATGCTGATGCTCCACCTGGAATGCCTGTAGGGCTTACCTGGAAAGCACTTGTCTCAAAGCATATGTATTTACAGAAGTGGTTGAGAAATGTCTTAAATCACAATGCACCAAAACCTTGTTTTCTCATTAAGTATTTGCCTGTGAAAGCACTGAGTAACTCATAGCTTCAGCTACCTCAGGCACAGTTTGAAAGTACGGCTGGACTAAATCAATCTCTTGTTTTCTCTAGAGATGGTGTCTTACAGTGAGATATATTTACAAGAAACAGTGGTAAAAGTAAGTGTTTCTTTCTCTTCAGTGCTTGTTTGGTAACCACATCCATACAGGACAGAGAAAAAATAATTTCTACTTAGAAATTTACCACTTGTTTATTTCTCGATATAACATTTGGGAGTCCCAGTTGTGGCATTAGAAAACATGCTTGGTAGCTGTAAGGTTGACAAAGCATTAAAAGAGATTACCCAGAGCAGATGTTAAAACTTTTATCAATTAAGGATTTCAAGAACTGCTTAGGTAATCATCTCTCCAAAATTATACCAGTGTATTGATGTGTTATGAGATTTGGACATAGACTAGACAAACTCCTGAAGTCTCTTCTGGCCCTGTTTCTTATGATTTTTCAAGTTGGTGTGCAGGACTCTAAGGAAAACAAAGGCACATTAAAGTGCAAGAAAATCAGACCAATGGAAGAGGACAGGCTGTTATGGTGAAGTCAGTGATGTTATTGAGTTTGGCAAAAAATATGGGTGATTTCTTTTAATAAGACTTTATTACATTGTTTCATTTGTAATCAGGTATTACTATTTTTCACCCTGTGTCCCTGATGGAAAGAGCATGGAACTGAGGATAGTAGGTGAATACTGATTATTGCAAGAATAATGACTCTTGAGTAATGTTTCCAATCTATATGCGTTATATTTCTTTATTTCCTTACAACACCCCACATAGCATCTGTGCATGCTTGTTCTTGAGGAAGTGCCTAATGGCGCATACTGTGACAGAGACATGATCACCCTAGCATGTGCAGTCATGGTCTTTTGGAGCTCTTGTCAGGAAATTAAAAGCATTTCCCTCAAGCCTGGTGTGTAGAAAACCATGGGATGAACTGGCAAAATGAACGAGTCTCCTTCTGGGACACCTTCTCATCCACGACCACTCCACCCCACCCCCAGTTTGATGAGCATGGAAAAGCTGAGAAACGGTTGAGATTGGTGAGAAAAACCCACAATGCAACCCATTCTTCAGAGCCTAAGACTGGACTAGTTAGGAAAATATTTGGTCCAATATCTTCTCCTGCAAACAATGATCCAGCTGGCTGGTGGGAAGTCGGGTGGAATGTCTCCTATCTCTGTTATGTTTGTAATGCTGGAGCAGGTAGACAGACCCACCACATAGCGATTCAGCAATTCTGTTTGGCAACAACAATTATAGCTGGCAACAGCTTCTGTTTGTGCTTTGTACATGATGTTATGTGAAGTAACACAACTGAAATGGTAATATTTTGCAACTTGCAACCTGGTCAGAATATGAGCCAGTAATCAAAAGGTGAAAGGCTGTGTAAAAAAGCATTTTCAGGTTCCATGGAGTGCAGAAGAGACGTACTAAAACTGGTAAACTACCATGAAAGGAAGTTTGGTAATACTGCTTTTAGAGATACTTTCGTTTCAGTATTCTTTATACTCCAGGGTGAAGCAGATAGATGGGTATGGAAAATCATGCCAGAGAGAAAGAGAGCAAACAAAAGCTAGCACAAGAGCCATATGTTGGCAGGAAATAGCAAAACTATGTTTAGTTTTACATTTTTGCCTTTATTCAGAGATAACAGTACAGAAACAATGCTTCTCCCTCAGCTTCCAAACTATTTGATCCTGGGCTTCCTTTCCTACCCTGGATGGAAGTGAAACTTCTCTGGCAGATTCATGACTGAGTTCAGTGCACATCGAGGCTTTCCCAGGAGTATCTGTCCTCAGCCCTTCAGCTTGCTTTAAATTTGCAGGCAATGTTTGAACCCGTGGCTTTTCCTGGAAGCTCAAACAGTGCTGCTTACAAACACAACCTCTGCTTTCAGGGTGGGAGTTGGCTGGAACTGGCAAATGTGGGTGATAATCAGGCCTCTGTGGATCTCCAGACCAGATTACAACAGTTCATCTTTATACAAAAGTTTATATTTAAAAATACAGTACTGTAGTTAGTCATGGATGGTTTCTCACATCATTTTCCCAAAAGCAGCTGTCACCTCAGTCTTCAGCTGATAAGATTAGCTCTGCCACGAAAGCTGGATTTCACTCAATACCAGAATTTCCCAGGCAGATGGCAAGCATCCAGACAACTCAGCCTGAATGTTCCTAGGATGAATGTCCTGGAAACAGCTGCCTATTTCTACTGCTCTGCTTCTTAGGGAACAGTGCTCATTAATTTATGAGGGAAAGGTAGAAGTGAATCTCACACCCCCAAAATTAAATGTCGTATTCAGTGTATCATTTTTGCTTTCCCACAAGAGGGAAAGAAAAGTTGAAGACAAAGAATGAGAGAGAGAGAGAGAGAGAGAGACAGGGAGAAGGGATAGAAAAGAGAAACTGGGAAGAAAAAAGAGTGAAGTGAATCAGTCATCAGAATAAATACCTATTTAATTATTTGGTTGCCAGTGGGAGGAGATAAGGTGGAAATTCCAAGCTATTGGTGAAGTGTTCTCAAATCTTTAAGAAGTACTGCAGCTGGTTATAAAACTGATGGAATCAGTTGGTTGGATGGAGCAAACCTGAGGATCCTCCCCACCTTGCTCAGAGCTGACATATTTTGCAGTCTCTCAGTAAATCACTTTCCTTTCACCATGCATGTGCTCAGAACAGCAGGCTTTTGCCATTACCCGATGACCACTCTATGCTTCAAAGCACAGAAACTGACATTGCTCATAGTTGTCTTACCTTTGAACTCTTAACTAATTTAAGTGTAAATATTGCTTTCATTCCTCCTCAATAAGCCATTTGCTTATATATATAGCTGTTTGCACTCTTTTGTACTCTTTACTTCCCCAAGTTGCCTTTCCTACTTAGGAACAAACAGGTCTGACATCAGCAGAGTGGTTTGCATAGAAAATGAAAGCAGGGGGTCTTCAGGGATGCTCACTCAGGTACAAGCATTCCTATTACTGTGCTGCAAAGCCCTGTTTGACGTAATCATAGCATAGCATTGTTTTGGTTGGAAAAGACCTTTCAGATCACCAAGTCCAACCGTTAGCCTAACATGGCCAAGTCCACCTCTAAACCATGTCCCTAAGCACCACATCTCCAGGGCTTTTCAGTCCCTCCAGGGCTCCACCTCTGGCTCCACTAAAGGCATTCCCATCGAGTGCTGTATCTAGCCCCGGCCCAGACTGGAAGTCTCAACTTCCTTGAGAATGGCTCTGACTGCCCCCTGCAAAAAGACAGGTCCCGTCTGTTAGCCAGGGGAGATAGGTACATTTTGGAATTGCAGGTGGAACTTGGCTGTCTTGCCTTAACAAGCCTTTTTCTCCTTTTCATTTCTTGTTTCTTTCCTTTCCTCTGTTTTGCTTTGCTTCACTTTCCTTGTTTTTAATTTCTTTTCTCTTGTTTGCTTTGCTTTGCTTGTTTTGCATTTCATTCTTTGCCTTGCTTTGCTTTGCTTTGCTATCCTGGTTCTTCATTTCCTTTCTCTTCTTCTCTTGCTTTGCTTTTCTTTCCTTCTTTCCTTTCCTTTTCATTCCTTTTCTTTCCTTTTCTCTCCTTTTCTTTCTTTTTCTTACCTTTTCTTTCTTTTTTCTGACAATCTGACATCATCACTGTGTAATGGCAGAATATGGGATGTGGCAGACCGAGAGGGCAGCATCCAGGACTGAGGGAGCTAAACTGAAACAGATCAAGAGTTTTTACGTGAATATCCAAGAAGGTAGAATTAAATAGGCATACAGAGTATGTAATAGAACAGTTTTCCATGAAAAGGTTCAGGGGTTAATACAAGCACTGCTGGGTTAGCAGTGGATTGTCCCTGGAATAACATCCTTCCCTTTTCACTGGATGTTTGCTCTAAAAACCCAAACCTTGCTGTTTGCTCTATGCCTCCAGAAAGGCTTTGAAAATTGTAGTGTCAAGTTGAAGTGACAAAGCAGGATGTTGTCTTTGTGAGAAGGTACCCTGAGTACACAGCCCATCATCACTATTCAACTTTCAAAACAGGGGTGACATGGTGGGAGAGTGCCAGGGAAAGGTCTGGATGTTGTCGTCACCATCTGTCGTGGCTCAGCAGTGGCAGGAGAAGAACAGGACAGACGTGACCCTGGGCAGTTACCCTGCGGCAGTGAGGTGGCAGAATTCTCCAGACCTACGAGGACGCTCTAAAGGCAAGTACAAAGAGCAAGTCAATTCCTACTCAGAAACTTCCCCTCCCTTTAAAATCAAGTATTTTGTAATATACAGGAACTTTGTTTTATTTTATTGTATTTTCACTTTTCTGCATTGCAACTTCATTCCAGTCAATATTACTGTCATTGCTGAATTAACTCCAGGTCAATAAGCAAAACCAGGTGTGATTCGGGACCCACAGGTTTAAATAAACAGACTCTGCTTTGAAACAGCTCTACAGAGTAATCCCATTTTCTTATACTGCCAGCTACATGTTACGCGTGTTCTTAATTCTCAGTAACCCAGAACCACAGTGGTGGTGGCAGTTTGCTGGAGCCTCTTCCATGGCACTCACTAATGAGGCAGCTATTGCACTTCATTCATAAGGTCAAAGCCTTACCTCATTTAGATGAGATAATTTCTATTGAGAAACTCAAATATAAATAAGGGAAATGCTGATCCTGCAGAACTTTTATTACAAAAGCATTGCACAGCTTTACTTAAGGGAGACAACACGGCTGACAGTTAAAATAGGTCCTTTTTTTGAGATTTCGGTATGTGTGCTAAGGAATAATGAGAAAACAGTGTGGAATGCCAACCTGCTGTTGGAGCAAACCTGGGCTCCTAAATTGCCTTGAAACAACGAAGTATACACAACACGAGGTTTGTTCCACATACTCCTTTGAAATGTCACAGCATCACAACAACATGTAACATAAGGGTTGATTCTTATGAGACGTGTTCAGAACGTATATTCGCTAGTCCTTTTCTAAATCAGTACCACTGTCTGCATTTATCTATTGTAAATGCCACAGTAGACAGTGGAATCTATGCCTGGGTGGTGCAAATGGTAGATCATTTAACCACCTTCCTTCACTTTCCACACCCTTGATTATTACATGGGACTTGTGAGGCATAATACTTGGAAGTGCTAGGCCTTGAGTTAGTAGCTACTCTTGTTTTGTTTGATTCTTTCCATTAACAGATGGAAATGAACATAAATGCAAAGTGGTGGCTTGTCTGAAGTACATCAGATTAGAGTTATCCACATAACCTACAGTACCTGGAATTTAGGATTGGATCATCTCAGTAGATGCATGTTGATACACTTAGTAGTTTGGTGGATCACTCGGGGGAAAAGAGACAGAAACATAGCTATTTATCTCCCTGATGAGAAGGTTAGAGACAAAAATCTGCAAAACAAAGGCTCAAATTTGAATTCCAGGTCACATACTAACTGCTATGGAATAGTGAAATTAGTCACCTCATCAGTATTAATCTAAGAGGTATCACGGGACTGGCATGCCAGAAAACATGTTATTGAGAAATCTGAATATAGTTTAACTACTCAATTTTGAAAATGTTAATGTCAGCTCTCTCTCTCAAGGAGGAGGAGGATTATAAAGGTATCATTAAAGCGCATCTTCTTGTATTTGCACTGGAAAAAAATAACAAGGACTGTGACTAACCTCTTAGACCTGCCACATTGTGAACCTTTAAAAAATGCCCCAGTAGTTCAGCTGTCTCTACAGGTGTTCACTTCCTGCTTTTTTTTTTTTTTCCATTTCCTGAAATGTTTTTTTCCCATGGAGGTGGACTGGGGGAACAGCAGACAAATATCTGTCTTCCCCCTACTCCAGCTCAAGTGCAGGGCAGAGAATTCACTGAAGCCAAAGCGAAGATGTCAGGGCTGCTCACAGCAGACAGGAGCAGGAGGAAAAAAAGGTTCTACTTCTGGGGTTTGTTAATTATTAAAGTGCTTGCTAACAGGCTCAGCTCCTTCACTGACTGTTCCTGGAGCTGCTTGCACAAGGTACGTAGATTAGTCTCTGCTGGAAGTATGTAGAAATTCAATAAGCTTACATACAAAATCACCACCTAAAGTGCAGAATAATAGTTAATTGGCCCAGCTTCTGCCACATTTCACATAAAACAGGGAGTGACACACTTTTAATGTCAAGATCCCTGTGCTTTGCTGAACTTGTCACATCTGCTGAACTGAAGGCACCCAGGGAGCCTGGCGGTTTGATTTATCTCAACAGAGGGCCTGTCTTAGTTTAGTGTTTTAAGTTGTAAGAAGGCGGGGGGCGGGGGGGGGAGGCAGATGACCAAGACGAAAGGACTTAAAATTTTGAAGTTCAGACTCTGAAATGTTACTTCTCCTCTTTTCATGTGTACATTTAACCAGCTATTATTTCATTAAAATAACACTAGTGCAAATACAATTAGAATGTGCATTATTATGTAAAACTCTATTATGAAAGTGATGGAAGAGTCCAGATATGAACTTGGACTCCCTGGAATATGTGTGTAGCAGCCACAGTTTCCCTCCAGTTAATAATGCAGCTGAGAATAATATTTTGTTCTATGAAAGACCCACTGTGAGAATTGTTTCTGAATTGCAATGAAGATGACATTTCGTGTACTGGTAACAATTCGCTTCCAGGTGAGGACACTGTACTGCAGATTAGTCCAAGAATAACGGGGCAAAACCAGCCTTGTAATAACTCAGCTACAACAGCTACTTTGTTTTTCTGTTAATGAAAAAAATTTTTTTCACCTTAATTGAATCAACCTGTTCAAAAAATAACAAAAATTGCTTACAACAATCTGCACCTCATTCTGAGAGTGAGCTATGCCTGCAAATCAGTCTGGGTTATAACACTGTCAAGACTAATGATTTTTCTACCTGTAAACCCTTTACCTATTCTCTTTAAGGAGTATTTAACATTTTTTTGCTGTAATTGCTCTCTTCCAAGTGTATAAATAGCTAGCAATTAACACAAACTATGTGCTTGGCAGATGTATAGTGTATCAATAGGGCTCACAAGCTTGAAATCAAGTACATCTATGAGTATTTCACACACTGAGTGCATCAGATCCATTTTTTTTGCGATACGACAGGACACTTCAAATAACCAATTTTATTTTGCAGCAGCTTGTCTTTGAAATACTTTTGACATCAGCAGGCAAAGGGAAGAGAGAAATACCAGGGCAGAGCTGTAGTCATTACTCCCTTGAGAGTCAGGACAGATCAGCGTCTTCCTGAAGCAAGGACAGGCTCTGACGTGTTTACACAGCACCTAAATAAAGGAGCTATGCTCTCTAGTGGAGTCTCCAAAGAGCCACTTTAATACAACCAGTAGTAAGATACCATGGTGTGGTGTTAGGCCACACCATGGTATTTTCCATTCTAAAGATAAGAAATATTGCAAATGGCATGGAGGTTTCACTGGGTGCAGCACTGCCCCGCAGCTGATTTACTGGACGACAATAGTGTGTAGGATAAATGATCACAGAATCACAGAATCACAGAATCACAGAATAGTAGGGGTTGGAAGGGACCTCTGTGGGTCATCTAGTCCAACCCTCCTGCCGAAGCAGGGTCACCTACAGCAGGCTGCACAGGACCTTGTCCAGGCGGGTCTTGAATATCTCCAGAGAAGGAGACTCCACAACCTCCCTGGGCAGCCTGTTCCAGTGCTCCGTCACCCTCAGAGGGAAGAAGTTCTTCCTCATGTTCAGACGGAACTTCCTGTGCCTCAGTTTGTGCCCATTGCCCCTTGTCCTGTCACTGGGCACCACTGAAAAGAGCTTGGCCCCATCCTCCTGACACCCACCCCTCAGATATTTATAAGCATTTATTAGGTCCCCTCGCAGCCTTCTCTTTTCAGGCTGAACAAGCCCAGCTCCCTCAGCCTCTCCTCGTAGGGGAGATGTTCCAGTCCCCTCATCGTCCTTGTAGCCCTCCGCTGGACTCTCCAGTAGCTCTTCATCTTTCTTGAACTGGGGAGCCCAGAACTGGACATGGTACTCCAGATGAGGCCTCACCAGGGCAGTGTAGAGGGGAAGGAGAACCTCCCTCGTCCTGCTGGCCACACTCTTCTTGATGCACCCCAGGATCCCATTGGCTTTCTTGGCAGCCAGGGCACACTGCTGGCTCATGGTTAACCTCTCGTCCACCAGGACGCCCAGGTCCCTCTCCGCAGAGCTGCTCTCCAGCAGGTCCACCCCAAGCCTGTACTGGTGCATGAGGTTGTTCCTCCCCAGGTGCAGGACCCTGCATTTGGCTTTGTTGAACCTCATCAGGTTCCTCTCTGCCCAACTTTCCAGCCTGTCCAGGTCACGCTGAATGGCAGCACAGCCTTCTGGTGTATCTACCACATCTCCCAGTTTGGTGTCATCAGCAAACTTGCTGAGGGTACATTCTAAATGCAAGTTTTAGAAGTTGCTTGTGGGTGCTGCATGGAGCAAATGGTATCAGTGTACCACAGACACATCTGTGTAACTCTGTTTTCCAAACAGCTTGTTCCTAAAGAATCATGCTGAATACATATATTTATTGTTAGAGTTGGATATTTTTCTACTTCTACCATTTTCTCTCCACAGTTTTCTTCGATTTCTCAGCTCGTTTGATTACTTTCAGGCTCATACTGTCATGGTAATTTAATGCAGAAATGCCTGTTATACCCAGTACACATTGCATTGCATTTCATGTAACATTTCCTTTTGGCACCATGTCAAAATGACCTTTACACCTCCATCACGGGGACTGAAGTGAAAGGGAGGTTTTAAAGCTATACTTTTGAGATGATCTGGTAATGAAACTCACGGTGATTTTCTCTGTGTTGCTGTGTTCCTCCCACCATCCCCAAGCCCGATCTACATTATGAAATTTGCAGCTGGGGAGTATCCATACATGGCAATGTGAACTAGCCAAAAGGGTGTTTCTGCCTTTGAAAGAACACCACCTTACTGCCCAAGACATGCTTGCTCCTGGTGTGTGCAATGCTAACAGATGAATTCAGTGGTCCGTGCCCACTGCAGCATGCCTCGCTTAGCAATCCTGCTTCCCCATCTCACAATACTGACCCCTCTTGAAACAGAAACTTAATGGCACTACGTAACAACATGCCTCTCTCCCCCCCCGCCCCCCTCACCCCCCCAAAATATGTCTTTACTTTCTCATCTGTGTTTGCGAACAGAAGGGTCTGGTCTCACATAAAGAGAGACAATTCTTTAATATTCTGCTCCTGCCTGATCTACCCACTGTGATACTCCTGGACATTTGGGTGGCTGTGGGAAGAGACCAGTGATCTGATAGACAAGTGATGGAGCTAGCGGAGAAACGGAGAAGCAGAACAAGCTCTTTTCCATGGGTCTCTCATGAGCACTCATTTAAGTACTCTGTGTGTGTGAAGCGTGATGCCAGGGAAATGTAACTGGTGTTTCAAAGAGCTAGCTGGGTTCACAGAAATCAAGATGAGAGAAGCAGAGAAGGGAATGCAAGGAAAACTCAGTTAATTTCAACGATGCATTTCCTGATGCATGTGTTTTTAATTCATGTCAGCATCCCAATCCTTCCTCCTTTATTTGAAAGTAGTGCCTTTACATGCAGTCACAGAGCAAAAGAATAGGGGATTCTAAAGTAGAGATTTTATCTTACAAAAATATATTAGCAATGAAATAAAGTAATATTAGGGCTATGTGGTAGAACTGAATGTGCTACAAAACTGCAGCATCCCAGAAAGCTGTTACATTGCTAAGACAGAGCAAGGAAAGCACCTTTACACTATATTCTGTCTCTTACAGGAGCATCATTCATGCAGGTAGCTGAACTCCTGTGTGTAATAGTGGTTCCCTTGCTTCCTCTCCTCTGTTACTTTATAGGGACCAAAACTTAAATGCATTAAAGACCATGTCCCACTCACAAACAGAATCACAGAATCACAGAATCACAGAATAGTAGGGGTTGGAAGGGACCTCTGTGGGTCATCTAGTCCAACCCTCCTGCCGAAGCAGGGTCACCTACAGCAGGCTGCACAGGACCTTGTCCAGGCGGGTCTTGAATATCTCCAGAGACGGAGACTCCACAACCTCCCTGGGCAGCCTGTTCCAGTGCTCCGTCACCCTCAGAGGGAAGAAGTTCTTCCTCATGTTCAGACGGAACTTCCTGTGCCTCAGTTTGTGCCCATTGCCCCTTGTCCTGTCACTGGGCACCACTGAAAAGAGCTTGGCCCCATCCTCCTGAACCCCACCCTTCAGATATTTATAAGCATTTATTAGGTCCCCTCGCAGCCTTTTCTTCTTCAGGCTGAACAAGCCCAGCTCCCTCAGCCTCTCCTCGTAGGGGAGATGTTCCAGTCCCCTCATCGTCCTTGTAGCCCTCTGCTGGACTCTCCAGTAGCTCTTCATCTTTCTTGAACTGGGGAGCCCAGAACTGGACATGGTACTCCAGATGAGGCCTCACCAGGGCAGTGTAGAGGGGAAGGAGAACCTCCCTCGTCCTGCTGGCCACACTCTTCTTGATGCACCCCAGGATCCCATTGGCTTTCTTGGCAGCCAGGGCACACTGCTGGCTCATGGTTAACCTCTCGTCCACCAGGACGCCCAGGTCCCTCTCCGCAGAGCTGCTCTCCAGCAGGTCCACCCCAAGCCTGTACTGGTGCATGAGGTTGTTCCTCCCCAGGTGCAGGACCCTGCATTTGGCTTTGTTGAATTTCATCAGGTTCCTCTCTGCCCAACTTTCCAGCCTGTCCAGGTCACGCTGAATGGCAGCACAGCCTTCTGGTGTGTCTACCACACCTCTCAGTTTGGTGTCATCAGCAAACTTGCTGAGGGTACATTCTAACTCTTCATCCACGTCGTTGAAGAAGAAGTTAAACAAGACTGGGCCCAGTACTGACCCCTGAGGGACACCACTAGTTACCAGCCTCCAACTAGACTCAGCGCTGCTGATGACAACCCTCTGAGTTCTGCCATTCAGCCAGTTCTCTATCCACTTCACCGACCACTCATCCAGCCCACACTTCCTCAGCTTCCCTAGGAGGATATCATGGGAGACTGTGTCGAAAGCCTTGCTGAAGTCAAGGTAGACAACATCCACGGCTCTCCCTTCGTCTACCCAGCCAGTCATGTCATCGTAGAAAGCTATTAGATTGGTCAGGCATGATTTCCCCTTGGTGAATCCATGCTGACTACTCCTGATAACCTTCTTTATCCTCTCAGACAGCACCAGGGTGCTCCTTGTGCTAGACTTGGACCAAGCCAACCCAGGCACATTTTGCCTTTGAGCTCTTCTCACACACAGGTACAGAAAAATCTTTGAGTGTTTGGCTCCAGGAATGTAACCAGTGAAAGATTTTCTTAAATCACAGCAAATTATTTTTATTTCTACTCAGGTATTGTACAATGCTAAAATATATTTTCTGTTTGTGGTTTTTTTTTAAAAAACAGTCTCAGTAGCAGCTTTTTACAATACACTTTTTCATAGATTTACCATACTTACAGTATTCATACTGACCCACAATGGATGGTTGCATATACCTCCTTATTTCAATTCCATAATTTTCTAAGTTAAAACATTAGTGCAAAATTCAGCTTGCCAAACTCCTTCTTGGCAGAAATGCAAATAGTTTAAATACAATTGCTTACCATAGTATCATGATTACAGATAAAAATTTATAGTTCTAACCCAGCAAGAGTTGTATAATTGTTTGCTTTACAGAGATCTGTTTAAATGAGGAGGTGTTACAAGGACATTTGCAATCAGCCAAAAACATCCTGCCTCTATTTAAATGGCAGCTGTATCTTTTCTAGCAGCTGCCTTCTCTTTTTGTGTGAGCCCGGGCAGAGCTGTGTGGGCAGCGGCTGCAGAATCATCGAGGTCATCTCCTCCCCCCTGGCGAGGACCTCTGCAGGCAGCCTTTCCAGAAACATGGGGTTCATCTGAAGAGATTTCTGTTTTTTCTCTAGCCAGCCAATGCTCCTGTCCTCTGAAGTTCCCTGCAGTCCATCGACGGCTGCATACCATAGAACAGTCATCTGTTCTGTTTATGCGTCAGAGGAGTTTGAAACGGGATGCTTCGAATCAGCGGCCGCAGCAGGCCGAAGCCTGCCCGCCAGGCCTGCCACCCAAGGGGCGCTGCTGGCCAGGCCCGCAGCGGGCCGAAGCCTGCCCGCCAGGCCTGCCGCCCAAGCGGCGCTGCTGGCCAGGCCCGCAGCAGTCCGCAGCCGCCCGCCGGCAGTCTGCACTGTACTGTATCTCCAGCAAACAGCTGGCAAGCTGAAATCCCTGGGAGAATAAGGGCTAGCAAGTGTCTCCTGCAGTTTCCCTGCAGTTGTCCGGGAAATCATTCCTCCCCCAAACCTGGAAGATCTCAGAGGGTGTTTACGAGATCAAATGCCCTGTGTGAAGGCTTTGTTTTGCAAGGTCCCTGCATCTCCTCAGCAGTGCACTAACAAGCAGATTCTCTTCTGGTCTCTGTCTCAACGATTTTCTCTGTAAGACACGGGTGTTTACATTTTGAACAGAAACAAAACCAAGGTCACACACCTTGGGCTTTTGGAAAACAAAAATGATAAAAAGTGCTGCAACAAGTTTCGCTGTTTTGCTGATGTGTTTTATGGCACAGCATTATCTGGCACATCTAAGTGTGGAATAATTGACCAGCTGCTTTTCCACACAGAGGGCTCAGGTGGTGAAAAACCCCACTGCTAGTCAAATACTAGAAAATGGAGCAGCGAAGCTTAGTTTGCTCAACTTAGGCCAAGTTATTGTCTGTCTCAGTCCCGAGGCTTGACTTTTCCCTTGGCGTAAGTAACTAGTCTTCCTCTGTAGAGTCTTAAGGATCTGGAGCTCTGCCCATATCCCCCTGCCCAGCAGAACATGTGAGACGCAGTAAAACGTGAAGGCCTCCGAGATCAAATTCTGGGGCAGAAGAGAGCAAACAGTGGGCCTGCAAAGCAGTGCAATGAACTGGAGGAGATCCTCATTATCCTGCTCCCCTCTCAGTCCTCATTTCAAATCTCCACAGTATCAGTTCATATCTTTACCTTTATTTTTGACACAATAAAATAGTCTTGGAAGCTTCACTGATAATATTTTAGTTATAATATTTAATTCTTAATTTCTTTTCTTTGACAGCAATTGTCTATGATATTTTAAAATTTGTTTTCCATTTAGAATTGCTTTAACAAACTTTTTTTGCAAACTGGATTTATTTCTTCATCTTTGCATTGGAAAGAGATGTATACCAGGCCCCTGTGTGTCTCAAGATTTGTTCTGAAGTATCCTACAGACGAACTAGTTTGCCAGCCAGAAGCCTTCAGTGACTACATGGACATAGGAGATTCCCTCAGCCAGCTGGCATGAGAAAGAGAAACATTCCGTAAGAGCTTCTTGCCTCCAAATGCCCAGTGCTCCCACCCCCACTTCATCAAACAAACAGCTTTTGCAGCAGGCCTGGAAGCACATCAAATTGAGGCTATTTTGAACCAAGGGAAAGAAATACATTCCAGACTCCTGGGGCCTCGATTAAGAATATGCAGCTGCCAGTGCCCTTTCTCTTTGTAAGGGAGGGATCCAGACCAAACTCTGCCACTGGCCACAGCTGTAGCAGGGTTACATTTGGTGGATTTCTCTGCAGTATTTGCTTTGAGCATTTGTTGGGCATTCACTGTTTAGAGAGTGGTCTTCAAGCTGAATGAACTGGTCCCTTTTTGCTTTTCTAAAATAAAGATTATGCTCTGGCTGCAGCTATGGAGCCCAGTTTTAGAGGGAACTGAGATGCATCCCACTGATAATAAGAGTTACAAATTAGCTCAAGAAATTCTGAACTGGACTAGGTGTGAGTGTTTATATTTGTTTTCTTATTTCTAGTAAAATAAAGGTAATCTGCCTGCATTCAAATAATTGAATGCTTTGACTGGACTGTGAAGGCTGCCTCTAGACTCGTGTTCACTTAATCACACAGACTGTGACCAGGGTGAAAGTCTGGCTCCTGCAGTTAACAGCAAACTTCCAATTTTGAAATGTTAACCTCAGAGTTTAATCAAAGGTCAAATTTACTCTGGCAGGGAAGGTAGGAAGGCCACTAATTCTGTAATTTTACCTACCTGGTGCTGATACTGTGGCTGCATCTGGCCTTTACATTGCACCCCAAGGCTAGGGTCACATTTCAGAAAACACTCTACAACTACTAGATATAGTGCATAGCCCTTTTTTCCATGTGAATACATTCAGTGCATGGTCATGCTTGATCTCCGTTTTCTATGCCTATTTCTTGCAGTTGTTCTTCCTATCCTTACAACCAATCCCATCAGCAGGCCAGATTCACAGAAACAGGTTTGGCTTCATTTGGATGTGGTGCCATGTGTCACTAAAGTATTGGTTGAGAGAAGAGTTGATAGCCAAGGCTAAATCCAAATACTTAAAATATAATCACAGTCTTCACATCCTTCTAATATTTGAACATTTTGCTAAACAGAGGATAGAGATGAGCTTGTAACTACATTTAAGGAACCTAAGTGATTATTTTAATCACTTCAATACTATTTTTACTTCTGTATGTATACTGTCACTTCAGAAAGCAGCAGCAGAATGTTGTTCGTTTACTCCACATGAGTTTTCTTGAAGACAAATTCTAGGGAAAGAGGTAAACAGCTTTGTACAAACAATGACCCTCTCATCCTTCCTCGGTGCCTGTACTGAAGCATTTCTGTGCCACGCATTATGGGGCCAGTTTGTTGAGATGGATGGGTTGGGTTGAGCTGCGGGATGATAGTTTCGCCCGGTGATTACAGTTGCTATCTTTTGTAGTCCATATTTCCCCTTTCCCTTGCGGGACAATCAGATTCCAGTTAATAGGGGTTAGAAAAAGCAGTGCTTCAAAAACACACAGAGTGTACACTCAGATGTTCTTTTCTTTCAGGACATTAATGGTCTAAGTTTCAAGTACAGCTCAGCAATCCCTGCTATGTTTACTGCTTTCAGCTCTGCAACCACTTTACAGATAACATTTCTGACAGTGGAGTGTTACTGCAAACTCCAAGGCTCTCTGTAACAGATGTAGTTGGATCTTGATAGTGGAAAGCAACACCTCATGTGATAGACTAAGAAATCAGATTTTCCAAATGCACAGTATGCTTTAAGAGTTTGTATCCTGATGATGCAATTCCAAGTTTTGCCTTACTTTTACTTCACTTTTGGTTAGACTGTCATTTGGCTAGCCCGCACAAAACCTCATCCTTCTTAGGGTAAAATAGCTTCAAGCCTTCAAGCATTTACCTGATTCTGCCTACAGTACATGCAAAAGATTGTGAATTAAGCAACTGCACAGATTTATCAAATGCTAACTATAGCTCCTGGGGACCTTATCTCATCATAAACACATTGCAGCTTGGCTCACTTTCCTTGGGGGGTAAGTTGCTGTGCAGTCACCTTCGGATAAGAGCAATCACATGGACAGTTATAGTGCAGTAAGTGGTGTTCTGAGATACTCATGCAGCAAATTTTTAAGGTAGTCATACTGTGTGGTACTGTTGTACTCTATGGTATAGCCATATTGGATGGTACCAGTAACAGAATGGTTCCACTATAGGCAGTAGTGTTTCAACCATATGACTGCACCGCAGGAAACTTCCCTCATGAAATCTTTGTCTTCAAACACCCACTCGAGCTGGAGACGGGATCTCTCTTGTTAGGGTTTGACCACCTGACACAGTTAATTGATTTAGAAGATGCACAGGTCTTCAGTTGTTTGGTTTAGTCATTTGTTCTTAGTTATTTCTGGTTTGTTGTGATCGCTTAAATGTTTCTCACAGTATTGAAGCTTTTTAAAGAGATGAATAGTGAATGCTAAGCTTTGTATGTTTATTTGTACAAATGAAGTTTCTTCACAAAAATTAGTCAAATTTCCTGGATTCAGAAAAAAAAATCATAAGCATATAGCAATTGTTCAAATATTTGTCTGTAATGGAATATAAAGCAAAGAGTTTTTCTTAGTATTTTAGTTTTAATTACCTGCCCCACAAGCTAAGATCTGAAAAAAAAATCAGTTATTTGCAGGCTGCCTCTTTGGTGAGTGATAGAGATGCCATTAGGATTGTTTAGGACTTAGACAGAAGCTCTTTTCTTTTTCTGCTTTCTTCATCCCCCAAGTCATCTGCCACCACACACCATGATGCTGGTCAGTGGGGCCCAGGTTCTGCTGTTGAGGGCGTGGGTGTCCCTCACACTGGTATCTCTGGAAGGGTTTTAGACAGGATCTGTCCTGACCACACTGTCTTTGGAGATGAAGGAGCCTCTCTCCCTCCATGAGATCTCACCATCCAGCTGCATCACGGACTCACCCTCTTGCTCCATGCAGCGGAGCCCACACTGACTTCAGCACACAACAGAGTCACTCCACTATGGAGCTCGGCCGGGAGTATGTCTCTAGTTCCTTATTTCCTTTGTTGTTGGAGCCACTGCAGCTGGCATAACACACGGCTGGTTCGGTGCATGTTTATAGGCACTGCCATAGTGTCTGTATGTCACCTACTAGTATTCCAGATGGGCTTTACACATCCCAGTGGATGCTTTAAATGGCTTCATGACCTCACAATGACTGTCAGGGACCCAGTGTATTGGAGATCTACTGCAGAAGGAGCCTAAGGCATGAAAAAGTACCACTCTGTCTAGTAAATATATGTGTTTAATAGAGGGCTTTAGGGAGATTGCTGCCTCTCGGATGTCAGCACCACCCTAGCCAGAATAACTGCAACAGGGCTGTAGGGAGGCTCAGGGGGCTAGGAAGGGTGAAAGTAACAGAACTGAGACTCAGGCTGGGAGTCCGCGAGCCACATCTGGGATTAGGGGAGGAATGATGAGGAATCTACTTTGTTCTAATAGTATTTTGTCCGTGATTGTTCCTACATGGATGTTGGAGTGTTACTTCAGATAAGAAGCTGCAAGTGTTTCAGATCAGATTCCAGTTGTACTGAATTCTCTTTTTATTGTTTGACTTCAGCTATAGGCAGTAATAGGAAAATTTGGACCTGCAGAGTGAAACTCCAGCACACCGTGCTCTAAGGTTCGCCCTCTCATTGCATGTGGTAAGATTGAACTTCTAGCTGTTTGACTCCTACATATCAGTCTCTTCTAGTGCTATACATTCAGATGGATAGGATGAAGACTACCTTAGATTTTAAATTGATTTTGAGGAACTTTTCAAGGTTTAATAGCAGCAAGGCTGTAGTGTCAGATGCTGCACTGGTTCTGTAGGCGTTACAGGACGTTTCTGCAGAGACGAAATTAGCTTTGTGTAACAAACACAAGAGCAACATTTGGTTACGAGTAAAAGTGTCTATTTTTGAACTGCTTTCCACACTCAGCCCCCTTATTCCTGAAGCCTCACTTTCTGTCTTTCTGCTTTACTTGGAAAGCGTTTCTCCTTCCAGCCTTTCCTCAAAATGCTTTTATAGTTTAGCTTCCTGTTTCTGCCATTGTGATTCCTTGAAGTCCCTTCTGCGTTTTTCAATGAATATGTCATTCTGCATAAACTAGATAAACAGAAGCGTTTTTTCCCTCACTGATGTGATGATCTTATGGTCAGAATATGGATCTTTTTTTGGTTGTTTCATTTCAGGCAGTGTCTTCCACTTGGGTGTTTTCCATTGGGACAACATAAAGCTGTCACTGGAGATGTTCAGTACACCTCATTCGAATGTGCTTTGCATTTTTTTTTTAACATATCTATCAAGTCTGTGTCTGATGTGTGGCTTTGAACCATTATGCATATATTTTTGTGGCCTGAGGAGGGAATGGCACTTGGGCAGGCATCTGTCTCAGATGAGTTGATGCCTGTGGGGCCATACAGCAGAGCTCACATTAGTAGCACAAGAGCTAGCGGACTGCGTGCTCACAAACCCGCAAGCTCCATTAGCTGGCCTTCCCTGCCTGTACCGGGGTACAGAAGGATCCTAACAGTGCTGATGTTTCCTGAGTCTTCTGCTTTAGGGATGCAAAGATCGCAGAAATTAAATTCCTGGACTGTGCATGGTGTTACTGAGAAAAGGAGCTGCCTCTTGCGCCTCACCCACCCTGACAGCCGAGCTCTGTTCCCCATACCTCTGATGTTATCCATAATTTCGTCTCTCTGTCTCTTTCCAAAATTATCTGCATCATCCTCTTATTTTTTTCTTTTTTCTTTTCCCAGAAGTTTTATACTACATTCCAGGCTTCTCTGTGTAATTGTAAATGAGAGGGACTACAGTCAGTCTGTAATCTCAGTTCCATACTGCTAGGGCACAATTCATACTCTCCAGTTAAGACATCACTGATTTTAATATTTTCCCATATGCTTAACACTAAGAAATCATGGCTATGTGGCTGATGTCCATTAAAAACTTCCATAAATTCTTATTTAACTGATTAATATTTTCCAGCCATAGTGTAATGACAGTACAGTAAAAAACCTTGGTTCTCAGTCATATCAGTTATACATTTTTCGGCGATTTTATTTCTTTTTCATTCTTTGTGATTGGGTTGTTATTCAATCCAGCACAACAAAAGCAAAATATAAATCAAGCCTGGTAACTTTCATTACATTCCTTTACCAGATGGATTCTGAGACGTTTTGGAATACTTTAATACAGAATATATGAAGAAAGCCTACAGAATATAATAGTGAACCAGGAGAATTTTTTATAAACCTAAGAATAAAGGGTGTGTCATTTGTGTGGGGTTTTTTTGAACGACCCTATTGAATTTGAGAGCAGGGATAAAAATTTTTATTAAATTCTACACATGCTAAATAAAAACCTATTAAAGGTATTGCTTTATATTAAATTCTGAAGTTTTTCAGAAAATAAAATGAGGAACCATTTATCACCATATTTGTAACAAAAGCGAAGTAAAAGAAGTGAAGAGAAAGTCTTGAGAACTGTTTCTGCAGAAGGCAGAAAAGTATTTTTATGCTGAGTTAATGTCCAAGTAGCCCTTTTTTTTTTGCTTATGGAATGAAACATCATCGATCATTCATTGTTTGGCGGCTACTTGATTAAACATAATGCTGACACATTTTTTTTTCAGTGTGACTGGTGGAAAATGCAACACAGCAGAAATCAACACCTGTCATCTATCTTATTCCATACCTGTCATTTCAGTTGTCTGCTTGTTTGTGCCACTCACTATGTTGTCTTTTTTTCTATTGTCCTTGGACTGTACACTGAAAGGTGCAAGGCCTGTTTTTCAGTTTGTGGATAAACAGTGAGTAACTCAATGGTTCCTTGGCAAATTTAAGATGCTATTGCAATAATAGTGAATGTGACAGTAATAATGGTTTGAAGTTGAATTTTTTTCTAAATCTTTTTGCATCTTTTCTTGTTACAGATATATGTGGTATCTTTAAACCTTTCTAAGTTTGATGTTGCAAAGATATAGGCATGAGTATGCTGGGCCACATGTGAAGAGATACAAGCGTACATAGAGATCTCTCTGTGTAACATTTTTCTTAGGAGATGGAATACTGGCAGTTCTAACTGCTGCTTTATTTGCTTTATAAATGCATGTATTTTATTTTGTTTTCTTCCCCGACTTCAGCAAGCAGCAGTCTAATATTTAATAGCAGGCTAATTTCTATTCAATGTATTAAATTCAAATCTGCTTTGATATCTCATTAGGATCTCCACCATACATGGGAACAAGCGGGAAGGGGAAGCCACTGTTTGATGCCATTTCCAGCCTTATGCTCAGAAAGGTTGAGGCTAGATAAAAATGCAAATGTCAATTACCTCTCTAAGTGCAGGCTAAGATGGAAACATGCAGCAGGAGGAGGAGGGGCAGGGGAGATGATAATTGCATACCTTGGGGTAGATCTCTCAAGGCATCAGCTCCCAACACAGATGGGACTGTCTGCAGCCCAGCCCACTGAGAACTTGAACGCGTGGCACCTTGCCATCCCCTCAGTCTGGCTTTCTCCTTGGCTTCAAATGCAAAGCCCAGAGAGGTAAAGTAAATGCTTTGCATGGAAAATTTTTGCTGCTTCTGGGCATGAAAAGCAGGCTCTCAATGAGCCTCCACCTCTCCCTGACATATATTGCATTTATTGGCTGAACCTCAGGGAGGGGATTTCTATACCAGAGAAACCAGCTACATGCATTTGAGTATCTGTGTCTTCATGGGGGATTTTTGTGTAAGAATATTTATTCTGTTGTCTAATCTGAATCCTTTCCATGGCAAAGTTTAATCATGTTCAACGTGATGGCAGGCCAAAAGGAAAGCTTTTTCTTGGTAGACGGCTAGGAAACACTTCTAGAAGTGCTGTTGTCCATAAGCAATCAAGTCATAATTACCAAGAATGTGTTTCCATGTCCCCTGAGAAACCAGTCGCCAAAGATAAGTGATGTTTGCAATGAGCTGAAATTCAAATCCCTTATTTCTCACAGTCATCCTGGAGGTGGGCCTGAGGTGCAATATGACACTGGAGCACCTGTTTCAGAGTGTCCTGGTTTCAGCTGGGATAGAGTTAATTTTCTCCCCAGTAGCTGCTGTGTTTTGGGTTTAGTATGAGAAGAATGTTGATAAGACACTGATGTTTTCAGCTGGTGCTAAGAAATCAAGGACTTTTTTTCTGTTTCCTGTGTTTGGCTAATGAGCATGTGCACAAGAGCTGTGAGGGAGCAGAACCAGGCAGCTAACACAAGCTGGCTAATGGAAGCATTCCATATCATAGACATCATGATCTGTTTATAAATGGGGGTTGGCTGGGGGGGGAAGAACCCTTTTTTCATGAGTTTGACCTTTTCCATGAATTCAAACCTTTTTCCGTGAGTTTTATTTTTTCCCTGAGTTTGACTTTTTGTGTGAGTTTGATCTTTTCCATGAGTTCAAATTTTTTCTTGAGTTTGGTGAGCTCTGTGAAGTGTGCAAGTTCCACAAATTCCATAAAATCCACGAGTTCCGCAATCACTGCTCAGGGTCTGTCTGCATACTCGGTTGTCGGGCTATGAGAAAAATTGTGTTGTGTATTGCTTGTTTTGCATATTATTATTATTAATATTCCTTTCTTTGCTGTCTCTATTTCAACCCATGAGTTTTACTTTTTGTCCATTCTCCTCTCCATCCCACTTTGGGGGAGGGGGATGGGGGAGGAAGAGGAGTGAGTGAGCAGCTGCATTGTCCTAGTTGCCAGCTGCCAGGTTAAACCATGAAACACAGTTTTCCAAATGTAGCTCTAGATGTAGAAGTCGAACTATTCCCACTGCTCACCTCCTTCCACAGCCCAGACTTGATTTCCTCCACGTACTTTCTCTCTTAGAGGACATTTGTAGTATGGAGGATACTCTTTGGTCAGGTGCCTGACACATCAGAGTCATGATCTTCAGTGAATAGAAGAGAAAATGTGGTAATAAATTGATTGCTCTGAAAATAAATCAAGAAAAACGAAGCCATATAAGCTGTTGATATTTGTCTCAAATGCTAGTCCTGTCTAGAAAGATGTGGTAATTCACACTAAATTGGTTTCCATACTTAGTGCAACATAATGAGCTTGAAATAAATTTAAAAAAAAAAGCACAGTATTAATTTCCAAAGACAGCTATGCCTCATTATTCCGTATGCCTTGCACTGCCTGGTGTAAATGACCACTGGAGATTCAGGAAAATGATGAATCAGTCCTATTCTGCCCTGTGGTAATTATAACTACTAGCAAATGTTATAAGGTGAATGAAGTGACTTGCCTCAAGAAAAACAGGATGAATGCAATGGTAGTTTACTTTTGGGAGGTATGTACATTTGTAATACTTCCTACATTCAGTCTTATACAATCATCTGTCCCAGGGTGGGACCATGAAGAATGGTGGGCAGTGGAAATGTTCCCTCCATGCTGCCAGGCTGGGGTGGTTCAGACTGCAGGTGTGCCACAATACAACCGACTCAGATACAGCATTTTAAAGCAGTGTTTTCTTCCAGCATTAGTCTTTGAAAATGACAGTTAGATGGGTGGGTGTCAAGAGGATAAGGCCAGACTCTTTTCAGTGGTGCCCAGCGACAGGACAAGGGGCAACAGGCACAAACTGAAGCATAAGAAGTTCCATCTGAACATGAGGAAGAACTTCTTCCCTCTGAGGGTGACGGAGCACTGGAACAGGCTGCCCAGAGGGGTTATGGAGTCTCCTTCTCTGGAGATATCCAAAACCCACCTGGATGAAGTCCTGTGCAGCCTGCTCTAGGTGACCCTGCTTTGGCAGGGGGGTTGGACCCGATGATCCACAGAGGTCCCTTCCAACCCCTACGATTCTGTGATTCTGTGTGTTTCTGTGAAAATGCCATGAGAAGTTTCAACATGACAGCAATGCAGGCCAACAGTCCTGTGCCTGCCTCTATTGCGATGGTTCACAGTACAGCGAGAGGGCAACACTCTTGGATGTTCCTCTGTGCACTCTCCTTAATGTACCCATCTCCATGACATTACTGTCCTCGGGCTCTGCTGAGACAGTGCTTGAGACTGGGGGATGTTATCTGGTATGGAAGAGAGGACATCGTGGGGTCATTGTGTAGTATCAATCCTTGCTGTCTGAGAATGAAGCCAATCAAGCATTAATCAGCTCCAAGGGTAGATCAGCCTTTTTTTTTTTTCCTAATTAAGTTAGCAATTAGAGTTTAGACCATAGTTACTACCTTACTGTTTACCTACATGTCTTATTTGATCTAGTCATGCTGAAGGACTAAATTTTCCCCTCTCAAATTTAACTTCCCCTGAGCCAGCCTAAGTGAACACTTTGGCCAGGAGTTAAAAAACAGCATCTGTATAATAATTCAGGCTTTTGATTTCAGTGCAGGGTAGTTAAAGTGAAATTGGACTGGACAGAGGAGTCAGTAAAGCAGAAATACTTTCATCATTAGAGCATGCCAAAAATAATTCCTTGTACGCTTCCTCCACTACAGGGCTCTTTCATTCCGTGTTTAGTTAGGTGTTAGAATTTCCAAAGGTAAGGCAAAAACATTCATGGCAAAAGATACACAGGGAAGAATAACAGCAAGAGACTTGCAGAAAAACACATACTTGTTTGAATGACCTAACATTGCGTGGAATAGTTTATTTGCTAAGAAGGCCCTAAACAATGTCAGTATAGATAGCAATAGAATAAGAACACTTCAATGCATAGCAACACTTAATCAATAAAGGTGTGCAGAGATATTGGGAGAATGTCCGTTTTTCAGCTGGCTGCCATTATAAAGAGGTATAGTTTATGTGTTGGAGTTCCCCAAAGGTCACGTGGATTGGCCCAAAGACATGAATTAGAAGCCTCAGCTAATAAAGAGTTTATGTTTAGTTAAGGCAGAGGTCCACTTTTCAGGGTTGAAAAATGCTTCCGGTTTCATTTGGCTCGAAAGGAATTTAGAGAGGAGAGGGAAGGGCAGTTAATGATGGATAATGATTCAAATACATGGAGGAGAAGGAAAAAAATGTTTACATTGTAATAGGAGAATGGATTAGAAGAACAGTTGCTGGTTTTCCTCTGCCTTTGGCAACATAAGGGGAAGATATAGCTGTTATTAAATTAAGGAGTACTGCTCTAATTTTCCTTGCTTAGAAATCAAGTTCAGGAAAATATTGCTGAATATTGCATGGAGGATGAATACTGGAGGAAAAGTGAGGAGGACTTGCTGTTGTACAGCCAGGTTAGTCTCTGGCTGGGTGTCTCACTCTAGATGGAAATTTTGTCATAGAAGTCTCTGTGGCTGCAATTACAAATATAACTGCTGCCCCTTCCCCTCCCCCCCCCCCCCGGCCCTGAAGCTGTGCAATGTTACAGGTAACATTTTTGATAGTAGTAATTTGTTGATTGGATGCTTTTACTGGCTATTATCTTGTAAAAGAAATATAGAAGTTAAACTGAATGCTTATATATAAAAAATTCCTTCCTCAATCACTATGTACAACACCTAGGAGCAGGGAAGAGAGAACTTTGTGCTCAATGACTTCCTTTTCAGGGCTTGTTTTATATTGAGCTTAGACAAAAAAAAAACCAGTTATGCAACCTGGAAAGTATTATATTTCAGGAAGTCTGGAGTTCTGGAAGTGTTACCCAGCCATGAGGCACTGCAAAGCTATTTAAATACTTCTCATGGGTGTCCTTTTATGGACATCAGGCAGCACAGGCAGAAGTTAAAAAAAAAAACCCAACAAAAAGCAAACCACCCAAAAAACAGCCCCCCCCCAAAAAAAAAACCCCCACCACAAACCCAAAAGAGATACGGCAACATGAAGTAGCATTATGATGAATTGGTGACTTTGAAATAATCCAGCATCTTCTTTAAAGCCTTGCAGGCCTATACTCATGAGCCTGAGACTTTTTTAAACATTTGACTATATGAGGAAGGGATACATACACATAGACTTACTACGGATACTGTGAATACAGTAAAGGAGGGATGATTCAGCTTGTATTAGAAGACTTTATAAAAAGTATACTTCTGGGAAGGATAATAATTCCAAAATTAAATTTTAATTCACTAGAAGAGACCTCTTTTTGAGTGTGTGTGAAAAGTCTTAGTGGGTTGTGCAAGCCAGACACAGAACAGTGTTAAGGTAATTCAACGACATCTCAGTTTAAATAACTCTTCATAGAGCAAGCAAGAATCAGTTGACTTAAGGATCTGTACAAGTTCCCTTCAAGGAAGTACTGCCTTGTCCGGAACTGTGTATGACCTCAGGAAAAAGAAGACATACAGCTTATAGCTGCAGTAGTCTCAGATTTCTCAGTTTTCTTCCCGTGATTTAAATATCTCCTGAAACCAGTACTTTACGCAGGGCTTATATGAATACATGACTAAAAGAACACAGAAATTTCACCAGCATTTAGAATGGCGGGTAATATTTTTAAAGTCTGTTGTTTTAAGCCTTATTATTATGAGCCCTTGTAACTGTTCAGCAACAAGGCTAGAGAAAATACCACAGCTTAAAACAGAGGTAATGAAAGAAAGTCAATGTACTGCTATTAGCAAAACTCACTACCAGGAGCTAATGGATCGTTTCTCTCTCTATTTTGATTTTGATACAGAGAGATATAAAATTGACTAAGAAGTAAGTATTCATGAAGCAGTCAAAGGTTTGGAAAATAAAATGAAAATAAATATTTTACAAAACAAAATAATTAGGTTACCTTTAAACAATCATTGCAGAATTAAGAAAAAATGGTGATTAAGGGATTCATGAATCTTGACCATTCTGATTATTGTAGCTAGTCAGTGTTTCAAGTCCTTCCACAGTCCTGGAAGATAAATAAGGCATTAGGCTGGCTCCAGACTTGCAGCTGTCACAGTGCCAGTGGTGGCTTCCCCAGTCAGTGCGCACATGCACATAAATAGTTAGTTGTATTTGGAAAGATGGGACCACAAATAGAGAGTGCCCAATCTCCCGCTGTTCCCAGATCTTACCTTTACTAATGGACCTGTACCTCACTATGCATTCTTGCCCTTTCCAAGTCCAGCATGTTTGATTAATCTTACCACTTACTACCATTTTATCTCAAAGACGAGGATAATCCCCATCATGATTAGCTGCTCCAGTGCCTTGCCCTAAATGATCCCCTGCAGTGTTTTATCATCATTAATTGGCAAAATGCTTTAGATCTTCCTCAGAAGAAAAGGAAACTGATCCATGGAGTCTCAATCTGTCAGCAGAAGGCCAGCCAGGGCAATGCTCTGCTCTGTATGATAGGGCCCTGAAGCATTTTTCCTGTGAGCCTGACACTTGGTGTGGAGAGGAGGCTTTTGTACATATTTGCTCTGGTTTGGGGTTTTTTTTGCCAGATCCTGTTTGCTCAGTAATACCAAGTTAAAGAAAATACAGGTATTAAAAAATGTTTCATCAAAGAAAAATGATTATCGTATCTTTCCTAAAATACCTGGAATGCAATTATATTAGTAGCTTCTACAATTACAGCAAAAGAGCTCTTCACTGCTCTTCACTGCTATAAACAAGGGATAATTATCACAACTTGACTATCTAATAAGTAAAACAGTTAAGGGCCTGGGCGTGTGGTACTTTCACAGGCAGGGGGATACCAGAAGTGTTACTTGTGGTACCACCAATATTGCCAAGCTGTATTTCCAAACAGAGGGGCCCACGGCCAGCTCTGGCTGAGCAGTAAAGCCTCTTGCAAGTATTGGAGATGATATGATACTGGTCACAAAGACCCCAGAGACAGCACAGTAATTTCTATGTATCTCAGAGCCAGGTTTCTTTTCAGTTGTTGCTTGTTCACAATTGACCATTTTCTCTATTGTATGCCATCCTTAAATCCTTTCTTATTTTTGGTTTGGTTAAATACCACTTTCTTTCTACAAAGCATTGTTGTCAAAATATCACGAACAGAATTCTACATCTAGAAAACTGACTTTTTTCCCCTTAGCCTTAATGTTGTTCCCTAATCTTTTCTCTGCCCTCTTCCTTGCATATTCTGATTTCTGTTGCTTGCTGTAGGCTTTCAGTTTTCAGTCATGCTTCAACCATTGTGTTTGGCAGAATTCCTTGTTTCTTTACTGCCAAACATCTTCACAGTTCGTTTTCAGAAAGTTTAATCCAAATAAATAAAATTTGCTTCTATGAGAAACTCCGTTTTCATCTTTACAAACTCCCTTATCTTCCTGTACTCAGCTATAGTATCTTTAGGATCAGGAGCATGTGAGAGATGGTTTTATGTACAATTAGTGTGTGAAACTGGGCCTTGCTAAGCTATACATGGTACTTCTACTTAGTCTATTCTGCTCTAAGCGATGGTTCTTCATGGTGTGAGTGATTACTTGAGCAGACACAGATGAGGTTTAGCCTGTTGTGAAGATGCTGTCTGTCTTTCCAGGCAAGCTGTGAGCCACCACCAATATCAGACCCACTGAGGAGGAGGATCACAGATGAATGGGAAGAGCAAAACCTGTTTGCCAAATGGTAGGTTTCTCAACAAAGAGTGATTGGCATCAGCAAAAATGCTCTTCTTTTTTCTGCCAGTGAGATGCCACCGATCATTAACCATTTGTCAAAGCTAATAACTGATAATAAGGGATGTCAAGATTTAAGGCAAACAAGTGAAGATTAAAGAAGTATCCTGGAGAAGACACATGAGTTTTTTCCCTCTTACTATCTCAAGAGGATCCTGTTACTGACATCAGTTCACCTATCAAGCACAATGCTAAACGACATTTCTATGTAAACTCCTTCACTGCACTTGATCAGGTGAAAAAACTCTCTTTCATAGCATTGGTTTCTCTGGAAACCATGGCACACTGGCTTTCCGCAAAGGATCTGAAAATCCGACTCTGATGTTATACATTGAGGAACTGCTGTCGTTATTAACATTGATCATTGCTTACTAGAACTGGGCCATGCGGGAAGTACTTTGGATTCATTGTTCAACAGTGGACTACTGATCTATTTTAGCTTTAGAATAAAATTAAATGTATTTCCTATGAAATGCAAATTCACGAGGCCAAGAGCTGCCTCTAAACTTGAAGATTTTTTTTTTTTCTTTTTTCTTTTTTCTTTAAATTCCTGCTCACCAAGACTTTAAAGTCAGGAATATGAAGAGGAAATTAACTGTTACCGCAGCATTAAAATGGCATCATTGTTGTGTATTCCCTTTGAGATGATGCTTTCTGAGCCATGTCCTGTGATTCAGCTTGGCTCTCTGTGTAAGTTAAACCACCAGTGTGCTGCATGAACCTAACATGTTCTAAAACCTGTGGTAGGAACCCAAACAAAAGAATAAGAACATGTAAGCCTCTTCAAGGTTACATACTGCTGAAAATGCTTCCAGTATGGGAAATGAAATATGACATGTATATGCTTCCTATATGAATATGAAAAAAGCTTTTCTTCTTAGCTTTTCCTACATAGAATTATGTAGTGGTTGCTATTCCATAGAATTATGGAGGTTGTGGAGTCTCCTTCTCTGGAGATATTCAAGACCCGCCTGGACAAGGTCCTGTGCAGCCTGCTGTAGATGACCCTGCTTCGGCAGGGGGTTGGACTAGATGACCCACAGAGGTCCCTTCCAACCCCTACTATTCTGTGATTCTGTGATTCTGTGATTCTGTGATTCTGTGATTCTGTGAAAAGAATTAGTAAAATAATAAACAATTCCATGAATGAACATTCAGCTGGTCTAAGCAGCAACTTGACTTGGTGTAGGATGCTGGAAGACTTGTTTCTGAGGAGCAAGAGCTCATGAACAGGCAGCAGTGCCCTGGAGCATGTGTCTTTTGTTTCCAAACCCACCTTCCAGAGCTGTGGGGGAAGGTGTGCCAGCTGTTCTGGCTGTGATTCAGACCCACACGATGATAACATGCTGTTGTGCACTTAGTCAACAGGCCCAATATATCTCTCAGTGACAGAGAAATAAATATGAAGGCATCTATAATTTATGGATGATTTGACATGAGATACCATCAGACAGTGCAATCCTATTATCTTAATTTTTACCAGGAGTAGAATCCTGGCTCTGCTAAAGTCAGGTGGGGGCTTTGTCATTGACTTCAGTGGAGTCATGACTTAATCCTCATGAACTTCGTCCTGTCAAATCATTGGTGAAATTTACCCAGTGTAGAAAGCCAGTACTAGGTGTAGACACCAGCCCAATTTTTAAAAGAATTATGAAACTGGGGTTTGAGCTCTTTTCAAAACTCCTTTTGGAGAGAACAGTAATTCTTATGAAGAGCACTTGCAGACCAGGCACCTGGTCAGAGATTTCTGGAGGAAATTCCACTAAACACCTTGAAAGAAGTAAATGATTTCCTAACCTAAAATGCATGAAAAAATTATGTTAATATCTGGAGGAAATGAAGAAATCTTTTATAAACAACTCACCCAAATAAATTAGTAGAGGGGAATTTATTCTCAGAAAAACCCCAAAAAACACTTTATGACATTCAAAGAAGCAGAAAAAGCTATTTTTTTCAATATTTCCATATTTGGCCCTTTCCATAGTGTTAGCACTTAATGAAAATGTCATTAACGTATTTTCTTTATAAAAATGACACTACAAGTCTTGATATTTGTCACAAGAAAACTATTTGACAAAGCTGATCCTTTTTTTTAAATTGAATTTGAACAAATTTCTCTCAGAGAGAAGAGAAGCCCTCTCCCTCTTGTGAAAGCATTTTAAATACAGGGTTTTCCTGTAGGAAAAATAAATATTTTTCTGGTGAAGAATGAGTTTAGTTTACCATAGGCCTGAACCTGAGGAAAAGCTTTCTAGCTGAAAGATGACCAGTTGTGTCATTCTGGTGCCTGCCATAAAAATGTTCAGATTTATGGGAAAGGAAAGGAAAGTCAAGCCATGCTGTTGTATGCAAGTTTATGGCTTAACTGGGGCATATGTAATAGGAACAGCTGAAGTCTTGGGATAAAAGATTCTTCAATGATGAAGAATGAGCCTGTGGTTCAAGTGCTGGGAATTATACACTGGGTTTGTACGCTGGCTCTGTCAGATACTTCCTGTCTGTTTGTGGAGAAGGTTCTCATCCATGCTGGGCTTTAGATTGTCTTCTGTGAAATGGGAATGATGACTGTTCTCTGCATCCTTTCCTCTATTTCATTTAATTCTTTTCCAATTCATGCACTTAATTTACTTCATGCAGATCCACATTCACATCCGCAATTCACATTCACAATCCTACTTGCTTTATTCCTTCTCTAATTTAAAGAGTAGTCTGGAAAGAAACTATGACGCTTTCTGCATATTGACAGTCACAGACATGACTAAAGACTTCATAACTTAAATTTTTTTTCCTTAACAAATACATTTTTATAAAGGGTGCATGAAGAGCTCTGATTGTATCCCATTACATTTCACTCCTGTTTGTTTTGGTTTAGTGCATACATGTCATGAACTCTTAATGAGAGCTTTTACTTGTTATTTAATGTGATAACTATTCCCATAGTTCTGTACTTTGCTAGGGTGGAAGATTGCCCTTGGCAGCTTTGCAGACGTAAAGGTGGAGCTCTTTTCTGTGGTCTTGGAGAGTATTTCTGAGATGGTTTAGTGAGAAACAACCGTGATTCCTACTTGCTGCCAGGAAGGACTAAGGGGCCTTTTCTGAGATTGCTTTCAACATTGGAAATTTGTCTCTTGTCTCTTACACAGATCATCTCCATCTTATGTTTGGTATTAAAATAATTTTCACTCTGCTGGAAAGGCAGTATTTGGTGGGCTAGCAGGTCATTTCAAGTGCTTATTTAGTCACAAGCCTAGGCAGACTCTTCAAGTGAGCCTGTTTTACACAAAGGCCTTGCCAGTGTGTGGATTTCCAGTGTACTGCCTTTCCAGGTGCACAACTAGATTTTCTGAAAACAAGCCAGTATCTGCAACCAACATAGAAGAGAGGGTACTTGCTGAATGGCTGCGTTACCCTGATGGTGACTACCTAAACTGAGACCTTCCCTCATGCAAGAGACCACATCAGCAGGAGCAGCAGGGTGCCAGTGTAAGTGAGCTTTCTGGCCAAGTCATTAGAGCTCCTCAAAACAGATAAGTTCCATGTTTGATGGCAATGAGCATTAAAGGTCCGGTCCTAGCCATACGTACTTTGCTTAATGCATAGCTTTAAGATGCTGCTTTGAAGCCATAACAGACTTCAACTTTTTGTTTCATCTGCATGTAAAATGACTAGGAAGTAAATTTATATTTTGGGTATGAGCGTTTTGACTTTTCAGGTTGCTCTTAAACATTTCCTATGCTATATTCCTGAAGTATTTACAGACAGTTTTTGGACAGATGATTACAAGTCTAGTCTGTCAAGAGTGGCTTATCTGTAAAGAGAGAAAGGGGGCAGATGTTTTCGAGAGGGCAATAGGAAGGGGATATACTAGAGGTATTTAAAAACTAAAGAAAAAACCCTAATGTCTGCATCTTTTCAACATCCCTTAAGCCCGAAGAAAAGCTGATATAAAGGTAAAATTTGACTTGAATAATATACTAGATTCAATCAGGATTGTGTCATTCAGTGATTTCAACAGCAGTCTGTTTTAATTTTCCTGTTATAATGTTTTAACTTCAAGGAGGTTGTGCTACAGCTTTTTTGAGAATAACCAAATAATAATTACTCTCCTTACACTTTAGTAATATCTGGATTCAAACACAGTGGAATTTTCACAACGTTAAAAGCCAGAGAAAATACTGTTTTAATGTACAAGTGGTATAATAGCATATGGCCCTTTAATACGCACATGGAAAGCAACAGCTCTCCAGAAGAGACCTGCCACATTTCATATGATGCTTTAAACTGCATAGAGTATAGGATGAGGCATTGTGCCTTGCCCTGCTTTATGAAACGTTTCTTAATGGCCAGTTCCTTTTGTCCTTCTTAGTCATGACATACGCAGAAAAGGTCAACAGATTAATCTGAATCTAGCTCTTTGACATCTTAGGCTGTTCTGCTGAGCGTTCAGCCCTCTCTTTAGTCTGCAAGTCTGACTGTCTCCAGTGGAATTTATAAACAGCTGTAACATTGGTCAAAAGATTTATTCTTCCAGTTAATTTCTCTGAGTGGACAGACATGAACTCTAGCAATGGTACCTTGTATGGCATACAACCCTCTCTCCAAATGAATATTTATCTCTGATGACTAATAAGTAATGGCATTTTATAGCCTGAAATATCCATTATACATTATAAGGATGATCTTATTGACTGACTCGTCAGGACCTTGTATAATGCAACTAGAGAGAAAATACATTAATTGTGCAAGGCTGCCCGACAATCAGAGCAAGCTGAAGAACCTTTGCAAAAACTTGCAGATTGTAATTTGATTTGAAGCAAATTTTCTGAAATCTGTGCATCTATATAGCATACCAAAGGCTTTCCTTAGATGTTTAGTCTTGTACCCTGAGCCTGTTGAATGGCTAAAATGCATGTGAAAGCTACGAAAGTCCCTTTAAAAATTTTAGCACTATTTCTACTTTTCTATTTTGCCTTTGGTGTTTTTAAAGATTCTCCCTTTTGTTGATTGCCCTGCCTACACTTTTGCTAAATGCAAAGTAAACCAGCTTAGAACATAGAGAAACCAAGCACTGATGATGCAAAGGGGATTATCCCAAACCACTTCTCCACTTTCACCCACAGATGGTTCAGCCTTTTCACTGTGAGTCATGTGCTGCCTCCTTTGTTTGCAAAGTGGAAATTGCGATATTCAAAAAAGATATTTTGAAATTAGAGGAGTATTCAAGACACAGGAAAGTTATGCTGCCTCATGGGTCTACTGAGAAGTGTTTGGGAAGCAGGGCTGCTTGCTGGTTTGACAAGATCCTACATGTTATATCACAATGTGTCTCAATAAAGAGGGTCACAGTCTCAACCAGATCTTGAGGAACTTGTGAAGTCCCAGCTATTACACCCCTTGCGTAACAGGACAACTGCCCAGAGATTTTGTCTGACCGTCTATGTACTCATTTTGCTTCTGAACAGTAACTTGGAAAGAGAGAAGACTGGTTTTAACTGGCATTGCAAGAAGAAAATAAAAACGGATGAGATGCTTGAAGCAAACTGGCTCATATATAAAATTCAGTGCTTTCAACTCTTTCTAATATTTAGACACATTCTTAATAATTAATAGCTTATTTTTGTAGCAAACGAGTAGTCAAAGGTATTCATTCTTGGCATAACTCTGCTGTGTGGAAATCAGTAGTAAAAACTCCCATTGACTTCATCTAGACCAGAGGTAGAGCAGTACTAAATGCTTGGGGAAAAATTGTCTTGAAATTATTGCTAATGAAAAATAGATGAAGGCAGAGAATGTGAGTACACATTTTTATTATCAGAAGTTTATTAGCTTTGCTGCACCATCAGCTAGAAAAAATGGGAAAAAACATAGTTCCCTGGTTTAAAAAGATAACATATTTGTGATCTTGACTTCTCAGTTGGCTTTGTAGTATATGTTTCCAACCACAAAACCTCAGTGCAGAAATTTGGACAAGACTGAGAAGTTGGATATGACCTTTGGTCTTAGAAAAACCCAAGCAGTAGAACTTGCTGGATGGGAGTAAACCTACTGCTGAATTCTTGCAGCTCACAGGAGATTCTTACTGGACAGCAATGTCCAGGCCAAAAGAGGACTGAAGCACTGGGCGGCTGAAGCACCGTTCCTGTGTGCCAACACGTCAGCGTAAAGTAATGCAGTTTAACACTGAAATAGCACGAAATAAATCAGTTGCTAAGCAGAAATATTTCACTTTAGGTCAAATCAGATGAAAGCAAAATACTTAATTCCTGGATAAAATCAGCAAAGCTAAAATACACTTTTTTTCTATCAGGAAATAATGTGGTAGGAATTTTCTGACCTACCCTCTCTCTTGTATCAGTATTCCTACCCTATATAAAACCTGTTCTTAGTATTTTAGGACATTGAGAACTCACAGGAAAAACCACTTTGGAGGGGCCTTTGAAATGTTTTAAAACTTAGCCCTGTGCTTTGAAGAAGTTAAAAAAATTCTGTTTGCATCAGACCTCTTGTCCAGCAGTAGTTGCGTTACAACAAGTCATTTCCCCTCAGCTCTAGTTTCCCAGCTGTACATGGGGTGACTCTGACAGTCCTCAAGGCAGGTGAGGATACATGGTCAGTGAAGCATTTTCTTCCAGCATGAGACAGATGGCACCGCTCCCTGGTTTAGTCTGTTTTTCCATAGCCCATTGTTTGTTAAGTAAACATAGGAAGCAGGATGTGAAAGCTTAGATTCATCTGGCTTCATACAGGTTGCCGAAGGTTTAACCTCTGTGTGACATGTTTTTACAAGTTTCTGAAAAACTTACTAGTTTACAGTGCAGGAAAAATAAAAATAAGGTAAATACCATGAAATATGTAACTGGAAGTAGACTTAGCTTCTAATTAACATGCAAGAAGGGGAAGCAGGAGATGAAGAGTTCTGATGAGATTTCTGCTTTGTCACTGGCATTAGCAGAAGTAATCAAATACGAAAATTGTGCAAAAGATGGTCCTGTTTTCGGTGCAGTCATTTTTATCACCCATTTCTTTGGATAAGATTCCTGGCCCTTTGTCCTTTCAGTTCTGTTGTACAGAGGCTTAGATGTGCTTTTAATAATTTAATTATCCTTTTCTGAATTAG
The DNA here is from genome assembly GCF_030867145.1 of Opisthocomus hoazin. Lineage (NCBI taxonomy): Eukaryota > Metazoa > Chordata > Aves > Opisthocomiformes > Opisthocomidae > Opisthocomus > Opisthocomus hoazin. Next base: position 31,669,800 of record NC_134417.1, read on the forward strand.
CTTTAATGTTCTTCCTATTTATTTGTACTTAAGAAACTACAACTATTCTTTCAAGTGCTTAAGTGCTGTCTGGATGGGTGGTCTTATTCTTCTTAAAAGAAAAAAAATTGTTGAAAAAAACATCAAGTCCTGACATTAATTAGCTATTTATGGCTTCTTATTAAATGCCAGATTGTCATTTAGTGTATCTTATATAGCTTAAAAACCTTTAGTTTGGGTTATAAAGTAGACCGTGATTATATGACTTACCTTATCCTCCCTGAAATAATTTCTTTCTGTAGGCAACTGGATGAAATACTGTTAGCTGTAATTTCTGACACTTTTTTCAGTATTTTTCCATTTGTTTAAGTAAAAGAAGCCGAATAATCCTAGGCAGAAAACCGAAATACTGAAGAGAGCATGGCTTACTGCACAGGCTTTCAGTGAGACAAGGAGATGCTCGGTTTCAAAAGGCTACCATTAGTACCTAATTAGACAAAATTCAGGAAATAAGCAATTTAACATAAATATAAACTTTTGATGTTCAGAATACTGAACATGAAAATGTAAGGGCGAGATTCTGCTGCCGTCAATGGTAATCCAGAATGCACTAAAACCAGTGGAAATAGTTTAGCTTCACACTTGCACAAAATCAGTATTATACCCAAACACCCCATAAAGTGGACTAACTTGTAACAGTATATATTAACTTTTTTTTTATTAGATTTTAAAAAGACTTAAAGGTTACAGTGAAAAGTCACTGTCCTATACGCTTTATTTATACATAAATAGCTTCACCAAGGGCAAATTGGCTTCACCAAGGACAAATCGTGCCTGACCAACTTGGTAGCCTTCTATGATGGGGTTACAGCACTGGTGGACAAAGGGTGGGCAATTAACATCATCTACCTGGACTAGTGCAAGCCATTCAACACTGTCCCGCATGATGTCCTTGTCTCTAAATTGGAAGGACATGAATTTGACAGATGGACCACTTGTTGGATAAGGAGCTGTCTTGATGGACGCACTCAAAGCATTGCAGTCAATGGCTCGACGTCTTGGTGGAGACCAGTGACGAGTGATGTGCCTCAGGGGTTGGTACTGGGGCTGGTGTTGTTTAATATCTTTGTCGGCGACACGGACAGCAGGACTGAGTGCACCCTCAGCAAGTTTGCCGGCGACACCAAGCTGTGTGTATGATTGGCATGCTGGAGGGAAGGGATGCCATTCAGAGGGACCTTGACAGGCTGGAGAGGTGGGCCTGCATGAACCGCATGAAGTTCAACAAGGCCAAGTGCAAGGTCCTGCACGTGGGTCGGAGCAATCCCAAACACAAGTACAGGCTGGGCAGAGAGTGGCTGGAGAGCAGCCCTGCCAAGAAGGACTTGGGGGTACTGGTGGATGAGAAGCTCAACATGAGCCAGCAATCTGCACTTGCAGCCCAGAAAGCCAACCATATCCTGGGCTGCATCAAGAGAAGCATGGCCAGCAGGTTAAGGGAGGTCATTCTGCCCCTTTACTCTGCTCTCATGAGACCCCACCTGGAGTACTGTGTCCAGCTCTGGAGCCCCCAACATAAGAAGGACATGGATGTGTTGGAGCAGGTCCAGAGGAGGGCCACAAACAAGATCAGAGGGATGGAGCACCTCTGCTACGAGGACAGGCTAAAAGAGTTGGGGCTGTTCAGCCTGGAGAAGAGAAGGCTCCGGGGTGACCTTAGAGCAGCCTTCCAGTACCTGAAGGGAACCTACAGGAAGGATGGGGAGGGACTTTTCACAAGGGTGTGTAGTGATAGGACAAGGGGGAACAGCTCTAAACTAAAGAGGGCAGATTTAGATGAGATATTAGGAAGAAATTCTTCACCATGAGGGTGGTGAGGCACTGGCCCAGGTTGCCCAGAGAAGCTGTGGCTGCCTCCTCCCTGGCAGTGTTCAAGGCCAGGCTGGATGGAGCTCTGAACAACCTGGTCTGGTGGAAGATGTCCCTGCTTATGGCAGGGGGGTTGGATCTTTAAGGTCCCTTCTAACCCTTACCATTCTATGATTCTATGATTCTACAAAGAAATGACAGTCCTTTCCCACAAACATTAGATTCTAAATATATATACACCTGCAAATATTTAAAATCTTTTAAACTGGTTTTTAATTTGGTACTTACATTAAGTAAATGCATTTGTTAAGTAAATAATAAGAATATGAAAAAGCTTCAGAATAGTGTACTATAACCTGCAGAAACTGCCCACTTTGTGAAATGACAAGTGGAAAATAGGGCTACAGTCCAGATCCATAGTGGGGCTTAAGGACTGACATGGGACTGTGACAGCTTCTAGGGAAGCAATTAATCTGCCTAAACACAGATATCTGGTGCAGGTGAAGAGGCAACCCCACTGCCCCAAAAACCAAACGCAGACATTTAATTTGAAAAAGAGAGATGAACATGCCCCTTACCCTTTCCCTCCTTCAGGTAAAGAGAAGGGTTAGATCACACCTCCAAGTTGTGGAGGACCAGTTCTGCTCCCTCAGTGGGCCACACTAATTCCAGGACCCACAGAATTAGTAGCTGATTGGAGACTCCAATATTGGTATATTTTGTACTGGTTTTTCCAGGTGTCTCCGCTGGTGCCTGCCAGAATTGTTAATGCTGGCACCAAGGCATAACATAAGGTCCTATTTACATCCTTCTTACAGAAGTATTTGTATATATCTCCTGTTACAAACCTCTCTTCATTTATCTGGTTCATCTTATAATAGTGCCTGATCAGTTATGTTGGCCATGGGTGAATATAAAACTGGATATTACAGTCCTTTTGTTACTGGACTGGCTCCCAGGCTTGGAGCTTGTTCTGAAGATTTCAGGAGCAATCTGTTTGTTCTTCATGTAAGAAACTCTTAGATGTATTGCCTGGCAATCTTCGTTGTCCAGGTCAAGCCCATATTGCCTTCTACACATTTACATAGGAACTTGACATACAATTGCAACATGGTGGTTGAATCAAAGCGTTGCCTTTTGGCTGAGATGGAATAACTGACTTCACATGCTTTTTGATCAATGACAAATGCAAAGCAAACACATTAACCTCAGTCTCAGTGTCTAGAGGGCTAAAAGCTCAGCCACAGGTGCAGACTTCTGCCAGCAGTAAATCATTAAGCTGGGATATCATATTAATAAAGATTTAAAAAACCCAAAGCATTTACTGAAAGGAAGAAACAGAAGCTGATTCATGAAAGTAATGAAGGTAACAAAAACAGAGATGTTTTTTAGATGTGATTTTCCTGGGTAAAAAACTGGCTGGATGGCTGGGCCCCAAAGAGTGGCAGTGAATGGACATAAATCCGGTTGGCAACTGGTCACGAGTGGTGTTGCCCAGGGCTCAGTAGTGGGGCCAGTTCTGTTTAATATCAGTGATCTGGACGAGGGGATCAAGTGCACCCTCAGTATGTTTGCAGACAATACCAAGTAGGGTGGGAGTGTTGATCTGCTTGAGGGATCAACAGGCTGGATCAATGGGCTGAGGCCAATTGTATGTGCCTAGTTCTCTCATCAAAGACGAGGCAATGGGAATCTCTTTATAAATGCAGGCTTGCCTTACCCCCCACCACAAAAAACCCAAAACAAACCAAAAAAGCACTCAAAGAAAACTTCCAGCTGTACAACAGTATTTTTCAGCATGACAGGCTTAGGTTTGTTGTGCCAAGTTTTGATAAGGTCTTTTATTTTAAGTGCTCTTAAGATAATATTTTGCAGCAATTTTGGATGTATTTACTCAAGTGTAAAAAAAAAAAGGTGGGTGGAGAAATGTAGTGGTTAATGAAGTTATTTATGATAGTGGGAAAATGCAGTTTCCTATGCAGTCATTCTGATTGAGCTTTAATCTACTAACTAAATCCATCTTAACCACTGAAATAAAACAAATTTATGGCATATATTATGGCAATATTTAAATACTGCTGTCATAATCATGTTTTTTTATCCCATCCTTTACTCCATGCTTCCTCTCTTTGTCAATTTGTGTTGTAAACTTTTGAGGGCTGGCTACTTTGCAGGGTTTGTCCAGTGCCTAGCATTATCAGCCTTCATTCTGACTTGCTGCTTGGACATCATTTTAATGCACAGGATTAATAATGTGTGGTTATGACAATTAGTGCCTCCTGAACAAATTTTGCTATATTTAGATTTATTGTCATTCTGTTTAGGTACTTATACATGCTTTGCATTATCCATAACTTAACACTAATAAAGGGATGAATTTCACCTTCATGTTCTTTAACAATGTTAACCTGATAACATCAGACATGAGAGTAAGATCGTACAAACTAAGTCTCTTACAGCAAGCAGGTGTGCCATAGATAACTTCATTTTCCATTCATGTTAACATAATCTATGCTAGCAAAAGCATGGCAGGTACACCAGCTTCTGGTATTTCTTGTGGAAAAACTATGAAAGCATAAATTCCGATTTCATCTTCAGGGGAAAAATGTGCATAACAAAAAACAAAGCAAGCTGTCTGTGGATGATGCTAAATGCAGCTCTGCATAGTTGGTACGCTAAATGAATGCTCAGGGAGGGGTTACGGGTATTGCCTTTCAGAAGATATATAACCTGTGGGAACTTTGTTTCTTTACTCCTTACCATACAGAAGAAGAAAGCCGCTCATAGTCATTCTCTATGACCACAGCCCCTTGACTTCCATTTAAGCCATAGGATGCTGTATTTTTCCATCTTTAACTTCTATATGGTAAAGTAGGGGGATCATGTGTTCTTCCTCTCTCCATATTTTCTTCTATCTAACTTCCAGACCTAATGCCAGCTTGGACTGCACGGGATGCCCAGAAGGACGTTCAGGTCTACCATTCAGGAGGCAACGTGACAGAGCTTAGTGATCTCCCTGCCAGTGAATTCCATGCAGTTTTCACTTAGGACAGTAAAATGCTGATGGTTTCACTTAGATATGAGGAGAAAGGCAAGAACAGACATTGCTTTGAATACTTAAACCCTCACTACTACTTGTTTTGCTTAGGAGATTAAAAGCTGTTTACAGTTTCTTGCAAATTAAGAACAGCTGCTTATAAGCATAAGTGCCTGTCCTGGTCTTAACCACCTCTATAAGTAATTTAAAAGGCAACAATGAACTTTCGCATCGTTTCGTGACCATTGTTCTTATGCACTGTTTCTATTATAGTACATACTCTTTACTTGCTTCCTTTGAGATTTGACTTTGCAAAGCATTTACACAGATGAACACAAGTATGTCATTTATCATTAAAACTTTCTCAGGCCTTTGGGGTAACTGTCCTTTTGTGTACTAAAAGGCAAAAGCGACAGCTTTAGTTTTGCCTGAAGAATCCAACAAAAGAACACTGGTTCTTTCATTGGGCTCCAAGGTATTCTTGTAAAAATGCAACATTCTTTTGTGAATTGTTATAATCTCATATATTTTTTCCTCTCTGAAATCAATGCCACATTTTACTACATGAATCTTTTATAACTTGGTTTTGCTCATTCTGGTTGTGGGAGGGGAATCTCTGTGGTTGTAATGTGTGTGTGGTCTGGAGCACGTAGTCATACATCTTAGCTCTTTGTGAAGGACAAAAGGTCTGCAAGTAAATTTTGTTGACGATGGTATTGCAACATAGATCCAGTATGGCCATGAATCTGCAAAATGAGATTCTTCCTGTGATGTGCTGGAAATTGCATTCCAACAGAAGACCAGATGACATGGTCATTTTTATAAACCAAAAGGTCTCACATCTTGTGTAGGTGTACCTCAACTGTTGGCAGATGGGTTCTTTAAGCCTCTGCTGTCTGCTTTTCATCTTTTGCACTGAAATTAATTTAAGCTCAGCTGAGGACACTGCAGGAGAGGGTTTGTTATTATGTGTCTTACAGTACCAGCCACAGCCAAAATTGCTATCACCTGGGCTCCAAGAAAACCTTTATTATTGCACAGATATGGTGGTGGGTTTCTGCAGGTGGTCACAGGTTCCCCCCCCCCCTTCTCCAGCACACACTACACATACCTAAGATCAAAGTGGAAAGGAAGAAAAGAGAAAATCACACAGGTTATATTTTCTTTCTTTGGGTTGATCCCTTTCTCTGCTCTTTGGTTGCATTTACGAATTTTTTGTTTACATTCTTTCATTTCTTTTTTTTTACATTCTTCCTCCAGCGTGCTGTATCATTCTTTACAAAGGTGCCTCCAAATGACTAATGTATTGTTCAGTCCTACTGTATTTACATACCTTCTCTACTGATGAGCCAAAAATCTCTTTTCTGATTCTAAAGCCGTCAAAAGAAAAGAGCACAGTGAATGTTAAAGGCTATTTAGGGTAGCTTGTAGGACAGGTACCGAAATGAAAAAATCATCAGTCATAGATTACTTTTCCAGTGGGGAAAAATCCAGGTTGTGGCATGTTCTAATAGGAGTATATTTTGTCTGCAGGACCTTCTACTTTTTTTGGTTTAGTGGTTTGGGGTGGGGGTTAAGTGGAATGCTCAGCCAAACTACACTGTAAACTATCCACATAGTGAATTATGCCCAGTCTATCTTATGACAGGGTAACTAATGTTCATAGTCTAACTACATGTCTTGTGCTTATGTTTTATGGAGAACAAAATTCTGTCCTTTTATGTCCAGACCTGAAGTGGGAGCTGTCCTTACAAAGACAAGGATAATTCTGAGGAAGGAACACTCTGTAGATCCCATCTTTCTAGTACTCCCTGAAAGAGCATTTTGTGCAACCTGCAATAGGAAATAACATGCCCGAGACAGAACTCCCATCTGCCAGTCAGCCTCTGCCTCCAGGCAAGGAATGCTTCGGTCCTGCTTCTGGCAGATATTGATCTGATGTGTTTCTAAAGACTTCCAGTCTAAAGACTTCCAGTAGCCTCCCTTTCCTTGACAATTTAGTCCAGTTCAAGGTATGCTTATCAGTGGAAAACTTGTCCTAATGACTGACACCAATTCATACTGCTGCTACTTAAACCCATTTACTCCTTTTCGTCATCCACTAGGGACATGCAAAATGCATTATCCTACTCCTTTGCCAGCAGCTGTGTATGTGTTTAAAAATGCACGTGCCGCCTCCCCCAAAATATAAACTGCACACATAGAAAATAGCAGAAACGATGTTTTTTTCAGCCACTGAAGGTGTGTAACTCTGTGAACTAGATTTCTCTTTACACCACTGAACAGTACGCTAGCTAGCATCCTCTTCTATCTGATGTGTTCACAGCAGCTTTAGTTCACTCTATACTGATGCTTGCACACACTAACAGTAGGAGGACTGAGGTCTTAAGACATAAGAAACTATCAAAAAATAAACCCTTTGAGCCTCCTGCTCCTCATTCTCTCTCCACCCCACTTGGGCCACAAAGATTTAAAAACTACTTTCAGATCCATAAGGACGCCTCTTAATGGATTCGCAAAAATAGCTAATTCTCGTTTTTACAGAGTATTTTTTTAATTTGGACTTTTCAAAGTGTTGCAGAAACACTGATTAATTCAACTTAACTATTTACTGTGTGGAATATACTGCAGTGTTATACCAACGTCACAAAATAGGAAACAAGACTAGACAGTTTCAACACAAAATTGGGGATGATGAAAACTGGACATCTTAACAAATGGTCTAGTTTTCAGAAAGTCTGAGCCCTCCTTAGTGGTACAAGTTTTACAAGTCTCTACTTATGGCCACTTATAAAACTGAATTGGCCAACTACTGAAAATGAAACAGAATACTTAAATACTTTTTTCTCATCTTTCATAATTAATCTTTTTGTTTACTGTAACTATTTTAATACTTTCCAAACACATTTTCAGAAGATACCATAAGAAGAGATGCAGCAAGGCTATTTTCTGCAGACTTAGTGGCTTTATTACCTTCTTTAACTCTTTTTACTTTGTTTAAATACAGGCATTCAGGAAAAACATAGTCTGTATTAACCGCTGGAATGTACATAAGTCTTAGGTGGTTGACCCCAATCTATCTTTGATGACAACTGAACAAAGAAATACAAACTTACTTCCATATGTTGCTTACTATTTGCAGTCAACCAGATATCTAAACATTCTGAGAATCTGGTCATTCAGCATTGCCAGGAAACTTCAATGAGCTTTTGGGGGATCAAGGGATGCAGGATGTGAGCCCCTAACGTGAAGCTTGCCAGAATAAAATTAGATGTATTAAGGAACTTGTATGGACACTTGCAACTAACTCTAGTTCTTCCTGGATTGCAGCGGCCCTCAACAAAACTAGTCTCTATGTTTTAGACCAGCTAGGGGAAATACCTTAAAGTCTCTCAAAATCTTTATTATTTCTTTGGTTTATATCTAGACACAGTTTGGCTGTAAAAACTTAGTTTCCCTATAATCAATGATTTTTAATCAGTCTTTTTACCCTTAAAATTTTAAGACAATAAAATATTCCATACAAAGATAGAAGGTAAAATTTTGACAAACTCCTGCTGTGTGAGGACACATCGTTGCATTTTAAATTAAATGCTTTAAATGCTTAATAAAAGTAGGTAATTTTCTGTGGAATTTTGAACTACAGTTCTGACTTCAGACTTTTTTTAGTTCAGCATTTGAACTTTTTATTTTTGGAAAGACTTTTCACTTTCATTGTCTTTACCATTAGGGATTAAAAAATCAAAACCAAAAGACAGTGTTTGTTTCTGTTGAAAGAACCCCACACTTTGAGACCCATCCCCAAGACGTATACAGAAAAATCTGATTTTTTTCCACGGAGATTTCTGAGCATGGTAGGGTTAGGTTTTTTTATTTGGAATTCAGGCAAATTTAGAAATTATGTATATCCTGCATGCGATACAAAACTCTTTCTTCACATAGTCTGGTTGGTTATTCATATACATTTAGCACGTGCAAAAAGCCTAAACATTTTTTCTATTTGACAGTGTCCAAGTAGAGGAAATAATGACTTCACTTTTACCGAATGCAAATTTGAAGATGCCCTAGATATTGCAATGGAATAGTGGGGAACAAAGTACTAAAGAAATGTTGGCATGGCTGCTGTAGTAGTGGTAAGTAAATGCCTCAGGCTGCAGTTACAGAGTCAGATCAGTTGTGAGATTTTTGCAGTACTAGGATTATGGGGAGATGGAGATGGGAGGGATTGTTTGTATGACTTCAAAGCATATCCCCATTTGTTTTCCTCATTTTTCTGCAAAACCTTTTTTCTAACATATCAGCTGCACTAGAAATTTATTAAAGTTGAAGCAGCTGAAAGACATGGACTGCTTTCAGCTCGGCTCATCCATCTTTAACCTAGCCTGCTACAGTCTCTCTTGATGCCCTTATGTAAACTGACTTTGAGTTCTTGTGTCTGCGATAAAAGTTTTTTGACCTTGTTTTTGGCAGGCAAGAGATCTGGGAGAACTCAGGGGCATACAGATTAAAGGAACAGACAATACAACCACTTGGGTTTGCATGAGTCGAAGGGACTTAGGTGCAAACCTACAGAGATGGGAAAAGACAAGGATAAAATTGGAGGGGGCAGAAGTGGTATCCCTTGAGCCAGCACACATGCATTCACATATGAACCACTTAGTTTGCACGGGTAGAGTGTTGTGTGGCTTGAGGCTCCAGAACCAGCTGGCAGAGGTGATGGGTGTGCACCCTTTTGCCTGGCATGGATCAGCCCCTCTTTCCTCCATCTCTCTTTCTGGGGGAGCAAAAGACACAGGTGAAGACTTGGCATCAAGCTGGGATTCACTTGAAGATGGCAAAGTGTGGAGAGGGCAAGGCCCCTCCCAGCCTCCTTAGTTGTGACTCTTGAGGGGATTGGTGGCAAGAAAGATGAACGCAGGCAAACTGCTATACTCCGGGGTGACTGAAAGCAGGGGAAGAGTGATTGTCCAAGGTTAAGGTTGCAGCCTTCACAGTCAATCAGACCCCATTGTTTGTGGCTTTTCTGCTGTCCACTTCAAGAGGTCTGTCTGACGGCTTTGCAAAAGAAACACATGAATACACACACAAATTAAATTACCAGGATTGCTCACATTGGAACCTACTTCAAGAGCAGCATTACGCTGTAACCACTTCCAGTTTGAGCCCTGCAGTATAATCCATAAAATTTGTCCATTAAAAGCTACTTATGTTTTACTTTGAAAACTCACTTTTCTCTCCTTCCTCCTCTTGTATATTTGTTCTCATACGGTTGTAAGACTTAGTGGTGCTGCTCTGGACCTGCATATCTTATCACCTGTTCAACAACCCACGGGAGACCACAAAAGCTAAATACCTTTTAGCGGAACCAAATATTTTTTCTTTAAAAATAACAGCATAAACATATCAAACACAGCTTTCCTTTTTTCCTTTGGTGTAAGCAAGCAAATGTCTTTGGAAAGGTGTTTTTGATCATATGCTTAGGAGAAAGGGTGGTTTTGATGGTATGTTTAGGAGTGGTGAGACAGCCTTGCAAGAGGAAAGTTTATTGGATACTTGGAGGAAGCAGATTGTATAAACTGTCCCCAGTTCTTCAGGCCCACTCTTTGCACATGTTGTTTGGTTCTTTCTGAAGGCAGCCTGCAGAGCTGAGTTTGTCTGTAAGTAACAAAAGCCTCGCAGAGAGCAAGCCCAAGTCACCTGCCTGCTCCTGGCATGCCAAAAGCACCAGAAGGCTGGGGCAGAGGGGCTGGGGAACAGTTCAAAAGCTTGGACATCGGGCAAATGAAAACATTACTGCAGCTGATGACCATTTCCTGGTATTTCACTGCTGGTTTTTAGGAAGGGGGGTGGGAGGGGGAAGGGTCTGGAAAATGTTAAATTGGCCCCAGAAGGCATTTTAAAAAAAAAACTGGAATTTTGCAGACTTCAACTGTGTGTTGCACGGCTGTGTGGTTTTCTTGGAAATCCAGAACAGTTATGCAAGATGTTTGGGCTTTTTTTACCTTTCCTTTCTTTTCAAGGTGTCACCAGAGCTTTTGGCTAATGTTTTCATCAATACAACAAAGTAAGTCGTAAGTATATGTTCTTACATTTCATGAATAGCTAAGCTGATTTAAGAACAAACACAAAATCTGAACAATTCTCGTTGAGATCTGTATTTATGCAGAAGTTTGCCTTTCTCTTTCTGCTGTGTGAGTCCCAGTGAAAAGCAGCTTTTGACAAAAGATGATACTCTCAGCTTATTTACTTTCAGGGTGAGGCTTTATTTGGAGTGGGAGAGTAAAGGACGTAACTATACAGGGAGCAGTTTAAATTGTTTAGCATAGACCCTTTTCTAATCTTTCCAAGGAACATATACTGGGATTATAAAACATATGTCTTTTCATTATGTTTCCCAGATGTAGTGCAGTTGTTAAATCCGCCGCATCTGCCTGTCCTTTCTCGACCTCCCACATTTTTGGCTTGGGGTGAGAGAGCAGTGTTTCCCCCATAATTGGATGGCAGAGCAGGAAAGGGGGTGTTCCTGCAGCTGAATAGCAGAGCACGATAAATGACATCTTTTCCGAAGCCTTTTAACACTGGCCCCTTTGGGGGGAAAATTCTTTTGGTTAGGTTTTATTTTTGGAGTATCAAAGGGGGAGGTTAACGGAGGTAGTGGATAGAGAAAAGAGAATGGCCAGAGTGTTTCTTTTTTGACATGTGAAGTTTGTTCAGTTCTTTCTCCAAAAGAATCCACAGGGATGAGTTTATTTGCATATGCTGGTCTCAGGTTGTGACCCAGGGTAGTTACAGGTCTTGGAAAACTGGGTCATGGAGATTCAGTTCTTAGTCCTTGATGGGAATTACTTTCACACAGTTCTTTTCTAAACAAAGCTCAGAACAGTTTTTAAAACTATCTTAATAATAATATTACTTATTAGAGGAATAGAGGAATTAGCGGAATTTTGACAATATAAAGAGGCTATGATTGTCTTGGCGAACTTCCAATTCTGGCTCTAATGTACAGTTCACCTAAAAGTGTGTCAAGATGAGATTCAGCCTTATTTTATTCCACCTCCTTCACGCTCATGCTGCATTCAGATCTGGAACATGATTAGGATAGCCAGGGTATCAGCCCCAACATGGCAGAGTTCTTTACTGCTATTGGCATAAAATATTGCTGGTACCAGAGCGGACCAGTGTAATCTATGGTAACTTTCGTCCAGAGAAATCCATGGGCCCTGATGGGAAGCATCCACGAGTGCTGAGGGAGCTGTCAAGGCCACTTTCAGTAATCTTTGCTCAATCATGGAGGCTGGGACAAGTGCTTGAAGATTGGAGGAAAGAAAATGTCACTCCTGTCTTTAAGACAGGCGAGAAAGAGGAACCAGGGAACTACAGGCCAGTCAGCCTCACCTCAGTCCCTGGGAAGGTGATGGAGCAGCTCATCCTGGAACCCATTTCCAGGCACATGAAGGACAAGAAACTCCTCAGGAGTAATCAGCATGGCTTCACCAAGGGAAGTCAGGCTTGACCAACCTGATGACAACCTTCTGCAATGAACCTAGCACCTGCTAGAGTAAGAGAGAGCAGTGGCTAGTGTCTGCCAGGCTTTCAGCAAGGTCTCTGACACTGTCTCTCATAAGAGCCTCAGAGCTCCTCAAGCTGTTGCAGTAGGGGCTGGATGAGCAGACAGTGAGCTGGACTTAAAACTGGCTGAATGGCCAGACCCTAAGGGTGGTGGTGAGCGGCACAAAGTCTAGTTGCAGGCTGGTAACTAGCACTGTACTCAGGAGTCAATACTGGGTCCAGTCCTGTTTAACATCTTCCTCAGTGATTTGCACGATGGGGCAGAGCGTACCCTCAGCAAGTTTGCCAATGACACAAAGTTGGGAGGAGTGGCTGACGTACCAGAGGGGCGTGCTGCCATCCAGCGTGAGCTCGACAGGCTGGAGAAATGGGCTGACAGAAACCTCAGGAAGTTCAGCAAGGAGAAGTGCAAAGTCCTGCACCTGGTGAGGAACAACCCTGCACACCAGTATATGCTGGGGGCCACCCAGGTGGAAAGGATCTTGGCAGAAAAGGAGCTGGGGATCCTGGTGGACACCAAGTTGAACATGTGCCAGCAATGTGTGCTTGCAGCAGAAATGGCTACTGGTATCCTGGTCTGCATTAGGCAAAGTATTGCTGGCGGGCCGAGGGAGGTGATCCTTCCCCTCTGCTCAGCAGCACTGGTGAGGCCACCCCTGGAGTACTGTGTCCAGTTCTGGGCTCTCCAATACAAGAGAGACACGGACATACTGGAGAGAGTCCAGCAAAGGGCCACTGAGATGATTACAGGACTGGAGCATCTCTCCATTGAGGAAAGGCTGAGAGAGCTGGGACTGTCCAGTCTGGAGAACAGAAGGCTCAGGGGTGATATTATCAATGTCTGTAAATACCTGAACGGAGGGTGTAAAGAAGATGGAGCCAGGCTCTATTCCATGGTGCTCAGTGACAAGGTAAGAGGCAATGGGCACAAACTGAAACACAGGAGGTTTTCTCTGAACATCAGAAAACACTCTTTGCTGATGACACAAAACTGGGAGGAGTGGTGGATACACTGGAAGGCTGTGCAGCCGTTCAGCGAGACCTGGACAGGCTGGAGAGTTGGGCGCAGAGGAACCTGATGAAGTTCAACAAGGGCAAGTGCAGCGTCCTGCACCTGGGGAGGAACAACCCCATGCATCGGTACAGGCTCGGGGCGGACCTGCTGGAGAGCAGCTCTGCGGAGAGGGACCTGGGTGTCCTGGTGGACGACAGGTTAACCATGAGCCAACAGTGTGCCCTGGCTGCCAAGAAGGCCGATGGGATCCTGGGGTGCATTAAGAAGAGTGTGGCCAGCAGGTCGAGGCAGGTTCTCTTCCCCCTCTACTCTGCCCTAGTCAGGCCCCATCTGGAGTATTGTGTCCAGTTCTGGGCTCCCCAGTTCAAGAAAGATGAGGAGCTACTGGAGAGAGTCCAGCAGAGGGCTATGAGGATGAGGAGGGGACTGCAGCATCTGTCCTACAAGGAAAGGTTGAGGGAGCTGGGCTTGTTTAGCCTGGAGAAGAGAAGGCTGAGAGGGGACCTTAGAAATGCCTATAAATATCTGCAGGGTGGGTGTCAGGAGGACAACGGGCACAAACTGAAGCAGAGGAAGTTCCATCTGAACATGAGGAAGAACTTCTTCCCTCTGAGGGTGACGGAGCCCTGGCACAGGCTGCCCAGGGAGGTTGTGGAGTCTCCTTCTCTGGAGATATTCAAGACCTGCCTGGACAAGGTGCTGTGCAGCCTGCTCTGGGTGACCCTGCTTCGGCAGGGGGTTGGACTGGGTGTCCCACAAAGGTCCCTTCCAACTCCGACCATTCTGTGATTCTGTGATTCTTTTTACTGTGAGGGTGACTGAGCACTGGGATAGGTTGCCTGCAGAGGTGGTGGAGTCTCTATCCTTGGAGATATTCAGACGTTGTCAGGATGTGGTCCTGGGCAACTGGTGCTAGGTGGCCCTGGCTGATCAAGGTGGTTGGACCAGGTGATCTCCAGAGGTTCTTTCCAATTTCAGCCACTCTGTGGTTCTGTGGCAAGTTCGTATTTAATGATTGTTATATTGACTCTGGAATTCACTCTGGAAATATTAAATCTGATAAACCTTTTCCCTCATCTCTGCATGCTCACATTCCTTCTCTGGAAAAAACAGCGTTTTGGAGAAATTATTAACAGCAGTGCTGCTCTTGCACAGTTACCAGACTGTGACTGGCTTGTGACTGAAACCAGTGCATCACTCTGCCATCCCACCAGTGTCAGAGAGTCTAGCTACTGCTCTGCATAGCTGAGGTACCATTTCACCTCCTCCAGAAGAGATACTTAGTTTCTTCAGTTTTTAGAACTGGACACTACCTCTAAACTCCTTACTGAAAAGCAGTACTGTTTGTGCAGACTTTGAAAAATGTGAAGTGTTATAGAAAAGCACATTCCTTCCTGTTTCTGCTTGGCTCTTAGGTTGTGCCATTTAAAGCACTATGCATTACATGCAACGTATTATTGCTCTCACAAAACATTGTTGATTGAGTTTTGTTCAAACTGGCATAGATGGATCTATCCTATTTAATACTTTTTTTTTTTTTGTCAGCCCAAGTGGAATGAGCTGGCTGCCATTTTTCTTATAAAAATATAATTTTTGTTATGTCCAGACAATCTGAATAACAAGAAACAGCCTGTTAACACATAACTTGAGGCAACTCAAGAAGAGTACAGGGATCTCATTAGGTCATGCAGAGAGGAAATTAGAAAGGCAAAAGCCCAGCTAGAACTCAATCTGGCCACTGTTGTAAGAGATTAAAAAAATGTTTTCACAAACACATTAACAACAGAAAGAGAGCCAAAGAGACTCTCCATCCTTTATTGGATGCGAGGGGAACATTGCCACCAAGGATGAGGAAAAGACTAAGGTACTTAATGCCTTCTTTGCCTCAGTCTTTAACAGTCACACTGGTTATTCCCAGGGTATTCAGCCCCCTGAGCTGGAAGACAGGGATGGCGAGCAGAATAAATCCCCCATAATCCAGAAGAAAGCAGTTAATGACCTGCTATGCCACCTGGACGCTCACAAGTCTGTGGGGCTGGATGGGATCCACCCAAGAGTACTGAGGGAGCTGGCAGAGGAGCTGGCCAAGCCACTCTCCATCATTTTTCAGCAGTCCTGGCTAACAGGGGAGGTCCCAGACAACTGCAGTCTTGCCAATGTGACTCGCATCTACAGGAAGGGCCGGAAGGAGGATCCTGAGAAATATAGGCCTGTCAGCCTGACCTTGGTGCTGGGGAAGATTATGGAGCAGTTCATCTTGAGTGCCATCATGCAGCATGTACACGACAACCAGGAGATCAGGCAGGTCATGAAAGCCTTCATGAAAGGCAGGTCCTGCTTGACAAACCTGATCTCCGTCTATGAGAAGGTGACCTGCTTAGTAGATGAGAGAAAGGCTGTGGATGTTGTTTGCCTGGACTTCAGTAAAGTTTTCGACACCATGTCCCACAGCATTTTCCAAGAGAAGCTGACAGCTCATGGCTTAGACAGGTGTACTTTTTGCTGGGTAAAAAACTGGCTGGGTGGCCGGGCCCAGAGAACTGTGGTGAATGGAGTTAAATCCAGTTGGCAGCCGGTCATGAGTGGTGTACCCAGGGCTCAATATTGAGGCCAGTCTTCTTTAATATCTTTTGCAATGATCTGGACAAGGGGATCAAGTGCACCCTCAGCATGTTTGCAGACGATACCAAGCAGGGTGGGAGTGTTGATTTGCTTGAAGGATCCCTCTTCAGAGGGGCCTGAACAGGCTGGATCAATGGGCTGAGGCCAGCTGTATGAGGTTCAACAAGGCCAAGTGCCGAGTCCTGCATTTGGGTCACAACAACCCCATGCAACGCTACAGGCTTGGGGAGGAGTGGCTGGAAAGCTGCCCGGTGGAAAAGGATCTGGTGGTGTTGGTCAACAGCCGGCTGAACATGAGCCAGCAGTGTGCCCAGGTGGCCAAGAAGGCCAGCGGCATCCTGGCTTGTATCAAGAATAGTGTGGCCAGCAGGAGTAGGGAGGTGATCGTGCCCCTGTACTTGGCACTGGTGAGGCTGCACCTTGAGTACCATGTTCAGTTTTGGGCCCCTCACTACAAGAAGGACATTGAGGTGCTGGAGCGTGTCCAGAGAAGGGCAGCGAGGCTGGTGAAGGGTCTGGAGAACAAGTCTGATGAGGAGTGGCTGAGGGAACTGGGATTGTTTAGTCTGGAGAAGAGGAGGCTGAGGGGGGACCTTATTGCTTTCTACAACTACCTGAAAGGAGGTGATAGTGAGGTGGGTGTTGGTCTCCCAAGTAACCAGCGATGGGACGAGAGGCAATGGCCTCAAGTTGCGTCAGGGGAGGTTTAGATTGGATATTAGGAAAAAATTCTTTGCTGAAAGAGTGGTCAGACATTGGAACAGGCTGCCCAGGGCAGTGGTGGAGTCCCCATCCCTGGACGTGTTCAAAAAATATGTAGATGTGGCACTTTGGGACATGGTTTATCAGGCATGGTGGTGTTGGGTGGATGGTTGGCCTTTATGATCTTAGAGGTCTTTTCTAATCTTAATGATTCTTAGATTCTATTGCTAAGGCTAACAGGATTCTTTGGCAGTCATACACTGGAATAACAAAACTGTTCAGTACAGAGGGAAGCTAAGTGTTTGAAGAACAGAAGGCTGAGAAGTGCCCAGCCCTGACAACATGTGCAAAATTCAGGAGCTACTCCTGTTCCCACTGCAACAATGCTAGAAATTCCCCAAGCTTTTTAAAGAATTTCAAGTAGCTTCCGTGCAATCTGTATTTTTTCTGTAGATGTTCCAACACAGAAGCAGGGTCATGAAATGAATATATTTTTTGTGCTGCTCAGTAAAAATAATGGCACCACAAGGAAAACGTTCCTCTTGCCTGACTAGTTCATCTCCCACCAAATAACTGGCTATAATTTTACTAATGACTTCAGACTGGTGCATATCCTGGAGAGTTAATGGCAGACTTGATGCTAATATGCCTAGCTTTGCCTCAGGCTGTGGTCATTATTCCCTAGGAAGTGACCTATGTCTTAGCCACAGTTAGTTAATTTGAAATCACTACACATCTGTGGATTTTTTGTTACTTCTTTCCTCACAGTCCTTGGTCCTCCCCAAGGAAAACAAGGCCGAAACTCATCTTTTCTAACTGCTAACAATGGTGGAGGAAGTAGGAGGGGGACTGAATAATTAAGGAAACTCTTTCTTCCATTCCTATTTACTTAAATAATGATGGGTCATTAATGCTTGCCTGCCCCTCCTATAAATAAAATAACATTTACTACTTTCTTTAAAAAGACACCCTTTTCATTGCAGGTACTGCACTGGATCAAGTTTGCGGTTAGGAGTTCCCTGAATTACCAGTTAATGGCAGTTGAGAGCGTTTGACATGTGAAGCACAGGGTCACCACCTTGTGGAACCCACAGATAAAATTCCCTTCTAATTATGAACAAATAACCACCAAATATTTTTGCATACAAATGCCAGAGTCAAGGACTAATCCAGAGGGGAACTCGGCTTTTGAGTCCCAAAATGCTCTTGGTTACCTCTGTTTAAGAAAGTTGTGATAAAGTTCTGTGATCTCTTCTGCAAGGTTAGCTGACAAGCTGCCCAGCTGCAGTTGAGGAATCTCTATAAAAAGCCAAGTGGCAGCACTAGTCAAGAAAGCTATAACCTCAGTTATCTGCCAGCAGCACGACTCTGTCCCCTTCTAACTCTTGATTCTACTTTGGTTTTGAGAAAACAGATATTGTTTTTTTAAAAATACCAGAACAAGCATCAGAGCCATATGAAACATTGGCTTGATTAGTTGAGCTTTGCAAATCCTTTCACACACACCAAGTCATATTTAGAAGATGACAGTAATTAAAAGAAGAGTCAAACCACAAAAGCAATGGAAGTGAGCATTCCAGTAAGGCAGAACAGTGAAAAGTCTTTCAGAAGGTGTTGACATTTCCACATTTATATAATGTAATTTCTGCAGTGGGATTTCAAATCTGTCAATAGCCATTCCTATACTGCGAAAAGTTCTCTCCTCTTCCTGCCTTTTACTTGTGGATTAGTCAACAAGGACCAGATGAACTCCCCTTGGAGTGGATGAGCCGGTGCAACTGCCAGTTGGAGAGGTTGCTTTTGACTAGCTCATAAAAGTCACCTTCACACACATGTTCCCATGTTATGACTCCAGCCAGTTTGGGATATTTCAAACACAGCTCATTAGTCATGTCTTGTGACTTCTCACGCAAAAGCTTACATGACAAGATCAGACCTTAAGGCTATCTAAGAATAGCTCTTCCTGTGCGATGACCCCTTTAATCTGTTCCTCCTCCTGCAGAAATAGCCCATTTGTGCATGAAGAGTCTTTGAACACAGAGCTCAGGCAATGGAGGGTGTGGGGAGAGACATGGGAAGATTTGTGCAGTGAAAATGAGCTGGCAGCCCAGAAACGATCCTATGTAGGCTACTCGGTGTGTACCTGAATGCCTTCATGCACAAGATCAACTAATTTTATGAAGTAAAATGACTGAAGTCACTTGAAGTTGAGTGCCTGGCATAGTAGGGGGGCAAGTGGAACATCCAAATGGTAGAAATAAATAATAGCAGTGTTAAAAAACATTTAATTAATTTTCCTTTCTAGCAGTATAAAAGACATATTGTTTTGACCTAAATCATAACATGCCAGATGTTATCACAAGACAAATGTTCAGAAACAATTTGTCATCTCTTCTGTTCCTTCAGAATAACTGAAACTGATCAACCGAGTTCCTCCAAATCTGTTTTAAGATGCCCCTGCTGTAACACCGAAATTCAAATGTTTGGAAAGAGGTAACGAATGCTCTCTGCTGTTTGGTTATAGTCATCTTTTACAGCATGACAGTCAAGCAAACGTGTCTTGAACTTCTCAGCATGCGTCAGAGGCAGGGAAGCTCTGAGTGGTACTGTGTTCTCTTTTGCACAGGAGGAAACTTGGAAACCCAAAGAGAAGACAGCTGAAAGTTTGTGCCCACGATCCCTTAATTATAGTAGTGAGAGCTATCCAGTGTTGCACCCTTAGGTCCTGGTGGGAGCTACAGCTTCTCAGCACTGTGGGTAAAGCAGCTGTGCCTTTCCTCAAGCTGGAGAACTAAGAATTGAGACCTGCTGAATCACAGGACATTTCTGCAAACTTCAGTTGCACGGGGCAGCAGACGCCTTTGGCAAAGAGGGAAACGGAGCCCCTGCCTCTCAGCTCGCGGTGCTGTGCCTCCATCCCACGGTTCTCCTTCACGCCCCGCAGAGGCACGCATCCTCTTGCAGGCAGGGAAAGGAAGTTCTGTTAAAAACCGAAGGGAATTGATTAACGTACACAGGCATGCAGATCACCCAAAGGAGCAGCAAATTCCTGCCGGCCCTGCCCTTCTGAAACTGTTTTCAAAGTCGCGCTTGGCGTTAGCTTTACTACCCCTTTTCCCCTCTCGGCTCCCTTGATTCGAAGATCTGGTAAGAAAAACCTAACAGTACAATGTATACTGTTAAGCAGGGATTCTTTATTGCGGCGCCGGGCACACGGGGGATTTCTCCTCCAAACATGCGCGCCAGACACCCTGTTGCTTCAGGTTAAATACAATCACACAGGTAATTATTCATTATATTTCTAGGAACTAATTAGCCTATGTAAATATCTTTCACGCATGTCTGTTAGTATCTTTGGGTGGTCTTCGGGGGTCCCAAGATGAAGGCCCATCCTCTTCATCACGCTGTTCACTGATTGATATTTGTTTCTGCGCAAACTCAGTTCCAGGATCACGTAGATCATGTCCTTCAGGGTGTTTTGCTCCTCTCTTCTTGCTCTCTGGGTGCCTCCTTATCTCTGTAGCTTGGCGCATTTGCCCTCCCAAGGCAGGGCTGTCTGGAGTAGAATTATTTAGGAGTCTCTTTTATCCCACAATTATCCCAATTATTTGCTGAGAATCAAGACCGCTTTTGTTTCACTTAATTATTTTGTCTAACGACTAAGTGATAGCTTGTGCCCATGTCCTTCCACTACATTCCTTAATGAGAAAACAGGGATTAGTGTAACAGTTATATTGTTAGATCACTATGCATGCAGAAATACAAGTTACAGTACTAAAGACTACTAAAAACTAGAAAATATTAAGGCTTTTTGTTATAGTTTCACATTTCTTACAATCCTCTCTATCACCCTCGGGTGCCACCCGCTCGCCGCAGCGACAGGCGGCCAGCAGCTCGCTGTCCCGCTGCGCGGCGGGAGCGCGCCCTGCGGGGCGCAGCGTCGTGCGAGTTACTGGTTTCGCCGTCACCGCATCCACACGGCTCCGCGATCCAAAAACCCTCCCACCGGGGCAGGGAAGGCCAAGTTTCCCCAGCTGCAGACGAGAGCTTTCGGCCCCGGCTCTCTGATTTGTCGTCCCGGCCCCGGAGGGGGCACGGTGCGGGCGGCTCGGGAGCCCGCCAACAAAAGGGGCAGCGGGGAGGGACAGAGGGGGGAGCGCGGCGGCGGGCAGGGCCCGGGGGCCGCGCTGGAGGGGAGGAGCGGCCGGCGGTGCCCCATGGGTGGCCGGGCGAGCCGCGGGAGGGAGCCGCGTCCTCTGCCCCGCCGCCGCTCGCAGCGTGAAGAGGCCCAGGCGATGATTCAGGTACGCGGAACTCGCACCCCGGCGCGGCGGAGAGGGGGAGGGGGAGGCGGCGGGGCGAGCTCCGGCGCTGCTGGACGGGGCTGCGGCCCTCGGCGGTGATGGGGTCCGAGCCCGCCGAGCTGGTTGTGCGTCCGCCTTGCTGCTCGTGGAAATAGTCCCCGCTGCCTCCGGCGTGCGGCTGAATTTTGGGGCGGTTACGGGAAAGAAGCGCCGAGACATGAGGGCGGGTGGGTGATCCCGAAGTTAGGCTCACCAGCTTCTCGCGGGTACCGCAGCCCGACCAGCTTTGCGCAGTCCTGGTCGCGGTGGCGGTGGGGTCCCTTTGGCTTCGCGGCCGCGAACGGAACCAGAGAAGCTGCCGAAGCGGCGACCTGTTTCACAGAATCACACAGAATGTTTGGGGTTGGCAGGGACCTCTGTGGGTCACCCAGCCCAACCCCCTGCCGAAGCAGGGTCACCTACAGCAGGCTGCACAGGACCTTGTCCAGGCGGGTCTTGAATATCTCCAGAGAAGGAGACCCCCACAGCCTCCCTGGGCAGGGCCGCGAGGAGGGAGCGCCAGGAGCCTCCAGAGCGCTGGCTGCGGGCCTGCCAGCGGCTGGCTCCAGCGTCCCTAGCTCGGGTCGGCTGAGCGCGCCTCGGAAGTCTGGTGCGCTTCCTTCTGGGTTACCTCTGAAGGCCTGGTTCAGCAACGGCTCGAAAGTCATTTTTAGCATAGGTATGAATGTTTTTGCTGACCTGGGCTCAGCACGCTGTAGCAGTCTCCCTCTCCTCTGGCGTGCTTGAGTGAGCAACGCCTTCCGAAAACGTACCATCTCTGTTGAAACCTTTTAGGAATAGTTTCCCAGAAATTCATAATATACCACACAAGTGGTAAATTGTGGATATATGCGCTAAACAATCTTTATTGGTTTCAAGCTCTCTTTGACCATCTCGTGTGCACTCTAGCTGTGAAACCATCTCCATCGCTCTTACGTCTAACATTTCAAACCAAGCAGCTTCAAATAACCATTTTATTATAAAAAGCTGCCGAGGAAATATCTGGGTGTATGGTTTTTTTGTGCCAGAGTTGCTTTCCTCTGAGGTGTAAGATGGCCAGCGTTCAGCTGTAGACAAGTGACTCATTTAAAAGGCTGAAATTTTTGCCTGCTCTCGGAATTAGAAGGAGCTTTATTCCATTTGAAAGCACATACAATGATCTGCAGTGATCTCTTGCCGAAGAAACATTAGCCTGTGACCTTAGGCACAATATTAAACCTGAAAAATCATAATGTTACAATGGAAAGAAAAATTATTGTAACAGAGTTTTTTTTTTCAGGGATTGGTAAGTATCAGTTTTCTGGTAACTCTTAGCTCCAGCACTGTAAGTCTGATTTTAGAAGCTTAATGAGCATGCTCTGCTGGAGGGAAGATGACTAACTGGTCATTGCACACTGACTCCATTGGCGCTGGGACTCCAGTTTTGCTGGATGCTTTTCAAACACATGAAGAAAATGTTTCACACTGTGTGACTTCGAGAGCAAAAGCCATGCCTTGGGCTCTTTTTCATGCCAGCACTTGTATTACTAGGAGTTAGTTAGGGATGGGTGACCCTATTGCTCGGAAACAGCATCACGCTGCTGTGGTACCTGTTCACCATGACAGTTTTGCCCCAGCAGACTTTGTCTCTTGCTTTTCTTTGTGGCTGCCTGGGGCTGCTAATTAAGATTCTGCGCTCAGAGCGTTTTCCTGCTAATTAATGTTATTAGTACTGCCTAGGAGTAACTCCTTTTAAGGTAGGTTTTACTTCCAAGTTTGTTCTTGATTCTTCCTTTCCTTGTTAGGATATCCTGAAGGGTCAAGTGAACCTGAGTATTGAACCCAGGAGCAAGAGAACATGCTAAATAATCTTAAACTCCTCTTTCTGTGGCACTTAAAAGGACAAGGAGAGTGTAACGCCCAGCAACAAGATAAAGAAATCTTGTAGTTTCCTTAGCACCAGTTGGTAGGGATGTAGCAGGGACCGCTGGGGCTAAGCAGACCTTCACCACCAAGTTTCATGACATGGATGGTCTGCATTCTTCTCTTACTATATATTGGTATAAATCAAGATTTTCGCTGAAAGCAATTGCATTTCATCAGTTTTAAATTAGTATGAGCCAGTAATTCTCAAAATAGTGGTTATAAAATGAGTTCAAATGATGGCACAGTCTACAAAGCTGGCATAGGCTCCAATTTATGCTGCTATTACGGATCAGAAAACATGTGGGCAGGATGTATTAACATCAGTGGCTTTATTTTACATCTGGAACATGAAAAAGAAGGCAACAAGCAACAGCTTAAAATATGAGCTTTCTATTTTGTGGAATTTCTATTGATCTTTCTTTTCCAGAAGGAAGATATATAATTACACAATAGGCCATCTGAATTTCTACCACTGGGTCGTTGAAATTATTGTCATAATTAGACATTCTGCCTCAAAAGGTCTTAACGCGAAGTTGAGGGGAAAAGAACATAAATTTGACTCTAGGAAGGTGTTTTAAAGAGTGAGGGGGTTTGTTTGTTTTTGTATTTTCAAGGAGAGGGGTAGATTTTTCTAGTATGATTACACTAGACAAGTATTTTTCTCTTGGAATCAATGGAATTAAGCTAACTTAAAACTGGCTCTAATGCCCCAGGTTTGCAGTTACGTTTTTTGGTTAGGCCTTGTCCTCGGGTGGTATATCAGCTTTCTGTGGGGGGCTGCTGTGACAGTGACCACTGAATTCCCCATCCAGTCTGGACTCGAGTCAGGACTGAACGCAAGCACCAGTCCTGGCTCAGTTCCTGTAGGCAATCCTTCCTGAGCAGATCCCAATGTTACCTGAAAATTCCTTATCTTAATCTTTACTTCTTAACCATGTCTTCAAATTTCTTTTCCTTTGCGTATAATATTGTAAGGGAGATCAGACTCCATGACCAGTCTTTAGTGAGACATAGGAACTTGTTTGCATATAGTTTCTGATAAGTTCAGTTCAAGGACTGGTATTTTTACAGCTCATAACGTTTTATGATAAAAACACCTGTGGTTTGCATTACTGATATTCTCTAGAAAAATAGGTGTATCAGTCCTGCTTTCTCATATCAGCAAGCAAAAAAGCAATAATGAAAACTGAAGTGCAAAGTAAAGTAAATAAAGTGACTTTTTCAGGGTTGCTCAGCAAATACATAGAAGACTTCAGGTGTCCTGATCCTTGGTGTAATGCTTTTCCACTGGAGCGTGTTACTTTTTAAGTAATGAGATGTCACTTGTGCAAAGCAAGTAGAAAGGACAGTCCAAATGGATCTCTGTACCTTGTTCTCTGTACGGTAGGCTTCCATAGTGGATCTTGGTATCTCAGACTCTGGGTGAAAGTGTGCAAATGTGAGGATGCTGCTCTAAATGAGAGAGCAGTTGCCGATATTACACAGTCCATAATCTCCCTTCAGGAATATTCTGGCTTCTGCTGCTGGTGACTTACTTGTACAGATGGAAAGAATAGGATGAAAAGCAGTTCTTCCAGGAAGAAGGATTTTAAAAGGTTTTTGGATTGAACAGCAAATAGCAATGTTGGTCCAAAATGCCCACAAACTCACAAGTCTTTAGCATCATTTCCTTGTATTGTGTTATGCAACAGAAAAGTCAGAATAAAACAACAAGAATCCTTAGGAATATATTTTTTTTTTGCCAGCGCTAGGTCCTCTGTGCAGATTGCAGGCAAAGATGATGACAACTGTAGAAGACCCAGCCAGCGGGGGCATTATTAATCAAGCCCTGTTCAAGAAGCTTGATTCAATCACCCTTTTGTTAATAAATGTGTTCTTTCATGTAATTAATACATTCTGGAGGAAAGTGGTATCATTTTTATTATCATAGATGGGAAATCCCTTAGAGTATGTACCTTGTTCTCACTCCATTATTATTATTTAACCAATCAGGTTAATTCATGTAATGATGTCCCTGTTGCTAATGTTATTTAGTATATGAGAATACTGGGGAAAGTCCAAGCTACCCTAATATGGACTACATAACAGTATGCGTCTGGAGTTCTTTTCAAGGTCTTCAGCATAATGTCTAGTTCCTTAAGTGCAAGTTGTCTGTCATATTTTTAATGACCAAGGAAAGGAAAAAGCTTTTCAAAAACCCGAAGCAGTTTTAACTGCTGTATCTGTTAGGTTTCCAAGTGGTCTCAGACAGGTGAAGTACATTGAAACATATGGCTATTACTGGAAAGAATGTCATCCTCACTTCAGTGTCCTGCCTTCTGTCTGACAGCTATGATACGTCCTGTGGAAAATGGGTTGGATAGTTTTCAGTCATTTTAATCCAGTTTATAGTGGTTTTCAGCAAAATGGAAGTAAAGTTGTATTTAGAAAAATAAATGCAGCTTCAAAACTTAACAAAAATAATTTCTTAGAGGAACTGATAAGCAAAGAAGGATTTAAAAAAACTTTTTCCTTCTGGAATAGTAGGAAAGAGAAAGTTCCCCAAAATGCCTCAGTTACTGCCCTCAAGTGACATCCCGTCAGATGAGCAACTTTCCCATGAAATTTACAATAGAAAACAATTTTTTTTTTTTTTTTAGAGTTTGTGGGTTACTTTGAACATTGCTGTTGCTTTATAATTTCAGAATTGTTTCTTCCCACAGACTGAATGTTAAATTGCATTATTCTAAAAGAAAATTTATTGTTGGTTCTGTGGTGGATGTGGTTTTTTTTTGGTTTTTTGTTTGTTTGTTGTTTTTTTTTTTTAATCTACATAGGGAAGTTTCCTGGATCTTGGCCAGTCTTTAGTTATCCAGAAAACTGATAGAATAAAGTCTCAGAGGACAGTGGAGGAGAAATGAATGTGTTGAATATAAGTAGGTACAATCTGCTTCAAATCTAGCTGGTTAAAAGCAAGGAGATTAAATAATTTTCAGTCACCCAGCCATTTCATAAAGCTGTTTCTTTGCACAGACGGTTCAGATCACAGTTTTGTCACTGATACATGTTGTTTAATCATCCAAACCAATGATTAAATTATAATAATTGTTATTCAAAACACATGAGTTCTTTTGTGGTATGTGGAATGAGAGTGATGCTTTTTGCTATTTCTCCGTCATTCCTGCTGGTCCTTCCCCCTGACCTTGGGGCTGATTCAGATCCCTTGGCTCTCCAATAGCTCCTGCTGATTGTAACAAATGCTTGAGCAGCACTGGTGCCTGAGCAGTCTCGGCCTCTCTCATGAACAAGTAAAATGGTAGCTGCATTTCCCCTCCTGCTCCACTCTACTCTACTTGTGTAAGACGTTGAGGAATCATCATGACTCTGCAATGGTTGAATCTGTACTTGGCTCCAGCACAGGGTTCTTCATTCAACAAAGCACTTGAACATTCAGCAGTTTCTTTAGCCTGTTCCTATACAATAAAATGCTTACAGGCTCATGTGATCTTGACATCTCTAGAAATAAAAAATGAATTTTAAAGATATTTTACTGAATTAAAGTTTAGGAACGTTTAATCCCCCAGTGACCCATGTGTGGTGCTGGTCATGATAAATTTACCCCTCCTCCCCAGACATAACAGCACTGATCATTACAGCATCTTATATTTTCCTCTGAAGAGATAACTACTTGGTATTTCCTTTTGCTTTGTTGCATCCTCTCAGATGCCCTTACAAAAACAACTTTCTTGCCCACTGCCCTCCTTTTTCCCCTAAGGTGGTTACATAGATCACTTGATGCTTAGGTGTGAAACTGTATCTGTGATGTATCCAGTACAGATTTTCACTTGTTTAACCCTGGTATTTCATATTTTAACATGCTTAGTTGTTGGTGTATAATACAGGCCCTGCTTTAAACATCTGGTTGCTGAGTTGGAGTCTGATTCTATGGCTCTTGCAGCAACAAAGCTTTCAGTGCCGAACTCAGCTCTTTGTGGATCTCTTACAGCACTGTAAGAGACTACTGGTGCAGCATAAAGCACCTAAATAAGATGTAAGAATCCTGATTCAGTCTGATACAAAGCTGATAACAACTGCTCCAAAACTCCAGGCGAGTGAAGATACCTCTTACCCAGGAAATAAATTATACAGGATATAGTGAGTGCCCTGGCAGTTAAACTATAAATACCCTGCAGAAAAATTAAACTTGGATTTCAGGGGGCTTTTTCATCTTTAGCATGGGTGGTAGTTAACAATATTCTTCATATTAACCTTCTTATATATGGGCTGGGATGGGGAGGCATATGTGGGAGGGACCAAGGGAGCAAAAGGAGTTTTAAGTTAGAAGCCAGCTAAACCGCTTGCAAGAAACTCTGTAAAGTCACATGCTGTACTCATGCTTCATTTATGTGAATTCCCACTGTCTAGATTTGACCATTAGAGAGGAGGCTATGGTACATTGTACACGACAAGAGGGAGTCCCAGTGGCTGGATGTTGCAGCTGCCTTCATGCTGTGGATTCATTTTATGTGACCTGCCACTTTCTGCAGTTGACCACTTCTGGGAAAAACCTTTCTCTTCCGTGTAGCCCAGAAACCTCTGAATGTGAAGTGTCCTTCTTTTAAAAATGGATGAATAGAAGACAGCAGTGCACTAACTTTTTGTTCAGCCTGCTCTGTTTTTAATACATAAAGGGCCAAAAGAAGCAGGATTAGATTTTCCAGCTAGACATGATTTTGCCACACTAACTCAAGTAAACACAGTGTGAATGTAAAATGTAAGCGTGTGCCCAGTGCTGAGTGTATACCCAGTGCTAGGTATTTCTCAGTGTGTGTGAGGGGGTGAGATTAGTTTTGTCTTAGTTTATGCCCTCTGTAGTTCCTTGCAAGATGGTGGGGAGAGGAGTTTGACTCCTCTTTATGACAACTGAAGGCATTGTGAGACGCTGTTTGGTAGCTTATCCATTTAGAACTTGAATAATGTTTTTGTCCTTACAAAAAGGCATGAAAATAGTCCAGGATTTCTTGCATTTGTTGTCTAGCATTCTGTGCAGTCTCTGCCCTACTATTTCATCAATTTCTGAGTCTGAAATTATTATTCTACTTAGCTGGTAGCTGATTTTTCTTGGAGAATTACTATGGGGTGTGTTTATGAAACCCTGTTTTCTTGTTCAATGGCCTGCTAGTTATAAGATGAAATGGGAAAGGAAGGTTGGCCCAGAAGGCACAGTGCAAATTTTATCATCACAGAAGGACAGCAAGAATAAGTATGAGAATCACCTGAAGTGTATATGTACACTTTTATGCTTTATGTCTAAAACAGTTATGTTAATTAAAAGTTCTGTTTGGATGATTGTTGAGAATACCTCTACCTTCAAAATTAGTAACATATCCAAAATAAAACTTGTGTGTAAAGTCATAGAGGTTACTTTTCAGATGTAGTGAATGACAACCTCAGATGTCACTTGTAAAAAGTATGCAAATTTTTAAGTTGTTATTTTGATTCTAATTTTGCAGTTTTTCTGTTGTCTCTGTCACAACACAGCACTTCTTCATCTTGGCTGTAATGAAATAAATTGAATGGTGAAAAGACACTTAACAGAAAAGTCTTGGTAGCACAGCCTGTAACAGATCTTCTAACTTTAGTTTATCTGTGCTTTAACCATCAGTCTTCCTCTTTTAATTCTCTTTCAATTTTTTTAATTCTCTTTTAATCAGTCTTTAACCATTAACTGCTTTCTCCAGTAAGGGTTCTTGGCTATTTGTTTTATTCTTATCAAGTCATTGCAATTAAAGCCATATACCACTGTTTTGTAGATCTTTCCTTTTGGATTAAGGGCATAAATAGATGTTCCAGTTATCATAAATAACATATATGTGAAATTTTTTGGAGAGTCAACTGCAACTTGTTTATCAGAGCTGTTCCAGTTCTGGGGAGAAAAAGTTCAATGAAGCCAGAGCTAACTGAAGTGAATAGGTGCTCTTGTTCATTCCTGGCATGTTTCATTTTACAACACATACAGAAAAGTCAAGGAAGAAGTCTTTAGGTAGGGTAGGGTAAAGCAAAGTTTATTTGAAAGTCTTTGAGATTCTTACTTATTATCATCCATCCAGTACATTTTCTTGTAAGGGCTCTTATCAAACCTCAAGAGCTTGGTAAGTCGAGAAGGACCACTTTGGATCATGATGGTCAGGAGGTGGTTCAGTCTGGTATTTCTGAACTGGCTTTCGAAAATAGATTTCATTCCCAAATCCCATGTGATGACCAGCTTTGAGTATGCCTTGTTCCCTGACAATACTTCTGTTAATCCACAGATTTGTAGTGCCACTCTTCTTGGTTTGTAGATCTTCCTGCTGACCCTGGTCCAGCTGGTCATGAAAGTTACTCCCTCTCTCAGGAAGGGCCAACCCCTATTCCATCCCATTACGGCTTCCAGTCTCAGCCAACTGGTAATGTAAGGAGAGCTGAGAATGTAGGAGTCACCTTGAGGTGACTTACTGTTTTCTAAAGCCCTTTTGGACCTGGGGGCTTTAAGAAAATTTATTTATGTCCCAGATCTCGTTCAAAGTCACCAAAACTAGGACTTCTCTGTCACTTCTTGAACATTTAAGTTATAATGATAATCCTACTTGCAGCTTTATTCACAGGTATGAATATGAGCAGATTCTGTAGCAAGAGTTTGGGTTTATAAAAAAGACAGGTATTTTTACAAAATGCAGCACATAATCTGCATGTATACATGTGAGAGTACATGTGTGAATGTATTCACATGCCCACACTGGTTGTTATTCATATCTCAAGTTACTTGTGAACCCCAGAATGTATTTGACCATATGGCTAAACTGCTGGTGTATTAATTTTAAGTAATGCAACACAAAGCAATAAGTCATGATCATGATGGATCTGGGGCACACCTCAGAGCTGTTCCTTAGGTTACGATTTTTAGCAGTTGAACTATGCCTTTATATATGCTGCCTTATACACGGTGTGGTCAGCCGTTTTTTCAGGAGCTGTGACACGTAGAGCAAGATGTATCTTCTTGGTGCCCATATAGATTTCAGGATGGAGGGACCACGTTGGTTATGCTTTGACTGTGGGACTTGCAAGAGCTCTATTAAACTGCTGCTTCCTGTTCTCACAACTTGGCCTTGGCCCTCGTACCTTCTGCTCTGAGAAGACTGTCATCCACAAACCGTTGCTACCCTGACCTACCCCAGATGCATCTAACAACCCCAGAAGCAACTAACACTGTGGAGGCATTAGGCCTCCGTTACCTGTCTGGCAGCTGATGGAAAATGGGCTGTTGCTTTTGGAACTTCACTGTTACCAATACTTGCCATGCTGTTCGGCTGTGCCACTGGGACATCAGGCCGATGGCTACATGTGTGACATTCAGGGAGAAAACAAGTGGAGAGAATTGGGGCGAGACGTGGAAATACTCTATATTCTTTCCTTTCTGTTAATTGATGGAGAGCTGCCAGCGATGAATCGGAGCTTGATGTCATAAGCCACTTCTTATTTATCAAAAACAGTTGTAAGGGGGACAGAGAACGAATGTGCTGTTCAGCATCTTGTTTCTGTTGCTCCCTGTTCTCTGTCATCCCGCTACAGAACACTGACAAAGAGCCTACTCCTAATGCTTTTTTGTCAGTTGTCCAAGCAATCGGAGCCAAGAAATGCTTTCTTAAAGTAATAGACTCTCAGGAACTAATGCAAGTTTGGGAGCAAAAGGTTTTTATTATGTTTTTAAAGCAAATGTCAAACGTAAACTCTTTTTCATGTCTGTATAAGCCCAACGGGCATGGAATGCCTGCTTCCTGCCAAATCTGGTAT
This sequence comes from Opisthocomus hoazin, assembly GCF_030867145.1. Lineage (NCBI taxonomy): Eukaryota > Metazoa > Chordata > Aves > Opisthocomiformes > Opisthocomidae > Opisthocomus > Opisthocomus hoazin. Next base: position 31,700,650 of record NC_134417.1, read on the forward strand.
TAACTATGGCTATCACTTAGAGGGGAAATTAAAACCATTTGGGTCTTTGTCCTTAAAGGCTCCCCATATGATTTATGAAGGCTTTCTGTAGATTTATTGCAATATCAGTTCATGGGTTTTCAGGGCATGTGTTCAGTATGGTGCTTCAGGGACAGACTGATGATGCTGTGGTCTGGAAAGCAGTGGTCCAAGGGCTTCATTTAAGCGTATGCACAGTGGCACCAGGACCTAGGCATGGGGATGTGCCTGCACGCACGCAGATGTGAGAAAGAAAGAAGCTACAGAAGACGACTGGGTTCAGCCTGGGGATTCTGACCTGGATTTCATACAGCCGTAATTCGGGTGGGTGGTTAAATAAAGGGTTGTATTTTTAGCCTTACCTTAAGGTATTTGGAACGTTTTTTTCTTGCCTTTGTGCTTGAGCAAGGGAAGGTGCTACTTTGTGCATGAGTGTTTTTGATGGGCACTGTAAGAAGAACTATATTCATGTGAAAATAATGGTGGTGAGTATAACATGTCACTCAGCTCTTCCAGCGCCAGGGCACCAGTGGCAGTGCTAACTTGAGGAGGACTGAACTCGTGCAGAGGGAAGTCTGGTGGCTGGTCCGTTGCCCTGAGGTCCTGTGGTTGTAATTTGCGTAATAGGTTGTAATAGGAGGGGGCTGAGGTTCGTGGTCACTGACACAAAAGCCTGTCTTCTATTAACTGATTATGAGACACTTGATCTATAACTGTTCCCTGAGTCAGTACTAACTTAATTCCCATTGACTTCTGGGTAGCTTTAGTTGCGTTCAGTGCGTCCCCACCTGGGAAAAGAAGAGAATCTGTTGGCTCAAACTTAACAAAACCTGCAGGATTTTAGAGTTTGGGGTTGCAGCATCTTAAAACCAGTGATCTGAAGGCAAAAGCTGTACTGTTCTTCAGAGTGGAACCATGTCAGAACAGTGTGGGAATGGCTTTTCTTTCCTCAGCCCTCATTTGGAACAAATTCCTATTTAGGAATGCATTTATGCATGTGGCATGAACACTCTCAAGACGGGAGGTCTAGACAAAAGCAGCAGAACCCTCAAAAAAAGTGATGGTGTAGCCTCTGTGTCACCAAACCATGACACTTCGCTGTTTTCTCCACAGAAAAAAAGGATTATGTTTTTAATTTATTGACTGGGATTAATGAATGCACTGAACATCCACATGGGGAGAAATGGAAGTATACTGTTTTGAAAGCAAAAATACGTTTTTTTATTAATCTTATTTCTCCCTTGCAATCCATCTTGAAAGGCCATTGATAATCAATATTCACTAACGTGTAGAGTTAATTGACCAGAACCAAGTGCTTGGTTTCATTGTGGATGGCCCCCATCTCAAAAGGCAGAGGCTCTTCTAGAAGGGTGGAAGCTGAGCCTTAGGCAGCTCTGGCTGAGATTCCAGCAGTGCTTGCTGCTGCTTGGGTTTTGCAGCTGGGTTGAAGTTGTCGGTGTAACAGCATTGGAATGTCATTCAAAAATTTAGCAAACCTGAACTGGTTTCAGAAATGTCAGAGGGCATTAGATGGAAAGATAAATTACGTGGAACTCACCAGAGAACAGGGTTTTTAGTTTAAATTATTTTAAACTCCTTTTAATTCCAACTCGGATAAAGTTAGCTGCAAAGGACTGGCTCACAAGATTTAAAAATATAATCTTTTTTGTTAAAGCATGGTGAGAATGAGAAAACAGGATGAGAATTGATTAACCTTGCTACAAGATTGCGCACAAAAGATTTTGAAGTGGTAGCTGTTACGAAATACACTGTGGATTTAATAACTTCCATATAAACGTATTATCTGTGTTGCTTCCACATACTGTATAAGTTTTCATTAAGAAAGTAATCTGTTACACTTTGTCACAAAAAAAATAAAAGCAAAGAATAAATACACAACAAGAATCCTTGTTAATACCCCTGCAGTTGCATTTGAGTGCTGTCTTCAGTGTTTTCATCAATTATCACCATAACTTTTTAAAGCTAAAGATCTACTGAATTGAATTATTGCCTTTAACACGTTTGTATATCAGATGTGACTGGAAACTGAAACCGGGCTTATACCTGTCAGACACTGACAGGGGAAATATGAAAGTGCATTTTCAGTCTGTGTTTACTGAGAAGAAAGATTTGTGTTGGGAGTTTGTGGGATGAAGCTGGGATCCTGCCTTGAGTAAGCGTGAATTCCTAGGGATTTGACACAGATGAATGGACTGCTGGCAGTTGGATTCTTGAAAATTCTTTGAACCTCTGTTTTTGGCTAACAGTGGAGGGAGAATCACATTTTGCCCTTCCTGTAATAAGTCAGAAAAAACTTGCCCCAAGGCATGCCTCCTCTAAAATCCTGTTGGCAGTTTGGGCGATTATGCAGAAACTGTGAGCCAGGAGTAGAGAGGAAACCTTGCCAAGACACCCTAAAAATAGAAAGCTGAAAAATATTACTGGTGTCACTGGAAGATTTACACTTCTAATTACTTTCATATTGTGGTCTTTATGAAAATCAGAGTGCATTGAAAGCATTCTTCTGAAAATACTTGCAGATTTAAAAAAAAAAATCAACTGGCAAGCTGGACATTGAGCTGTGGATCACATTCTCCTAGATGCTGAGAAATTTGACTGCCCTTGGTTCAGAAGGTAAAATTTAGAAATCAGATGACATAGGTGTTTTCCCACCCCCACTTCACCCCTTATACTGTCCTTTTAGCTAAGGGGATAATTGGATTCTGGAATGCAGAGGAATTTATAGTTAAATCTCACTTGATCCAAATATTAATACTGTTTTCTTATTTGAAGGGGGATGATTCTGCTGTAAGCTACGTTTTAAACAGAAAACACAAAAAAATCATGCTGAAAAAAATTTATAAGGAATTCTAATACTTTTCAAAGGCTATGCATTTTCGCCCTCCACATGACTTGTGCATGCTCTGTGTAAGCTATTTTTCATGTATGCTTTTTCTTGTAGACTAAATATTGATCCAATAAGAGTGTAGGAGCTGCAGAAATGTTCAGGGTGTTCAGCAAGACACATAGTGACTGTTTACTTCATCGTGCTTCTATTGAAGATAAGTTCTTAATATAAAAATCAAACTACTTAGCAAAGGAGGGCCAGTAAAGTGTTACTGTTTTGTTCGTAAGATGGGTTATTGGTTATTGCCTTTTTTTCTGAGGTGTGGTTTTTTTTATTACTTTTCTGGAAGCTCTAAATGAAAAAATTGTGATGGTTCAGAGATTCAGTATAGAGAAGAACAGTTGAAGAATGAGGAGTCCTTATAGGGACCTGGTGTAGCCTCATGTTGTGTCCTTTTTCTTTGCTGAGTCTTTTGCATGTAAAAAGGCAGAGGCTGAATGACTAATGTAGCAGTAGTGACTGCGGTTTCTGGCAGTGACAAAAAAGGATGTATCGCTCAGTGGTGAAGGAAGATCTTCGCATTGAGCTCATATAGTTCCTTACGTGTGTCCTATATTTAGCTTAGCTATTTGTTTTCTAGAATGTATCCCAAATAGTGTGGCGTATAATGTCTATACTGACTATAAGGCTTACAAATTGTAAACCTCAGCATCAGGATGGTGGATTTTTGTATCTTATTCTTAAATGAAACTACAGGAGAACCCTATTCTGACTCTCTCAGCGTGTTGGTGTTGAGGATGCTACGGATTAGAAATCCAAGTACCTTTTACATGTTAAGTTGTTATTGCTGTTGTTGATAATAACAATAACAGTAATTTTGAAACCCATCTATCCATCTTCTGGTTTCACCAGGTAAACAAAACTTTCTGTATGTATGTGACCTGCAGATTAAAATGATGCTTGCAGCATCAGTTAATATTTCACCTGTGCTTGCTTGGCTTACAGCCTACTCTTTTGGAGAGACTTTTCAACTAATTTTCAAACCTCAGGTATTTCACTTAGGGAGCTGTGATGCCAGCATCTAAAACCATGTTCCCAGAAAATCCTGCTGAAAGGCTGCCTTGCTGCTAGAGAGGGCTGGACTCACTGAGTGCTTTCTTCACAGTTTTTGCAGTATGTCCGGTTTTAGCAGTGGCTAGATCAAGTAGATCTGGTAGGGTCTAAATCCCTAGTGGAATGACTCTGGGGTACAGTCTTTGCTTACATGGGTTAGAAATTGTTACAGAACCTTTTTGACTAAGAGGGAGCTTCCATCCTTTGGCTGAAGTCATGCTGTCCATTCCTCAGAGGCATGCAGAGATTAGGGGATTGAAGGAAAAATACCGTACCCAGTTTAACTGTGTGTCCTGGCCATGGTGTTATGGTGACTGGAAGAGTACCTGTAAGTATTGGTTGTGACAGTCTCATGGACTGCTGGACTATGTATATTTTGAGGCACACTTATTCTTACTTCCATTGACTGACCTCTTTTTATTGACTAGAAGGATGTCATGCAAAAACCTGCGCAAGAGAAGCAAATGACATTAGGACAAGGTACAAATCTATGTATGGGGATTATAACCAGTTTTGTTTTTCTTTTAAATCGCATATAAAAATGTTTAACTGGGACAGAACATTGTGAGCTGTGGAATACTTGTGAGCCTAGTTCTCGCAGTTGAATACCGTGCAGAGTGTGGGAAAAACAGAAACCTTGCTGTAGAGAGAGGCTTCTTCTGAGCCAAATGAATGACATCTGAGACCTCAAATTAAAGTGCAAAAGGAGGAAAGAGTTGATAATTACAGCATCATATACATATAACTCTCAGGACATAGCAGAAATCATAGGTTGTGAAGATAACTGGCAGAGCGCACCCAGAAGTGAGCTGACAGGGGTGTATTTTACTCTGTACAGACAGTGTGAGGCGAACCGCGTGTAGCTGCCGTGCTGAATGGGAAGAGTTCTGGGTTTGGAGACAATACGGAGCTGGCAGTTGCAAAAAGTGCAAAAGGGAACGCAATGTCTTGCTTTTGACAGACTTAAGAAAAAATTTGGTGCAGCAGTTTGGTGTTGTTTACTGCATTTATTATATGTTCTTGAAACAGTGCCCTTGAGAGCTGAATAATCAGTGTTAGGAAGGAAGTGCTCTGGCCTTTGCCCACTGGCTTTTTCTGCCTGCGTGCCTGTTGCACGCGTTCTCCTGGTGTTATGACCCTCTGAAAGGACAGGTGTTTATAAAGGTGCAAAGATAATTTTCAAGGAGATGAGAATTATTTTTTAGCCTCTGTCAAAACTATCTAGAAGTGCAAAGGTCAAGGGAGGGAAATCCTCACTCCCTCGGAGTAGCAAATCTCTGCTTGGTTTGGTAGAGCCAGAACATCAACCCCAGACCTGTGATTCGGAAAGGCCTCTCTCTAACTGGCCCTTGCCCTTCTAATTGTGACCACTGTTGCTGACCTGGATGTCCCTGAACAGATGTGACACCTATTTGCAACATGCGTTGCTGGTGGTGAAAATTTTCCAGTGCTGGGGAAGAGGTGTGGGTTGAGAACGATGCACTTTCCTTATGACACCGGGTGGTGGTGGTGGTGAGTGCAGGAGCAGCAGCAGCCAGCGATTCTGATCGGCGTGGGTCCGGCACTAGGGCAGAGTGAGAAGCCCAGCAACCAAACAGGGCCACACGGGGCCATTTGGAATTATGACCTGTACTTGCACCTAGGACACTCATAAACGCTGTGGCCTCTTGCTACGTGATACAGAAATTATACTTTTATGTGTTTGCTCCCCTTCCCCCCTCAAGTTCCAGACAGACGTAGCAAGGGGGTTTTGTGGGTTGAGAGCCAGTTCAATGGCCATCCATCTAGTTGTGCTAGAAAGCGCAAGGTGAAAGAGCAAATGAAGCCTGGGAAGGACTGGCTCCTGGAGAAGTGGATGAAGGCAAATGAATTCTAAGAAGAATTCCACAGTATGTTTTCCAGCATTTCAGCTTGTGATTATTCTATCATGATTAAGGCTGACTACCAAAAGAAGAAAAGGGAACGTCAGAGTTACAGTGGTGTAGGGTCACTGGAGACTGTATTAGTTCCCCAGTGTTTGTGTGCAATGTGGTCTGCTTTAACCAAGCCCCGTGGCAGTGGTAGGTGAAGGGAAATAGCCATGGAAGCAAATATGAAGGACTTCTGTATGCTTTAATTAGGTCTCCTACCGGGCCATGACAGTCTTGACAGAGAAAACCAAAGGAAAACGAGTCGCATTGCTGCCTCCTTCCCCCTGTTCAGCCTTTGTCTTCCCCCCCTGCAATATGGGATTTCTTGTAGTGATGTACAGATCAGTTGCTATGGGAAGTTAGAAGATATCCCACAGAAACTGATTCTGGAGGTCGTGGAGTGCTTTGGGTTGGAAGGGACCTTTAGAGGTCATCTAGCCCAACCCCCCTGCAGTGAGCAGGGACATCTTCAACTAGACCAGGTTCCTCAGAGCCCCGTCCAACCTGAGCATGAATGTTGCTAGAGATGGGGCCTCCACTACCTTTCTGGGCAATCTGTTGCAGTGTTTTACCACCCTAACTGTAAAACATTTCTTCCTTATATCTAGTCTAAATCTACCCTCCTTTAGTTTAAAGCCATTACTCCTTCTCCTGTCACAACAGGCCTTGCTAAAAAGATTGTCCCTGTCTTTCCTATAGGCGCCCTTTAAGAATCACAGAATCACAGAATGGTCAGGGTTGGAAGGAACCTCTGTGGGTCATCTAGTCCAACCCCCCTGCCGAAGCAGGGTCACCCAGAGCAGGCTGCACAGGACCGCGTCCAGGCAGGTCTTGAATATCTCCAGAGAAGGAGACTCCACAACCTCCGTGGGCAACCTGTGCCAGTGCTCCGTCACCCTCAGAGTGAAGAAGTTCTTCCTCATGTTCAGCTGGAACTTCCTGTGCCTCAGTTTGTGCCCGTTGCCCCTTGTCCTGTCGCTGGGCACCACTGAAAAGAGTCTGGCCCCATCCTCCTGACACCCACCCTGCAGATATTTGTCAGCATTTCTAAGGTCCCCTCTCAGCCTTCTCTTCTTCAGGCTGAACAAGCCCAGCTCCCTCAGCCTCTCCTCGTAGGAGAGATGCTCCAGTCCCCTCACCATCCTCGTAGCCCTCCACTGGACTCTCTCCAGTAGCTCCTCATCTTTCTTGAACTGGGGAGCCCAGAACTGGACACAGTACTCCAGATGGGGCCTCACTAGGGCCGAGTAAGAGGGCGAAGGAAAACCTCCCTTGACCTGCTGGCCACACTCTTCTTAATGCACCCCAGGATCCCACTGGCCTTCTTGGCAGCCAGGGCACACTGCTGGCTCATGGTCAACCTGTCATCCACCAGTCCTCCCAGGTCCCTCTCCGCAGAGCTGCTCTCCAGCAGGTCCGCCCCAGCCTGTACTAGTGCATGGGGTTGTTCCTCCCCAGGTGCAGGACCCTGCCCTTGCCCTTGTTGAACCTCATCAGGTTCCTCTCTGCCCAACTCTCCAGCCTGTCCAGGTCTTGCTGAATGGCAGCACAGCCTTCCGGTGTATCAGCCATTCCTTCCAGTTTCCTGTCATCCAGAACATGAGGTGAGGTGCTTCAGCCCTTGGATCATTTTGTGTTCCTCCTCTGGACCTGCTCCAACAGCTCCATGTCCTTCTGCTGGGGGCTCCAGAGCTGGACGCAGGACTCCAGTTGGGGTATAGGGGCAGAATCCCCTCCCTCGACCTTCTGGCCTCACTTCTTCTGGTGCAGCCCAGGATATGGTTGACCTTCTGGGCCACAGGCACACATTGGTGGCTCATGTCCAGCTTTTCACCCACCAGTCCTGCTCTGCAGGGCTGTTCTCAATCCCTTCATCTCCCAGCCTGTGATGGTATCGGGGGTTGCCCCAACCCAGGTGCAGGACCATGCACTTGGCCTTGTTGAGCCTCATGAGGGTCACACAGGCCCACTTCTGGAGCTTGTCCAGGTCCCTCTAGATGGCATCCTGTCCTTCTGGCATGTCAACTGCAACACTCAGCTTGGGGTTGTCTGCAAACCTGCTGAGGGTGCACTCAATCTCACTGTCATTGATGAAAATGTTAAACAGCACTGATGCCAGTACGGACCCCTGAGGGACACCACTTGTCACTGGTGTCCATTTGGACATTGAGCTGTTGACCACTACCCTCTGGCTGTGACCTTCCAACCAATTCGTTGTCCACCGAACAGTCCACCCATCAAATCCATATCTCTCCAGTTTAGAGAGAAGGATGTTGTGAGGGGCTGTGTCAAAGGCTTTACAGAAGTCCAGAAAGATCACATCCATAGCTCTTCCTTTGTCCACTGATGTAGTCACTCCATCATAGAAAGCCACTAGGTTGGTTGGGCAGGACTTGCCCTTGGTGAAGCCATGCTCGCTGTCTCGAATCACCTCACTGTCCTCCATGTGCCATGGAGGTGATTTCCTGAACCACAATATATTCATAAACCAGAAGGAATAAACAAATTCTGTTCTGTTTCTGACTATTTTTTATTACAACTTCATTCCTCTTTTTACTTTTGCTTTAAAATCACATCTTGCTCCAGGAGACTTGGATTTTTTAGTGAAAAAAAATTTAATCATTTCCTTCCTTTTCAGCTGTTGTAACTGTACCCTGTGAGTTAGTACAGGATGAGTATCTTATTCCTGACTTCCTGATCTGCTGGCAAGCTGATATCTGGTGCCCTCCTGACATGCACAGTTTTGATTGCTGGTCCACCCAGCCATGCCAGATTTATGTAAACAAAGTTTATACATCTAAAGATGTCAGAGAAGCAGATGTTTTATGTTTACTCAGGGTATTTTGGCATCAGGAATTGGAGAACAAACTTAACACATCCAAAGCCACATGCCTTCTTTAATTGTACCTATATTAGATTTGGTGAAGGATCGCCATTTTGTCAAGAAAGAGATTTGACTGATTAAATTACTGATTAGTAGCTGTGCAAGCAGGCTCAGTCCTGAGTCTCTTTTCGGCTCTCAACAGAAGGAGAAACTGATCTTTAACAGATACTACTGTTCCCTCTGCTTTCTTTGTAGCCCATCTGTGTAATAAAGCTGTTGCTTGATCACTTGCTTAACCCTAAACCTTCAGTGACTGGGAGGGAGGAGTAGAGGGTAGAGTAGGGGGGACTCTGACTGTGAAGCAGGAGGCAGGGAGTGAATGATTTGTATGTGGAGATTCGAAAAGGAAGGGAGAGAGCAAAGGACATATTGAACAGGAAGGACCAGAAGTTGGATATGAAAGCAAGCGAAAAGTGGACGAGAAGTGAAACGCAAAAACAGCTGAGGAAATTTGTGATGGGGTGGGGAAGAGACAGGGAGAGGGAGCAGAAAATCAAAAACCAAGACAAGAAACTTACCACAAGCTGCATAAATTTCTGTATGTGTATGTACTGGCTTACATTAATATTTACCTAGAAGTTATGTGTCTAGGCCATTAAGAATCTAGACTTCCTAGTTAAGTACCCCAGAAGATTATTTATTCAGCCCATCGTAAGATTCACTGCTGCTGTTTGCTGACTACAGAGGGAGCTCAGACAATTTGAACTTAAAGACCAGCTTTTAGCTGGCTAAAGTTTGGTAAAACGATTTCTACTTCCTGTGTTATAGCTGGATACTTTTGTTTTAAAAACTGTAAAAGATGTGGCTTTCTTAGAGAGAAGAGACCTTGGTGTTCTTGTAGGATCAGGATGTGACTGTAGGTCAGCACCCTTACTGGTGGGAAGGAGAAATTGTTCAGGTCAAAATAATCTAGCTTGACGTTTATACTTTGTTTTCACCTGTGTGTGAAAAATGTAACAGTGTTTGGTTCGTGCGTGCACTTGGTAGATCACTAAGGAATCGACTGTGATAGCTTTTTAGAGATCTTGCCAAATGGCAAGGGTGTAAATGTAAGTACAGGAAAGGTCTCTGAGCATAGCACCTTAAAATGGAGATTACGAAAAAAAAGAAAATTTGTGGTTACGTAAGAAACTTAATTAATAAGCTGTGCCAGTCTCCACACTTGCAATTATGATCTTCCAAATTTTCAATTCCCATGACTCAGAATATAAACCTTAGTTACTGTTACCCATTGTGAATGAAGGGATCTTAACATGTTTCTTTGTCATCTGACTTCTAATTACTTATCTAGCAGCACTGAAAGCTATGGGCTTGTATTGCAGTTGAGAAAGGAAAGCATTACTTTGAATTCAGCTGCATTAATCTGGGATGCTTATGGAAAAAAACATTACTAATTGTTTTTGAGGGGAGAAATGAAGAATTTCTCACATTTGCTTCTGCCATGTTTAAAAGTGTTTGTATGTAAGTGCAGGTGTTTCTCATTCCCTGTTGTTTCCAAGTAAAACATTAGGAATTTTTCTTTTTGCTTCCCTGAAAAAGTCTTGAGCCTCCAAGTAGGGACCCACTAGAAAATGTCTGAGTATAAATAATTTTGCTAAAATGCTGCAAGTAGTCTTGGGCACTTAGGACCATCACAGGGTTTATGTTCATTTGATACTGTTTGTGTACCTTCTTACTTGGAAAGCCAGAAGTAGATGGGGATATTTGCCTTGGCTGTGCTAAGACAAAAAAGCAATGTGGTTACTGTGTGTATAGAAGGATTAAAACACCGAAAAAGTGGAAGGATAGAGAATATTTCCATGAGAAATTAAAGGATTAAGTAGGCAAAAAAAATTTTTCACAAGAAAGAGGAATACTTGCTGGAATATATGGCCTCGGCATTAAATGTTTTGTATTCCTCCCTACATCTCTGAAGACTGAACTGCACAAATGAGATTAGCGCCGTGCAGCCTAGCAGACATCCTGACACAGATTAGCCAAAAGCCTTCTTTGTGTTTCCTGTGTGGTTCCAGGCCTGAGTTTGGTGATTTTTATGAAGAAGACTGTGAAAAGTGAAATGCGTGCCTGTGTGCTGGATCCTCCATAGTGAAGCTCTGTGTAACCGCTTCTCTGGACATTCCTGCAGCGTGCTCTCGTAGCCCTTGTCCTGTGTGTGCCATCTGCGCAGCCAGCACCCTCACGCTGACTGGTGGGTTTTGTTGCTCAGAACAGGGTCACCCTGTGGTCTGAGCATCCGCCAGGTGCTAGCGCTCTGACCTGGTCCTGGAGGGAGTAAGGATCGATCAGTTATTGCTTGTTGTTATTAGCAACTCCGACCAACCTGCGCATTCAGAAGAGAGCCAGTGGTTTTCACAGGGTTGGCGTTCCAGCTGTCATCCTCGGTGGCAGCGGAGGTGGAAAGCGGGGAGGCTCTGAGCAGCCCCGGCAGCTGGGAAATGTTTTGAAGTTTCAGGAGGAAGTGTGGTTTGTTTGTTTTTTTTTTTTAAAACCATCGAAAAGCTAGCTGCTCCTCATTCTAGGACTAATTAGGGCAGCTCTGTTTTTAGTTGTATTCCAGTATTTACATGTTTACATCGTTTCTTAGTGGTTACCATGAACAGCTCTGTGACTTGATCTCCTTTCACTATTACTCCGTTCTTCCCACTCTCCCTAATTAACCATCGCTGCTTCTTGTTTCCCTGTATATGCTTTTACGTTCCTTTTTAGCCTTATTTTTCAGGGTGAGTGTGTATCGGTTTATTTACTGTGACCAAAATAAAAGAATAACACCATAACACAATCCTATACAAACTGCCTATATTTGAGGTAATGGTTATGTAAATCAGGAAACGGCAGTATTAAGGATGCCCATGCAAAGGAAAGCAAAACCAAAACCCTAACTCACCACCGAGAACAAATGCAAGTATTGCTGCCTTAGGCCTATGAATAGCTCCTCTGTGACCTGTAGTTATCCTAAATAAATTTGTAACCTGAAAAGTGTGTATTTATTTAACTTGACGATTTCTCTGCTGAAAATGGAAGTGCTGAAAAGAGAAAGTCTGGCATCTATCCAACCTCAACCTGAACAGAAGTTTTATAAATGTTTCGAGAAACAGAAAGATTTGTGGTAATTATAGCTCTGGTAATACGCCCTGCTTTTGGTTATACCAAGTGTTCTTTTCCTCCCGTGTGATGAGAGCTGGTTGCACTGGGGAGAGAGGTCTGCCTGGGCCAGGTGCCACATGCCAAAGACCCTGGCTTTTGTTTTATCAGACTCGGAGCCATTTCAAGCTGTACTGCAGCACTGCTGGCAGACAGGGGAAGTGACTCGGAATGGCTTGCAAGCACAGAGATATTCAGCATTACCTGCCTGCTTTATTACTCCTTCCAGCTTGCTTTCCAGCTGATTCTTAACTTGTAAGCAAGCTACCTCCGTAAAATAAGTTGTGTCAGCTGCCAAGCTGACTCTGTTATATGGTAAGTGTGACATTTTCCAAGCCTGTATTCTGTGGTCTGAAGGAGCTGTTGCACACTGCCATTAATGCCAGGGCCCCTTCCATACCCTGCCTGGTGCTGCCACAGCCATCGCTTGACCCCAAACAAGTTGGTCTCCATCTGCTGGTTTCTGTACGTCTCTGCTTTCGTTCATGTTGTAGCTGTCTGTGAGTTTCCCTTGTCCTTGATTCCCCTGGCACTAGAAAAGGAGCAGCAAAACATTAGAGATGGCATGTTCATCACTGACAGAGAAAATCTTGTCTCAAATGTCATAGTATTTTTGTAATCCAGAGGAAATGAATGAGAGACAGATAAGGTTCTCTTCCCTCAGGTGTTCTTGTAATTTGGTGCGGGTCTTGGTCAATGCAACACACAAACATAGGTAGTAAAGATTTCCTTCAAAAGTTGCTGTTTAATGCTAACTTCTGCTTTGAACATGAAGAAAAACAGAATGTGAGAATTTTCGCTAGGGCAGAGTTCAATCAGAGGACTTCAGCTGTCTTAAAGATGTCCAGGTTTTCACCCAGTTTACCATCATGCCTCCAGAGGCAGAGGTAGTGAGGGGGAAGGAGCCCTTGTTGGCCAGGAATGGGGTGATGAATGGAGCCTTGCCATGGGACAGGACAACTGGCAGGAGGGAGGGGGGAGGCAGAGGCCAAATTTTTGACAGGTTTGTGAAAGTCAGAACTGTTCCATTGATGTATGTCCCTCTTATCACCTAAGGACAATGTTAAGTTTGAATTCAGCTCTGGCAAACTCTGTTTTTCTCTTTTGTACGCTGGATGCTTGTGTTTCTTTATTGTAATTTGGGCTGTGGGGAAGGAATTAAGTGGATGCCGTTTAGGGAATTAAGTGGATGCCCTTTAGTGTGGGGAAGAAGGAAAGAGAAGTAGTAAGTGTGTTTAAAACAAAGAGTTCTATAAGCAGCAAAGTTAATTAAATCTCTTTTCCTGTGCTTTAGTATCTTGAGTCAGTCTCCTGAGTGGGGTGGAAGAGACTCCACTCAGTGTGGACAAAAAGGTGGACACCAGCATAAGTAAAGCAGGCACCATATGTCAGCTGTAATAGCAACTATACATTGTGACCAAAATTGAAGATAATAAAAAGGTGCCATAAAGAAAAGAAATGTAGTAAATACAGAAGAAAAAAAGGACCACTATTGATCCCAAAGAGTATTCATGGTAGAAAGGACAAGACGTTTAACAGGGAATTCCACTAGAAATGAGAGAGTTGCTGTGGGGTAAACTTTATTTCAAACCGTAGCACTCTTCAAAATTGATCAATTAGTTAGTTGGGCCAAAGCAGTTCTTTACATGATTCCCTGATTTCTCTATCCATGTCAAGGATGTTCTGTAAAACGGACAAAAATTCCTATCTCCAAAACTTTGGGAAGTATTTTAATCCTAAAATGAGTATGTAGAGAAGTTCCTCTTTCTCTTTGTGTGGAGAGGGCAGTGGCTGACAGGATGGGGCTTGCAAGACCTGAGCATGGGTTAGTCTTATGCTAGGAAAAAATGTTGTACGTAGTTGTAAAGTCAGTCTGCTTCACTGTATATCACTTTCAGTGATAACTCACTGAAAAATGGCAAGATGCTTTGGATGTAGGAATAAAGACATGGATTTAGTTCTACCTCAAGTCACTGGTATTGTGATAAATTGTTCCCCCTGCTGCCCCCTTTCTAATGCAGCTAGGGATTAGTCGTAAGCAAATGATGTTATCTGATCAGTACTATTCCGTGATCTATGCACAATAAGCTGTGATGTTAATACAGCCCTTACTGAGCAGGTGTCTAGTTTGAGTGATTATTGAAAACCTAAACTGAAATGGTGCTTATTTAGCATTTTTGGTGTTTCAGCTATTTCATCAAAATGCTGAAATTTCATCAAAATGGTCGAACGAGGTTGAACGGGCTGAGTCTGATGGTAGAAGTAACCTCTCTGTTCAGTAACCTCTGCTGTTGGAAGTACCTGGGCAGAACAGTAGTAGGGTGCTTGAACTGCTGATTAAACCTGGCCCTGGGATCTATACCAAGGAAAAGAAAGTAGGCTGCCTTTGGACAAGGGCATTCCCTTTCTTGACTTGAGTTTAGTTTCAGATATATCATTACCAGATGTTGAACATGAGATCTCCCCTCTACTCCTATGCCTATAAATTACAGAGCAGTAGTTAGTAGAATTCCTCAGGGCACAAGAGTTAAGGCTGCATGGTGTGCACACTTGAGGTTTCTGTGGCCACATTTGCAAACAATAAATGTTGTGTTTTTATCTTGTTTCCCTTGGGGAACATTTTTTGTGTAATCTGGTTAAATGGTACAAGGGTTTTAAGTGTGCATCTGTGTATGTGTGTGTATAAATATATACCCACAATTTATCCCCAGGCAAAAATATGAATCAATCGTTAAAGGTCAACAGTTGCCGTGTTGCTGAGCCAGTGATAAGAGGCTGTCTTCTGACGAGCCAAAGAATTATGCTTTATTAGTTATGTTCAGTTAGATAAATTATCAGAATGTGACTGAAAAGTCCTCTTGAAGTTTGTTAAGTTGCTGACTAACATATCTTCAGACATGTTTGCTGCTCGTATTGTAACTTACTCCTAGCATGCGTCATGGTGGCCTGAGAACTTGGCTTCAGATGTTCTGTGGAGTTACAAACACAACACTGTGGTCTCAAAACATAGCCTTTGGTGTGCTTCAGGTTGTTTGAGTTTTGTACCTTTTTATGGGGGCTGTTTAAAATAGAACCTTAGAAGCCCACCAAGTTTCTTTTTCTAGACCCTAAACGCATTAAGCCTTGCTGTGGTGGGTATTAGAAGAGAAGGGGAAAAGCCTTGGAAAGAGCAGTCACAAAAGTCCGAGTCATGTAGTTAGGCTACCACTGTACATTTGTCTGCTATTGCGATGGGCATAGGAATGATCCAAAATATCCATAAGCTTAGTAGAGCTTGAAGGAGAAATTCCCTTATTGCACAAGAAATTTGAGTGTGAGATAACATCCCTTATTAAACCTAGTTCTGTTCTCCATACTGAAGAGAAAAGCTCTGTGACTAGCTCGTTTCAGTGGTGCTGCTTCTGGAGTAATGCAAGATCAGGAAGATCTGGCAGTCTGTAAATTTGGCGTTATGTCAGCTATTCTGTATGAATTTTGCTGACACAGGCAAACAAGTAGATATGCCCTGCCCATAGCAACTTTTTTCTAGGTAACATCTTCTGCCTGTAGCTTTAAGAAAGTGGATGTGCTTAGCTGTACTGTTCATTTTATCATGAGCCTTGCAATAGTTTGTTGTTTTTATAAAGTCCATGTTCTTGAAAATAAGTAGATAATACATTAACCTTGTTTTTTTATATTATGAGGAAAGTTCCTGGATCCGGATAAAAGCATGAAAATTTGAACTCTCCAGGCTTACAAAATAGATGGCAAAGAAAAGGAATTAAAATGGAAGTTGTTGTGGATCAAGGGGGAGTTAGTCTCAGAATATTGTCTTTCTCCACATTGTAAAGTTGGACTGGCATAGCCATGTCAACTGGGAGTCCTTTTAGGAAAATTCCCTTTTCTAAACTGATGGAGCATTGCTGACAAAGCCTCCGTGGAGATGGCAGAAGAGTAATTCTGTGTGACTCATACTGTTTGAATACACGAGATGGCTGTAGTGGCAGAAGAGAGCCTTTAGGCCAGCGCAAACTAAGTATGTGCTAGGACGCTGTGTCAGCATAAGTGGGTCAAAAGTGTGGGGTAGCACCAATTAGTGGTTCCCAAGCTCGGCCCAAGAATTTAAGGGCTTTCCCAGGTATCTGAATGGATATAGAAACAACTCATGCCAGCGCTTCCTGCCGCTTACCATAAATAACATCTTTTTCTCTGCTTGTGTAAGTGGCATAATCTAACAGATAGGCAGAAAGCAACTTTCCAGAAACTTCTGCTGGGAATGCTGAATTGTAAGAAGGGGTTTTTTTGTCTTCGCTGGTGTGGTTTGACCTGGCAGCCGGCAACAGGTGTAGATGTAGTGAAATTGTTGAAGCATTCTCCATCCCTACAACAGATTTCAGTGAGAGAATTTTTTGTTTTCTATCCTAAATTTTTCTTGCTGGTACTACACTGAGATTTGGCGTTGCACAAGTAGCTAATATGATACCCTGTGTTTTATAATTGCTGCTATGCTAGAACTTCTCCTCCTTCTCATTCAACTCTCATAGTTTTGGTTTGTCTTGCAGAGTTGAATGGTAGTCCTGGGAAGATACAACAGGCTGATTTGTGTCTCTTGTTCATACAGAGTAATGCTGTTCCTCTGTTCTATTTTGGTGCAGCTAATGGGAGATATTTTCCTAATTCATTGCAACTACTGTTATGTTACTGCAACTCTCATGAAGTCACTGGACAACATAAGCCCACACCAGACTTGAAATTGGTGTCTTCCCCTCTCCCCATATGATTCAAAGTGAGGACAAAAGGACTATTTTGATTCATAAACTGTGGAGCGTGGAGAGGAAAGGATGCAGGAGTTTGAAACAGGATTTGGTGCCTGGGCACTGGAGGCAGATGTCTGTCAACTCACAGGAAGATATTTATAAAAAATTTGGTCTTACTGCATCTCCCTTTCATAATGTACTTTTACAGGTTAGGTTCCACTCTTTGGGACCTCTTCTTTGTTTCATGTCATTGTGAATTAGAAAGAAGACTTCATATTCCCTGAGGATAGCGAACTACCAGCCCTATAAATGAGTAATGAGCCATTCAAATCCTTAATGCTTTTGTACAGCTGACATTATGCTGAGAGCTGAGGAAACTTCCTTAAACTGGAAATGGTATGTAGGGTGTAAAAAGGAGCCAGGCAGTAGTGGAGTCACTAGACAAAGATTTAGGCTCCTTGGGGCACAGCCATTGGTTTCATGTATTACAGAGACATAGCATTAAGAAGAAATAATTATAAGGAAACCCTTAGTTAAATAAATACCCTGTTCATAGTATTTAAAGAATGTGGCTCTATCTACCCTTATCTAAAGAATCTTATTTTCAAGTTAATGCCTGAAAACCCAATTGTCTGGCTCCATATTCTAAAAGCCAGCGGTGGCTAATCTGGAGTCTGTGAAGGGTCTGAATAGACATGTAAACTTGTGGCGACACATCTACAAGGTATTGTATGGTTTCACTGATGGTTGGTAACTGATACTGTTGGACCATAACTGGGAGGTAGGATGCTATGCACAGGCTTCAAGAAAGCTAGCTTTCTTGTTTGGCTTAAGGAAGCTCACCCGTCTCCACTAATAGCTAGTGTGTATGCATAGTAATGTTGTTCATAGGTGCACAACATGTACAGCAGATTCTGTCTCGGAGCTGTTATCAAAAATAAAAAGTCCTCTACGTGGTGTTCTGGTCTCTGTTTCTCTGTGCAAAGAAGGGAGGTGGAGGATATATATATCATTCTGAAGCCCCTGTGCCACCAAAAAAAAAGGCAGTCACCAGTGCTTAGAGTACACAAGGAGCAATGCACTGAGGCTTGATAAGGCGTGTTACAACATCATGTTCTGGTTCTCTGTTTTCTTGAACTTTGTTTAGCCAGTTGCAGCAATTTTTGTATGCTCGGCACTACATTTCCAGTCACGTTGCACTGAGTATGTGATACATGGCATTTGATTCATCGTTGCCTCCCATCACAAGAGCTGAAGAATTGTGCAACTGATCCCTGTATGTGGAACTTCTGTCTGAGTCCTGTGAGAGGAACTGATTGAGTTCTGAGAAGAGTGAAAAGCAGCAACTGTTTTACTTCTCACTTAGTTCTCTTCCCTACCAGTTTTCTTTGTATGAAGTAACACTTGACTTCCCTCACTCAGTACCACCAGACTTGTGTTGAAAGCATCTTCTGGCGCTGGAGTTTTTCTGGACTATAGTAGGGCTAGTATGTGTTATACAAAGCATCAGTTATACGATGCATTAGAGGTTTTTCTGCAGCCTTCACAATTTCACTTTTAGACTCGCCAGTTGCAGCATTTCTCACTCGTTTCTTCTCAACGCTTTGTTGTTCTTTCGAGAACAACAGAAAGGAGGAACAGTTCTAGGAAACTGGAGAATAGCAAAATGTTTATCGGATAATGTTAAGTACCAGGCATTTTTTGTTATATCGCAGGGCATTAAGTATCAGATGACATGAATAATTACACATACAGTGCTCATTGTATCACAGTATAAATGAGCCTACCTTAAAGCTGCGTAGTCCTACTTTTTATGGTTGTTTTCAGCATGCCCATACTATCTTGTAGTGGGTGATGTAGACGTGCCCTTACTTCTGCTTGCAAGGTGATAACCTGCAAAAATGCAGTCATTTATTAGGAAAATGTGGTAAATTAGTACAAGGAGAAAATGTGGTAAATATTGTGCAAGATTCTTCATAAAGAATCAGAGTGACAGATGATAGATTTTTCTGCAGCACACTGTAGGTGTGGACTGAATCTCTCTATGGTTTAGAGAGATTTTGTGTTTCTCTTTTGGTTTTGTACCAGCTGAATGTTTCAGAAGGTTAATGTAGATTGATGGGTCATTACCGCACCTGTAACACAACGGCTGCTGTGTTTGATCTGTTGGCAGATTTAACGCGAGTTTTCTGACCACCACCGTTAATCATGTTCCGCACCAGTAAATCAATGATGGAAACTAGGTCGTGTGGGTTGATTCCTAGAACGTAGAACGTTGGGTTAAATATGGTCAGGTGGTGTGGTAGCTTGAATATATATGAAATTGTGGCTTAGTGCCCAAAGTTGAGATATGCAGGGGCAGTCCTGTAAACAGTACATGACTGAGATGATTATTACTTGTACAGCACTGCAGCTGTAAGGATTTGTTTTATTGAAAATGAAAGAAAACAATGAAACCTAGTTACCAGAGAATTCTGCTTTATTCTTATTGCACATAAAAATGTAAGCACTGTTAATTTATGCTTTTTTTTACACCGACTGCTTATGGAAATAGTTTTAAGATCTGAAGTTCAGGCTAAGTTTGAAACTGTTTCTCATTGTCTTTTGCCAAGATTAAACTATCGTCTGAGTAAGATAGTTTCTGAGCAATCTTCTCCAAAACAGAGGAGTAGGTTCCAGGAACTGCCTAACTTGCAGATGCGTACAGAAGTGTCTCTGAAGGAAAACTTGGTAAACCACTTGTGTGGGAAACTAATGCCATTTTGGCAGTACTCTGGGGTACTGATTATAATTTATTTTTGTATTAGCAGAGTAATCCATGAACAATTTTCTCTTCTCCTGAGGGAACTGACTGTTTTGCTTTAGATCAGATTTAAGAAAATCAGGACTGATCAATTGAATATTGTCTTGTATTACCATCTGGAGTTTTTGTTATATTGTTTTTTTCTATAAAGTACTTTACTTATTTTATAACTCTTCCATTATAGAGTGCTCTAGCAGAAAGGTTAAACTTTACTGCCTGTCTTTGTTATCTTGGGAAGAGGCCCTACCAATGAAAGGTAAAATCGTATTGCAGCAAAGTAAGTGTTGCATGAAGAATAGTGAGTCTGTAGTGCAGACTGGGATTTAGTGGTTGTTGTTCATGCCAGAATACAGAGCTGCTAGCAAGACATTTATGAAACACAGTAAATTCTTATGCTAGTGTTTATGTTACATAGCTTGAAGTAGCTCCAAAGAAGCTATTATTTTGTGATCTCTGGCACTGAAGTCACATTACAAATTGGATTAAGTGGCCTGCTTTGAAAGAGTGTACCAAGTTCTAGGAGCCTTGCTCAAGGGAAACTTGGTATCGGTCAAGTGCTCTTGACACAAACGTGAGGGGTATCTGTATGCCTTATGATTGGTGATAAACATAGCATATGTCATCACTATATATTTTATGCATGTGAAAGAATAGTGTTTTGGTTTGGATTTGTGTTATTTAAGCAAAATAGCAACCGGTAAATAGGGCTGAAAGCCACTTTTCTGTGCCCTGATTTCTGCATAACTTGCTCTCCAAGTTCTTGGTTGCTGACAGGTGTGGATAGTTAGTTTCAGCTCAGTGATGATCGAATAAGCAGTCCCTCTTCATTCTGATCTAAAAGCTTTATTTGTTTACCTAATACATTACTCAAATGTAGAAACCAGTAAGAACACAGCACCTTGCAAAAACAGGGGCAAGTGACCCCTGGTGTGCAAAAGGTATGAGTCACGACCGTCACTCCTCTTGCTCCATTCTATGGCATCTTTGAAAGTGTTTGTAGTGTCACTGAAGTAGAAAGCAAGACTGCTTTGATTAGCAGGTTAGCTTATCAACTCCTTTTTACACAGCAGATTCCTGGATTCAGCAAGTGACGAATGTTTAACTTGGACATTGACCCCACCTCTAGGCAGGTTCAAATACATTTAAGGCTCTTTAGAGCACAGACACGGATTTTCTCTCTCCCATCCTATTCTTCCCATTCCTAGGAAAAGCAAGGAGGGGAGGAGTTCAGAATATAGAGGTGATAATTAGGGATGTAACTGTAGAAGAAGATATTGTTTGTCAAAGTCATGTGTTATAAAATGCAAAGAACGTGCAGTTACGCTAAGCTAACACTGTGGCAGTAACCCTACGTACTGAACTTCCTGACACTGAGTCTTCACATCGTGTTGCAGGTGGTTTGCAAAAATAAATACTTTTTTTCTTTGGCTGGTGTCATTTTTGTGTAAAAATATGTGCATCTGTGAGCTGGTATATGCATATATATATGAAGCATTGACAAAGTGCAAGCATTGCAAAATCATGTGTCAGAATGCTCAATCACGTGATAGTTTAAATTTTTAAATATATAATAATTTCTGCCTTCTTTCCTTGGGGTTCAAGTTTTGAAACTTTTGCTTGAAAGCTAGAGGCTGATTGTAATTCTTTTTTTGTTTTATTGGTGAAATTTTCAGGTAATCTTGCGATCCATGTGATGGGGCTTTAAGAAAAGCACCAAACATTGTGAGGCTTTGAAGGTTCTGATTGTGGACACCTGTGCACTGCTCATGAAGAGCTTGATCCCATTTCCAGAGTCTCTTGGCTTGATTTAGGGACACATTAGGTATTATTTAAAGAAGAGCCATACAGCGGGGTCATGCAGATGGTATTGATCCAGCAGGAAGTTTCAGACAAACTGTGTCTTGGAGAACAGTGAGATGCACGTGTCTTAAGGGTTTGTAACACACGTTTTCCTTCTCAGCTTGGCACAAAGGGAGAGAAAAAATTTAACACGTAATGATGAGTAAAGGATTTGGATTATTCCTGGCTTCTAAATATGCTGGAGCTTTCCTAGCAGTACAATACAGTCTTGTCCGAGTGACACACTAAGGATGTCTGGGACCTAGTTTGTCTTCTCTTTGCTCAGTGTTCATTACATTGCTATCTCTCAGTAAGTGACTTACCTGTGTTTGAATGTCATTGCCTTCCATGTGGTCACCTGCCTGCTTGTTCCCATAACATGAAGCATTGCAAAGAACAGACTGAGGTTTGAACTCTGAAGCCCAGCTCTAGGATCTCTGGAGATCTCTGTTTCTTGGGGATCCTTTCTCCTTAACGCAAATGATTTGTGAATATGAACCACTGTATTGCGTAAACCAGCCAGAGGGAAATGCCTTGTGCTAGAATGGGCTGGCTTTAAATCTTGCCTCTAAGAGTAATGGAGTAAGGTATCTATTCTTGCTTAGGATTCACTTCCATGAGCTTATTTCTGGATCAAGCTACAAAGAGGTCATGTCGGTATGGACACCCTGTTTCCATGGGGTCCTAGTCATAGGACGGGTGTTCAAATTCTTTCATTCGTCTCTAGTGATATGCATCTACCTCTCGGGTGAGGCCCGAGCTATCAGCTGATAGTGTGATCCGGGTTAGGCATCTCAATCCTATTAATTAAATTCCACTTTGCTTCAGTGAGTATTTTATTTTGGGGTTTTTTTGATGCAAGGAATGAGCCCCAGGTTATACCTGTTTCAGGTGAGTTTCAAGGTAACTCTGGGGATGAAATTCTTCACCACAGGAAGGACGTGAACTTTCATTTCTCACATCTGGGATGAGACCTCCGTTTTCTGAAGCGCCGAGCGAAAGGAGAGCAGTACCATTGTTTCCTCCCGGCCCTGCCGTTCGGCTGCTGTTTGTGTCCAGAGGACAGCGCCTGGTTTGTGGATCCTGCAGGAACTCCGGGTGCGGAGCTGCCTCAAGGGAGAGAGAATTCTTGGTGTGTGAAGAGCATAAATGTCAGCACAGTCACCAACTGTGCTCACACGGACACGTGTACACAGGGAATCCATGGCCTTGGGCAGTGGTTGAGCTGTGCTTTGGGGGATCGTCTGGGCACCTCGGACGCTGCGCTGGGAAGCTGAGGCCGGCACAGGCCCCCAGCACCTAACTGGTTTTGGCCTCGCTATTGCAGCCTCTTCGCACGTGGCTGCCCGGGGCTCTTAAGCTCCCTCCTCGTCCCGGAGAGAGGTGAATGCTCCTGTCCCAGGAGCCACGGCTCCCGGCCTGGCGCTGAGGCTCAGAGCCGCCGGGGCAGAGGCTGGCGAAGCCCAGCCTTGCGGGGCCCTACGGGGTGCTGGAGACCGCGTCCCCCCCGTACCCCAGCGACGAGCCTCCGGGCGGGGGTCAGGCCTGTCCCGGGGGGATCACAGCGGGACCGGCGCGGGGGGGAGGTTTCTCCGCGGCGGGAGGGACCGGAGGAAATAAAAAGCAGCGTGTGCGGCGCTGGGGGAGCTCTGCTCCCGCTCTCCGGCCGAGCCGTCCTACGCTGCCCTGCCGCGGAGCCGGGTAAACTTCTTGAGCGGCCGTCGGGAACCAGGGGAGCGGGAGCGCGCTCGGCCGGCGCGGGGCTTTGTTCCCGGTGGGGCGGAGGAGCGGGGGGAGGGAGGAGGCCCCTCGGCGGGCCGCAGCGCTTCCGCGGCGGGGGCTGAGGAGAGGCGGCGGCTGTGGGGCGCCCCCCGGGACCTTCCTGCCCGTCCGCGGTGGTGCGGGAGCCGGGCAGGCGGAGGGATCGGGAGCGCTGGGAGAGCGGGCCGGGGTTCGTCTTGCGGGGAGGGCGGGATGGCGGCGGGCCGGGTCCGGCCGAGAGGGCGGGAAGGCGGCGCGGCAGCCGGGCCGGGTCTCCCCGCGCCGGGCGGGCGGGCGGCGAGGCGCGCCTTTCCCTCCCGGGGAGTTACTGGAGCCGGCGGGGCTGCGGCCCGGCCCGGCCGAGCCGGCTCTGAGCCGCTGCGTCTGCGGGGAGCGGTGCGGTCTGTGGCCGCCGCGCCCGGTGCCCGGCTGCGGGCTGCCGGCGGCGGTTCGCCCTCGCTGGGTGAAGCTCTCAGCTGCCCGGCGGAAAGGTCAGAATCTCTGGCTGCTGGCCGGTGTGCTCTTCAGGCCGGGGCTGGGGGTCTGCGTGTCTGCTGACAGCTGCCCGGGCTGCGAAGGGCTCTCCGGCGTCGGCGCTGGCCGGGAGCGCGGGCCGGACGGCCCGGGCTGCGGAGCCGCCATCCTCCCAGCTGGGATGGTCTCCAGGGCGGTGAGGAGCTGTGCCTCAACCCAGGGGTTCATTGCCGAGCCTAGAATTAGGCCGTAATTGCAGCGTAATTTGAAATGCTCCTTTTTTTTTGTTGTTTTTGAACGTTGTTTACGTGTTGAGTGGTGTGTTTTTGCGCTGAGTGCCTGGCGGTAGCCGTTAGGTCTGTAATAGCAGCGCTGAGGTTTCCCTAGGCACGGGACGAAGCGGTGGTGAGAGCCACAGGGGCTGCAGCTGTACGAGCGAGACTTTGGGTCAACTTGATGGGACGTTTGATAGGAAACTTCTGGATACTGTTCAGCACTGTGACCGATTGCAGATGTCTTAAGCTGGCTGATTTCTGAAAGAAACTGCTGCAGTTAGTCAAGTTTATTGTGTAGAAGGCTGAGTGGGGCTCTTGCCAAAACTAATGAGATTCTCGATGGCGTTGAAGGTGTGAAATAGAACATCTGAAGTATTGGAAGTAGTGGAATTTCTCATCCTGTGTTGCCAAAAGGGTGTTTTGTTTGTTGTAATTAAATTGATTACTTCTTAGAACTAATGCTTATTGAAAGGCTTAATTAGTCATTTAATTTGTTGAAAGTACAGCTGCTCATAAATCGGTGCTGCATTGCCAAGAGTTTTCCATGAGTTAAAACAATCCATTTCAGCGTGGATGTGTATGTGCCACGGGGAAGGATTATTTAGAGAAGGCAGTGTCCACAGGTGGATTAATCGGTGTTCTTTGCAATCTCTGACTTAATCCAAAGTACCTTTCTGCAGTTCACACTTTGTTTTGCTGAACAGCTGCGATACTTTGGGAGGTCGTTACTGTTAGCACGAGCTTCTTTGGCCTGTTCTGGTTTCCTGGGCATGCAGAAAATACTGATAGCTGGAACATAGAAAAAGATCCCTGTTGTGGGTTCTTTCTCTGGCCGTGCTGCTTGCAGTGGCACATGAACCCATTGCTCAGGCTTATCACTGTCTTTGACCATAAGCTCTACGCCTAGCTCTGCAGCTGGCAGAAGATGTGGTATCGCTGAGATAGTGATATAATATTGCAGAAGATTGGAAGAATACAGCAATTTCTTTGTGTCTGACAAAGCTGATGGAGAGTTGCTTCATCTCTTTTGTGTCTGACTTCTCTGGAAATGACAGAGAATGAGGTGGTATTTTGCAGGCTTATTTGAGTAAAACGTTATTAGTGTAATAACTTGTGTGTCTCCTGAGCATACTCTTTAACAAAAACAGAGATGGTATCCAAAATGGCAAGCAGTGCGGAAATTGCAGAACAGGTGTAATGAAGGAAAACCAAATGTGGTCAAACATTTGCAACACAAGGAAATTAATCTAGAAGTTACTAAACATACTACAAGAAGTGTAATGGTTGGTTAGGCATTTAATTTTGGGGCTTAGAGTTCTTTTTTATTCCTAGTGAGAATTTCTAGTGGTGTTTTTCTGGCTGCCAGTTGAAGAATCAAATTGTTGACTTATTTGCATGCTGGAAGAATCTGCTGATCCTTATCGAGTACCTACTGAGAACCTACCAAGAAGGTACAAATCCTACCATAGTAAGGAGTGACTGTGCCTTATCCATCAGCTTCGTGAAACTTGTCAGATATTTACAGCTTTTTTTTTTTTTTTGATGGAGGAAAAGAAAGGTACTGAAGCAGCTCACACATTGCTGTTTGTCATTGTGTTTTTGTGATATGAAAAATGGTATGTGTTGCTGTAAGTACAGCTTTGCCACACTTTCGCCCTTTAAGTGCAACCTGAAGTATTGCATAGGTAGTCTGATTCCTAATTCTGACACTGGCTCGTTGAGTGAAGTTGGGCAGATCACAATGGCAGTGTTTATCTGGATGTTAAGTAAGGTACTCATTTACCTCATATTGATGGTTTAAGAATTAAAATGAATAGCTTGAGTGAAATAGCACTGTGGAGCAATTCCTGTTGTTTACCATTCAGAAATATAAGATGGTGGATTAATAGGCTAAGACTGACCAGCAACAAGGAAGCAGAGCTTAGAAACAAAGAACCTTTGTAGGTCAAGTTAACCTTAGCTCCTGTGCCTTCCATACAGAGGGCTCAAATACAGGACTGAAAGTAACCAGAAGTTGCCAAACGCTAACGAGAGTCTTGATGTATCAGCTACACACTGGAGGTATTGAAGAACCTTCTCTTGAAAGTCCTTCTTGGTGGACACTCTCCAGCCATGGAGAAAGGTGTGTGTGACAGGAGAGGTAGGGGACATGGAGTGACTTAGTGGTTCAGGTTCTTTTTGTCGTTGTGGTTTTTTTTTTTTGTCATTTTTTTTTCGGGGGGGGGGGGATTGTTAGTTTGTTTTGGGGTTTTGGTGCTTTTTTGTTTTTTGTTTCTCCTGGCCTCAGTACCTTTATGGCTGCAAGGTGAGAAGCAAGCGAGGTGACTGTACAGCCTCTCTGAAAGTCAGTTCAGTCCCTGCTTAATTGTTTCTTACACAGCAGGCCTGTAACAGGGATTTTTGTGTAAGTATTGTCAGGTGGTTAGCAGCAAATTATTTTCGTGAGGGGTAGAGGATAAGGTGGGGGGAAGCGTGCATGCTGGAAGTGCCAAAGCTATTAAAATTTTGGCAGGCCAGTGTCCCCAAAGCGAGGCCTGCCATTTGATGATGAATGAAGATTGAGTTTCAGAAAAGCAGCCTGGAAGATGATATTTTTCACCTGGACATAGAGCAGTCTGCTACCCTGCTCCTTGCAACACCCCTAGCACTCTGACACGAGTGTACTTCATTGTATTCATTTTGGCTTTTAAAATTAATCCTTTAGTGCAGGGCTTGGGAAGGCAGAATAAACATCATAAACCACATCTGATAAATGAGAGAGTGAGGAGGTTTTCTTACCTTTAAACTATCTTTATGGCAGTGTGGGAGAGTCTGCAGTGACAGTGGTAAGTGCCCCCTCTCCCTTTTTTCCCCACTTGGTTTGGTAGTCTCCTGTATTGATGTATTTCACCATGTAACTGTTGATTTGAAGTTGCTGGTTTTTTTTAGCATAGTTTAAGAATATAACTGGACTTGCACACTCAGGACTTCTTAAGTCCAGGAAGGGAGTATAGCTGTTCTATGCTTGATGTGTTAAGGCAGAATTTCCGTAGCCTGCAGGGTCTGTTGTAGCCATCTGCCAGTGATAGGAAATGAACATTGCCTTGCTCTGCAGGGACTAGGTGTTCACCTTGCTTTTTTCTTTTTCTTTTTTTTTTTTTTTTTTTCCCCTCCCCTCCCCATGCTACTATCTAATTACTCTGCAGGTACAGACTTGTGCGATAACAGAATTGAGATAATGAATTGCTTGAGGCATAGGGTGACAGATTGATTTGCAGTGATCTAATGGACAGGTGTGTTGATGCAGCCTGTTTCCAGTGCACCTCCACTGGAAAAGATCTGAGGAAATGAAGCAGCCTTGGAGATGGAGGAAGGGAAGATGCTGTTATGCCTTTGTAGTTCCTTAAACTACGCAGACACTCTCTTAGTTTTGGAAATGGCAGAAAGAGGATGTTAATCCACTTAGGAATGTATTTATTTGTGATTTTGAGGAATGAGAAAGAGAATGGTGGTGTTCGGGGAGCAGTCTATTGTGTTTACATATTCAGGAGACACTTCTAGGGCTTAGCCTTTTTATTTAATCTATCAGTCTTGCATTGATTTACTGAAAGACAGAGGTGGTGGTGATATCTTTTAAGCCTTAACCACTGAAACAAACAAAAAAATGTAGAGTTGAGGTTGTCATTTTTCTTCCCAGTTGGATGAAAGTTGTATGCTTGTGGACAGAGTGAAAAAGCGAGTGATTATGACTTTAACCTGCAGACATATGTTTTTACTTTCAAATAAAATGCTGTAGTTATTTTTTTTTTTCTTGAAAGAGGTAATTTTAGTTGAGTAAACTGTGGAATCCTGCAGTGTGAGTTTGTGGTTCTTCCTTGTGTTGAAAAAATCATTAGACCATCTGTAAAACTTTCAGTGTATCATCCTGCCCTCTTGTCCCTTGCCTACCATTTCTCAGACTATATGTTTTGTGAGCTCACTTGCATTGATCAGTAGAAGAACTGTATTTACAGCTGAATGTTTAGTTGAAGTGAAATGGGTTGGCTTCTTTCTTCCGTAGGTCTTTCTATACTTGCCCTTTTTCTGCAGCTAGTACTACTAAAATTCATGTTAGAAGGTAAGGTGAAAAAAGAAGTCACTAGTGTGTAATTTGTTGAGGCCTATCTACATTTGCATAATATTGTCTTGTTGGATATGAGGGTCTCTGCAGAAATATTTTCTCTAGCAGTGTTTCTTTGCACAAATAAAAAAAATCACATTGCACCTTCTGTCTTTCAGCATGAAAATATCTCTGACAAAAACTTCAGGTTTTTGCAAGACTTCTTGATTTCCAAATTAGGATATTTTGTGTCCTAATTGTCCATATGCATCCCGATTAGTACATTTTGAGGCTTTTTTCTGCCCTCAGGTTTCTGTATCTCTGTTTTAGTGATTCAGCAGTTGGCTGCAGTTGGAAGTGACCCAGGGGACATCTCCATCTGGCTTACCACCTTTTCTCTGGAGCAGATGAGGAGGGCCCAGACAGCTGTGTGCTACGTTCTGCACCTCCTTCTCGCCTGCTGGTCAGTGTCAGGTTGCTGCTACTGTTTTGTGTCCTTGCAGAAGTGGCTGCCGCCTCTTCCTCATGTCCTCTTGCAGCTGCAGCGTCAGTGGGTCAGTCCTCTCTGCTGGCTAGCGTAAGTCCTTGTTTCAGGGCAGCAGCTGGGTTTGTAGTGGGCACCGGAGCTGGCATGTTGTTATTGGGCCAACAAGTTGGTAGCTGGGAGAGTGGGAGGAATTGAGGGCATCCCACTGGGAAGGAGGGAGGGGGAAAAGTTGGTTTGGGGATCTGAGACTGGACCATTGTAGTAAGTAATCCAGTAGTCAGAGAGCCAGGAAGAGACATACTGTAGCGCTGTGTTTGGGCTGCTCATCAGCAGTGTGGAAGTAAAGGAGAGCAGGAGCTTGAGCCTGAGCCTTCTGCGTCACAGGAGAGTGTACTGGCTCAGAGGTCCTCTGGTCTTCCCTCTTTGTATGCTCTGCATGCAGATTCTGCTTTGGTGTGAAGTGGAATTGCTGTACCAGGAGGAGACTGCTGGCCAGGCGTAGCTCAGGCATTCCTGGCTGTTTGATAGCAACTGCAAGCTAATGGATTGCTCCATTAGAGGTTTCTTCTGGAGGTGGGGTGGTTTGTAGCACCTAGCCCTAGCAGTGTTAGGCTCTGTACCTCATCATGGGCATCCTTGTTTTCTGCCCTTCCCAAGGCTAGTGAAGAGGGAGACATGATCTGGGTTCCACAGCCTTGTAAGAGTTTTCCCCTAATTGTGGAAGACTTAGTCATGGAAACACAACTTGTGTGCAACCAAGCTTTTGTTTGTCTAGCTTTAATGATTACAAGGTGATAGCAGGTTATTACAGGATACTTTCCTAGCAGTCAGTGTCCTGAAAATAGTAACTGTGAGAGCAAAGAATATCTTTGTGGGTATTGTGTGCTTGTACGTCTGGGAACATGCGATTTCCTGAACATGTGTTAGGTTTTGTTTACCTGGTGTATCTGAGCCTTTCTCTAATGTTTGCAATCCAAATGTAATTTTTTACGAATTGTTGACATTATACTTTTGCCACGTTATGGGTAATTTGCCTTTCATTATATATATATATGTATATATGAAGAAACTTCAGCTGCCTGGATTTTGGTAACAAACTGTTCCGTTTGGGTTTGAGGAAGGAGTTGTTATCTGATTGTAGTTCATAAACACACAGCCTGTTGCTATGGTCAAGAAGTGAGAGCCTGGAACCTGACTAGCTCTGTGGTTAAACTCACTGCTGTTGATTTTAGTCTGATCAATTTAATTTGTTTGAAAAACCTCTGAAAACACTGCCTTATGAACACAAGGTATCTCACTAATTAAAAATAAGCCTTTCCTGAGGTGTGGTATCTTTTTTTGCAGTCATTCACTTATTCTTTGCAGCTATCAGCAACTCTCAGCCTTCAGAATTACTTCTATTTTCTATTAAGACAAATTTGATTCAGGAAAGACAAGTACAGTTTATGACCTATGACTGCAGCTTCTGGGAGACCTGGCATTTCCAGTGATGGTTTCAATAGATTAGGATGTTTAAAATCAGAATCTCTGGGAGGATGTACATTTTCAGTAGTTAGACAGGGTTTTAAGTACTAAGATAGTAGAGTTCAGTCAAAACACTGAGATTGTTACTAGTCTGTTTTTTACAATTCCTCTCTGTTTTCTCCTGTCTGGTCCAAATACTGGATTTTTTTGAGCTGTAAGGTTATAAGCATCTAAAAAACTGCTGTTCTCTCTTAGCTGCTCTTGCTTTTTGATTGTGGTTTGTTGAAAACAATTATATTTTTCAAATATCAGCAATACACCTGTTTTAGAAGTGCATCTTCAATCTGTAAATCTGTAAATAGGACAAGTAAATATTGTCGACTCTCATACACTTTCTTTACAAGTTATGATTCTGGAAAGAAGTGACTGACAGTAATTCTGTAGTTGTTTTCAAGAGAGTTCTATGTTTTGTGCTTTTTGTGACCTTGCAGATGTTCCCTTTCAGCAGATACTCAGCAGTGGCCTTGTTCTGCATTATTTGGAGAGCTTTTCATGTTCTGCAGTATTTTTATGGATGCCAATGTTACTTTTCTTGTTTTATTTCTTTCCGTCTTATATACTGTGGTTACTTAAAATATTTTGGAGCTATCCTGCCACTGCTTTGTCTGTCTGGTGTACAAAAGCATACTTAAGTGTGCAGGCTTGAATCCTATGTTAAGATTTGCCTGTCTATTAAATGACATAGGAGTTTCAAGATGCTTAATGATGGGGCAGGGAAGGAAATATGTTTAATTCTGTCTGGAAACTTATTTTTCTTCCAGAGAGTTCTTGCCTTTTGAGGCTTAAAATTTTTGCATTTTCAATCTAATACTTTACTTCTGTGCAGCTTCATGGGATATGCTTCATTTGTGATTCCACCCCCTCCCTCCCTTGGTAAACGCTGGACTGTAGCGGGTTTCCTGAAGCACAATGGTTTTATTGTTAGAGTTCATGAAGTGCATCATGGGATTTGCAGTTCTTGCTAAAGAAACCAGTCCCTAGAGGAATTACGCCAGCAGCCAGCTAGAACTCCATCCCCCAGGAAGCACAAGAGTAGCATGCCAAAATCTTTGGGCTCTTGCTGTGAGTATTCTTTTGTGAAATACCTGCTTTCTCTCCTGTGCAAAGGTACTTTGAAGAAAATAGTAATTTTCAAGAATGCAGTTTTGACTTTTTATTTCTATGTAACTGAAACACTTTGACTTGTTTCCTGTGCGCATGCATGCTGTTACTGTCAGTTTTATTTTGAAATGCAGATGCTTGTTCTGTCCTATAATAGCCATTCTTTTCATATGTTAGCCTCATTAAGTATGTCAACAAGCTGACCTTTCCTGAAAGCTAGAGACTAGGTCATGAGGCACCTTTGGTTGGGGTCTGTGGGAGATAGTGTGCTACTCCTTGAGAAAGAACATTTGGGAGCTAATGGGGAAAGAGTGGTTATGTTCAGCTGTGACATCTGGAATCTGCAAATGTAGAACAGTATTTCTGGGGAAAACCAGGACTGAAAAGTTGATTCATAGTCTACTTTAAGATAATAGTATCAAAATAATCTGTGACTGTGTGGTTAAAGAAACGTGTTGCCAGCAGGAACTGATAAAAAATCAGAAGCATCTTTGAGAATTGTTTTTTAATGTCTTGTGGTCATTGGAGAAGGGGAAGGCACCTTGTTGTCCCTAATTTAGTGAAATAACACTTCATATAAACACCTGGTTGAGCTGGTTAGTTCTTTACCCATGTGCTTTTAAGTGAAACTGTGTTCCCTGCAGTTGTGGTATTTTATGAAGACATAATTATTCTGCTTAACAGAAAACATGGTTAGGCTGAGCTGGTATGAAATGTAATGGCTAATCTTCCTCTTAATAGATTTTTTGATTGGGATTTCTTTGTTTTTAAAGAATGTGGTGACTAATGCTTGGAGCACAGGACTGAAATTCAAGCAAAGCAGATTTTACTGTTACAAGTTCTCCATGTCACTGACTCATGCTGAGAATTGTCATCATAACATAGCTTGTAATGTAGAATGGTACACTGTAAGTGAGTTTGACAGCCTCTTTGGGATCCATTTTCTGTCTTTCTGGAGGCAATAATTGTTCCTCCCTCTTGCAAAGCAACTTCAGGTTCTCGGGTGTCATCTTCAAAGTGATGCCTGTTGCTGCTTAACCGGGTGGGATTGTGCCCGCTGTACTTAGAGCAGGGCTGTGGGGGTTGCTGCTGGGGGAGGAGGGGAGGGCTGTACGCACTGGGAGGCCCATGAAGCGTGCTGCTTGGGGAGGGTGGGCAGCTCTGCTCATAGAAGTGGGCAAGCTCTTAACAGGCAGAAAGCTATAGTGGTTCCTTTTAAGCTTGGAGTTTAGGAAGAACTGAGAGCTGGAGGACCTTGTCACTCTTGAGAGTCAGACTCTTGCCAGTGAGAAAATGCGATTTCTCTTTCCTGATGGCACTCCTGATCTTTGAGTCGTGCTCCTCTGCTTGTAGCTTCCATTCTGAGTGTCATGAATGTCATTCCTTTCCTGGGCATTCTGGAACAATTTCTTTCTCCTTAAAGTTTTTCAAGGAAGTAGATGCTTCTTTTACAGTTCAGTTGTAGAGGGATCATTGCCTGTATTAGCATTTTTGGGTTGTTCAGTTTACTTGCTTTGGCTTACCCATGTCAGTGCTGCTAGTTATTTGTAGTTGTTTCCTAATGAATAAGTAGTAGAAGACCTGTAGAGCTGAGAAGGAAAAAACCTTTCAAAATAGAGTAGGAGTGCACAAGCAGGCAGAATTTTTCACTTCACTGTACTTGAAGTGGTGAGGGAAATGAAGCATGTGTGCAGAGCAAATGCATGTTTTCCTGTGAGTCATTAACTATCTTTTGACAGCTCTCAGATGAGTGGTAAGTTTGCTCTGTTTATTTCTTAATGACACCAAATTGGGCACCAGTTTTGTTTACTGTGCCATGGAATTTGCTGTACATGCTAACAGATTTGGGAGTTTCGGTTCAAGTAACTCTTACTCTATTCAGAACTGGAATTCTGTACTTTCTCAAAGAAAAGTATTATGCTCACATGAAGATTGAGTGCAACTTCAGTGTGATATGGATGATGGAGTGAAATATTTCAGATGTAGCTGGAACCATTAGTTATTGAAGAAATTTAATGATTGGGAAAAGTGTAACCTCAGTCAAGTGAATTCACAAGAATACAAACTGCGGAGTTCAGAGATTTAGGCACGTTGCCTAGAGGCACAGACATCCTAGGTATCACAATTACTGCTGAGCAGCATTTAGCAAGAGAAAAGATACTGAAGAGAGAGGTGGTCAGTGGGAAAACAGAGCAAAAATGAAAATACGCTCGCTTAAAAGCAGTGTGAAAAAGCCTAGAGGAGAAAGGAAAGAGCATTTCTGGGGTGATATTTTCAACCTGCACAGGTCTTTGAATATAGAGTTCCTGGGAAATGCAACAGTTGAGATCAGTTTGGGGCCACAGAGTCTATGTATGCTGTTACACCTTTGTGTTGAGGGAGACTAAGAATTGGCAGACCTGAGTTAGGTGTCGTTTAACCCAGACTGTTCTGTACTTCAGGAGTAAAAAAAATGTTTCTTCATTGTGCTTTGGCTCTTTTAGTT
Organism: Opisthocomus hoazin; assembly: GCF_030867145.1. Taxonomy (NCBI): domain Eukaryota; kingdom Metazoa; phylum Chordata; class Aves; order Opisthocomiformes; family Opisthocomidae; genus Opisthocomus; species Opisthocomus hoazin. The sequence continues at coordinate 31,734,127 of NC_134417.1, forward strand.
ATTTGTCTCTTGCTAGCAATCAAGATGTAATTTTTAGGTTGATGTATTCGTAGTGAATAGAATGGGGGGAGGGGCAATGACAGATGAGCTTTACACACATAGACTTCAGCAACATAGTCTGAAGAATAATACATTATTTGGCTATAAGCTCTGTACCAGGTGGTGAAGTACTTCAAGATGCCTTTTGTATTGCTCTTCATTATTTGTAGTTCAATAATTTAAGACGTGCTGTATTCTGTTAGTTACCCATGTTGTAGGAATAAGGTTATTGATTAATCATGAATACTTGTGTACAAATTTGTTTCCTAACCAAATGTCTGAAGCTTTCTAGAGAGGAAAGAGAAACATACTAACTCACTGAAGTAAAAAACAAACCTTTTCTTCTATTAATTCTACTGTTCGTACACACAGTAGAGCTTCCAAAAATGTGATATAATTTTAGAAACCAGTCCTCTGAGTACCTCCTACTTTATTGCTAGCTTGCTTTTTTAAGTGCAGTGAAACTGGAGTACTGCTGACATTTCAAGTGTGTTCATGCACAAATATGTTAACCTTCCTTCCTGTCTATAACGTTATATGTTACTGTGATATCTGGACAGTTTACACACTTTCTCAAAGTTACTTAGCTGCATGTCATCCCCATCTTAAAATGGAGACACTGGGTATATTTTAGAGATGGTGCACAGCTGCATGGAAAAAGTAAGCCATTTATCCATGTTTCCGCAGAGGAAAGGGGCGGCAGGGAGCCTTTGATATTTCCAAGATCCAAATGGCGGGATGGTAGCTGAAATGGTTTGTGTCTTAGCCTCTTTTTGTCTAGTTTTGTGTAATGAAATGAGAGAGCTTCAAAGCTCGAGGATGGATTTAGCGGGTGGGATTTGAAAGTAAGCCGCTGTTACCAGTCCATCACTTCCTTCGTATTAACGCTGCCTGGCACAACTCGTGCTGTTTTCAGTTGTTGGAGTAACTGAGGTTACTTGTCAGTGAGCCACATCATTCTGCAGGTGGCAATTTCCCAAACTGATTGTACACTCTTCAGGATAGTGGAGCTGATGGATGCAACATGGGTGACAGCAGGACACAGTTGCTTGTGAACTCCCGGTAGCATTGACCCCTTAATCTGGTCGGTGTTCTGATGTGGTGAGAGTTGGCTGTATTAGTGTTACTCTGCTAGCTCTTGCCAACGTCATCAACATTTCTTGTTTCTTAGCATTTTCTGTGGAAAATGGGAGTTTTGATGCTTTTTTAGGAATGAAACTGGGCTGTTTAACATGGAGCTTCTTTAGGCTTTTTTGGGGAGAACGTAGCTTTTTCTGTTCATAATTTAGCAGAACTAGAGTTTATTTTTAGGCCATCTCCAAATCATGATAGTTTTCAGCATGCCTGAGAGGAAGATAGAGAAGAGTTTGTCACAGATGCCCTTTTGACATCTAAGGTATTGTGAGCAGTGACAGCTCAAATGTGAATAATATCCTGGAAATACTAGAAGAACTACCTGTCATAATGCATGTATTTGCTTTTCCTAATATCTTTAGCTTCTCATATTCACTTTTCCTGTTTATGAAGCAAACTTGCTTCAAAGAATCTGTATTACAGATGATAAATATGACTTTCGCTGTTTTAGCATTTGGAGAGTCATATTTCTGTGTGATGCAGGTACCATTTTCAACCTGAACCTGCAGTGAATCTTTTTGATGAAGCATAGTATGATGTTTGATAGACAACGGGGGTAAAATTGTCCTTTAGCTATCTTCATGTGCACGTCTGGGGATGGAAGGGGAAAGAACATAGCCTTTCAAAGAGAAAAGGAGGGTGTGTGTATTCTGGGGAGTATCATGTTAATCTAAAGAAGCTAGATGTGTTCTTTGAGCTGGAGTTTTTTCTCTGGGAGGGACTGGGGGGACGTAGTGTATGTGTGGAGGGGGGAGGTGGTGAACATTCCTGGAGGGGATTAATTTTGAGGTGACTCAAACAGACACTTTGATCCTTTCCATCTGCAGGTTGGCTTGTTTTAGCTTGTTAATATATGGATAGCAAATTCCCTCCTTCCTTTTATGTTTGGAAAATTGCTCATAGCCCACACATGGCTCTGTAGTTGGGGAGAGATTGTTCATTCTTGCCTGCAGGAAGACATTTCTCTGTCTGCGGAGCTGGAGTTCCAGACTAGATAGAGGGAATGCAAGAAAAACGTAGATGGGAAGCAGAGCTACACAATTCTTATCTAAGCTATGATTCTTGAAGGAATGGCCACTAATCCGTATGTGTTTGCATCCAGAACACCATGTATTCTGCAAGATGAGGGAAGTAAAATTGCTTAGTAGGGTGCTCAGCCTCCCCTGTGCCTCCGTGTATAACTGCTTGTTCGTAGGACATGGATACTGCATAGTAACCTTGGTGAGTTTAGAGAAATTTTTTTCATCAATAATCTGCAATAGTTAAACACTCTCATGAGCATCATCAGGTGTTCTTGTTTGTTTCAAATTCAGACATCTTAAATATGAGTAGGAATGATTACATGTATTTGACTTGAAAGGAGACAAGTGTTTGGTGATGTGAAATGCTATGCTCTGTTTCTCAACCAGACTTCTTAAAGATAGTTAAACTTGTGTCCTGTTGAACTCGCATTGCCCTGCCTCCTCTCAAGTTGCTCTTCTAAGTCAAGTTTTCCACAAGTGTCAGGATTTTCTTTACAGTGGATTTTCTCCAGTTTCTGCCTAGGTGCTTATCCTGCAGGTAAGATAGTACTAGTCAGGTTAGAGAGATTTGATCTCCTACTTCTTCCTCCACCCCAGAAGACACTTTGGAAAGGTTTGTGTGTGCACACGTTTCATTTGGAACTTTCATCTCTGTATGGGTATATCATGCCACAAGTGAAGATTTTATTTCTTTTTCAAGATAGAAAATAGCAGCACACAACAGCCAAGTCTTGGCATAAGCTTGTACTATTTATTTAGTGGAGTTTTTCACTGTGTTGCTTATACATCTACATTTAAAGATTTTTAGGGGCTGCTCTGGAGTGTTGCGGCGCTGTCTCTGATTATTTTAAGGTCTCTCAGAATTTTGTTCATAAGTGTGACCAAGGGGTCTGGCCATATTCCAGGGTGAATAGTTGCAGTCTGTCCTCAGTTTTGATTAGATGCAACACTATTCCCTTATCTCTCTCTTTTTGTAGCTGGTGGCTCACTATGGCTGCTTTGGAGTCCGAAGCAAAGAGTACAAGGACTGTTCTCACCCACCTCACAGAGGCCTTTTTAAAAGAAACTTGGGGTGATTTAATCCCCCTACACTCAAGGTGACTTTTTGTCACTTGCTGGTGGCTGGACCTCTACCAGGAGTTTGTGTACTTGAAGTTTAAATTTGAGTAAACCAAGTAAAGCGTGTTTTGGGTGTGGGTGGTGTTGGTTTTTTTTTTTGTCTCAGAGGTCTTGCATGTAATCTTCATAGGTGATATGGTAGTGTTTAAAAAAAAATTTAAAAAATTGACAAATCCCACCATTTTACAGGAGCATTAAGTGGTTCGTAATAGTTGAATTGCTTTCTTAACAAATGTCTCTTGAACAAAAGAAACTGGTTACTAAAGCAAGTTGAATGAGGGAAAGAAAATTAACTGTGTAATAGATGCAAAAAAGAGTTTTTTTGAGAACTGTGTTAGATATAGGGATTTATTATATGAGGGTCATTGGAGGTCTTTGGAGGACAATTGCACATTGCTGTCTCTGTAGAAATATTTGCTTCTAGATTTAGATGGATCAGTCAACAGTGAAGAGGAAGTCATAGCATGGGTCAGGATGTAAGTAAGCACTGCTGTAAGTTGTAAGGTACACGAGCTCATGTTGGTTGTAATGCTTGGAAATTATGTCTGCTGTAAATAACGGCAAGAGTTGGACAACTGTAAGTGTAAACCTGAATTCTAAGTAGTCTGATTCTGCTAGAAATTTGGAGTTGGATGAACTTGGAGTTGGATGAACTTGCAGGATCACCTTTCCTGTCTGGGACTGGAGTCGCTGGAACACTGACTTGCATGAATCAAATCTTAATCACAGCTCAGAGAGCATTACGTTGGTGGAATACCTCGTATAACCCAAGAAGTCTATAAGCAGTCCTCTCCTTTTCACGGAGCATGCTCCTATGACCATATTCAGTCACAAAGAGACAGTTAAACACAGCCATCCTCCAAAGAGGCAGAGTAATAGATCTCAAGTTTTCTGCAAAATGTCATTATGACAATAATTCAGTCTGACAGCATCTGTCTGTACATGCAGCACAAGCAGTAAGAGCAAAAAGGGCATCTGTATGTTGTACAGGTAATTATAATTACAATTAATATCTTGTGTATATGTGCGTGTTTCGCATGGAAGAGATTCAGTTGTTGTACTTGAGTGTGTAGAGTACAGAAGTTCAGGTTACTAAATGCAAGGGTTTGGTTTGGCTTAATTTTAAAGGATTGTAGCGCTAGTTCCAAGAACAAAATACTAAGGTTCACCCTTTACTTGCTTGCAAAAGTATATTCTTTGTTTAAAAAGATCTGCACTGGTATTGATGCCTACTACCTGTTCTGTCAGTGGTAAACTTTGATTTTGATTTCCACAGTTTGAGTTGCTGTCGTGTAAACACAAAGTGCTGGTGGCTGCATGGGGGACTGGGTGGGGGCAGGTCGCAGTCTCATGGGCGCGTGGTGAACCGTGGCCTGTTAGGTTGCTCAAGGTGCTGAAAGAATGACTGAACACTTTCTAGAAAGTGAAGAGATGGGAAATTAATGGCAGCTAGGGGAAGGTGACAACTACCGTTAGTATAGTAAGAAGCAGTGGATTGAACTTAACCTGGATTGAAAACTGGTTTTGAACAGTTGTTTGGCGTTTTGCTTGCCTTTATGTATCCCCCACCCCCTGTTAAACTCAGTGCTGCACTAAACTGGAAGAGCTTCAGTCCCAGTGGGATCTGAAACAGGACTGAAATGAAATGATGCCTTGGTCACCTGGTAATAATATTGGGGAGCTTTTTCAGATGCTTTGGGAAGCTTTTATTGCTTGCTTAACTGTTGTTTGATGTACAGAGGAGAAATGGACATACTTAGAGCACACCCGTGTGGCCATGTAGGGGTTAAATGCTATTTAAAAATTATTTTAATGGGGGGGAGAAAGGTTTCTAATTCTAGTGAAGTATTTTTGGAATTTGCCCTGTCAGTTAGTAATATTTCACTAATTAAAGCAACCCTTTGTTTAAACCAGGCTGACAACAGCTCGTCTGGAGAGTTGGCTGGTGGACAAACTGAGGTATGTTCATTCCTCAGCAATTCAACCTATTTTATATGCCAGGGTTTCTGAGGTAATCACATCTGTGAATTCCTTGTGGTTTCTCTGCTGCTGAGGGTTGCAGCCTATAAACAGTTTTATTGCCTTAAAGCCTTGTGTGTTGTGGAAATTAACAAATAAAACAAGCATTCAGGCACTAGGCTCTTTATGGCTGGAGGCATCATGTTTGTTTAAATGACAGAACTAAGGGATTATAAATTTTTGCTGAAAGAAAGCAAGAGGAAGTTCTCCCTTTTTCTTGTGTACGCTCTTGCTCAGGAGAACAGTGTATGTTCTGACTGTGGTTTGATCAGTCAGGTTTTGTGTGTTTGTGGAAAAGTAGGCTCTCGTTTGGAAACTGTACATTTGCTGTAAAGGAGAGAGAAAGGGCTACACTCATACAGCATGTCAGGGTGAACAGTAAAAACAGACTGAAATTTTTACAGGTTTTCCTGCTGTGAGCTGTATTATGTGAAAAAAGTCATGTAATACTAAAAAGCCATTATACAATCTTGAGTAACCAACTGTGTGCTTGCAGGTTGTATTTGCCCAGTGCTGCAGCATTGCTGGTTGCTCTTACTTGTTTGGGTTTGTCAAACAGCTTGCTGCTTGTAAAGAAGCCTAGTTTGCCAAATCAGAGATCCTGAAAGAATAAAAGCTATGACCATCCTGGCATTTTGACTGAAATCTGTTGAGTGATGAATACCTGCTGACTAATACAGACAAGAGAATGGAAACTGAAGAACCATGATGAAGGAATGCTGATGAGATTGGAGAGTATTTGATATGAGAAGTAAGAGTCTGTAGAGCTCGCTGGTCATTAGAAGGAAGGATTTAGGGTTTCAAGTGGGTTCTTTGGGCCTTTGAAAAGGATCATGAAAGTAAAGTTCAACATATGTTTCAGTGAATTTTTCTTTACTCACTGTGATAAGAAATCCTGATTTTAGTGCCAGGGATAGTTATTTGGAAATTTAAGGCAAATAGTTATTTTGAGCTACAAGGAAGGAGCAGGTCAGTTAAGTAGGAGTTGTGTTTTATGTAATTGTTTTTCTCAACATAATAGTTGAACTATTTGTCCTTGGATGAGTGAGCAAGTTAATCAGCTACAGAGCAGGCCCTGTGTAACTTTATAAATGTCTATTGTGTTTGATTTCCATTTCCACAAGAGCTTTAGGTCTTGTAGCTGAAGGTGATCCTTGTGCTTAAGCCCTTTTACATTAAGCTGGTTCCTTCACATGGCAGAGGAAAGGAACTGAAGTTCCAAGCCTCAGGCCAGTAGCAACAAACCTTTTGCTGGCTGGGTAGGAGCACACAGGGCTCCCAGTTAGTAGCAGCCTGCACTAGTCGGTGACTGGAGTTGATGTTATTTGTCAAGATGGCTATTTTCTTGTGTTCCTGCTGGGCGTTAATGTTTGAATGGGAATAGCTAATCGGGAAGGTGGAGACCATTCCAACAGGCAGGCAAAGAGGTTACTGGGATGTTACCAGGCTGTAACTGAAGTGACTTTTATAAATGGGTACAAGAATAAGGTGGCGGTAAGGGTAACTTAATTCAAATCTTTTTAGATATAAAAATCTGTGGTTCAGCAGAAGTAGGTATAATTACGATGATTAGCTTGCTATAGATGCATTTGTTTACCATAAATGGTATGCTTTGCTGTTGAACTTTTCTTATTCTCAGAGCTGCAGGCCCAACATCACAATGTATGTGTGAACTGAACAGCGTGTAATCTAATACATTTACTGTGAGTTCCGCTCTCAAATAAAGGCAAAGCTTGAATCTGACATGGCAAGTGCTTTCTCTTTCTGCATGGCAAAGAGTGACTAAACCAGAGCCTGAACAGCCTGTTTTCCCTAGTACTGATTTGGGTACCGGAGTGGGAAGGATCGTCAGAGCTGGCAGCAGTGCGAGGATCAGAAGAGGAACCTTATCTTGCTGTTTGCCGCAGTGAGCGATGTATTTGTTGCTGTCAGGCTGACCTTGATTCTTCCTTAGCATTTTTTAAATAGTTGTGCACCGTGAAAGTGTTGTTGTAGTATGAATTATAGTTTTAACCAAGAAGTTTTGACAGTTTGCTTGGGGTGTGGGTTTGTATTAAATTTTTTTTTGTGTCTGTGTGATTCACATTTTCAGTAAAAATACAAACATACCTAGTACTAGCCTTTACTCTCCTGAAGTTTCCTTCGATTTGCCTGTTAGGGCTCAGGTGAGCACAGACTCTGTACAGTATCATCTTGTGGTTGGCAGCAGTAATGGAACATGGTGAGGCCTTCTGATTTTAGTATACTGTTACAAAATACGATAAACCTTTGAGAGATATGTTCAGAGTGGTCAGTACAACTAATCTTGTAATATCACAGGAAAGTGAATAGAAAATTGCAAAATCTAGAGTTGCAAGTAGAGTGCGTAGAGTTTTTCATGAACTTGTGTGCTTATAGACTCATCTGACAAGACCACACAGGAACACGAGGAAAAATACAAAAAAAAAAAAGCTAACCACAAGTTGCCTGCTGTCCGATGAAAGTAATGAAATGATATCCCGGAGCAGGATTGTTGAGTAAACGTTTCTGATTTTTGGAGTGACACATTATCCTATACAAATTTTTTACAGAAGTCTGTGTAATATTAGTTTGGTTTATTTTCCTGAAAATGTTTGATTATAACTTGATGGAGAAAAATGGCAAAGCTTCAGTAAAACAGCAGCAGAGAAGTGAAACTAGAAGTCATGAAAGAAATGAAGTTCTACCCAAAAGTGCACAATAAAGATTTTTTATGTTCCACGGTGGGTTCTCCCCCACTTCTTAAATTATTGAATACAAAATTTTTTGTAAGTCAAAAAATCTGGATCCTTAGCTGTAATGAAGTGCAGATAGTGTGCCTGCTTTAAGTTGTTACGTAGGAAGATACTGTTTCAGATTACTGATTGGAACAGTCTTAACTGTGTGAAGCAAGATAACTTTATAAAATGAGGAAACAGCTAAGGACGTAATTCCAGTCATACACACACACACGTAGTGCTGTTTGTATGATTTACTATCATTAGTACAGATGGTAATCTGTGTGGGATTGCATGTTTAACTAGAGCTGTTTACATACTGAACCAGGAGTATTTGGAATACCGTTGCGTTTGGTCTGGGGGAGTGGATTGAAGCGTGTACTTTGGGGTGGGGAGCATAGGTGTTGAGTGGAGATGTTCTGGCCACAGATGCTGGTCTGCACTCAGTTCCCTGCTTAGTGTAACTCTAGCCTTTCAACGTACAATGACCAGGTAGACTTTGTGCATCATTAATACTGTCTATCTCAGCCTGGGTAGGCTGAGTTGAAATAATTTAGTTACATAAGGATGTGTGTGGGGAGAGTGGGAAACTGAACTGAGCTCGCCATTTTTCCATCCTACTGAATCACCTTTAATGAGATTTTCCTGCAGACTTGGGAAGCAGGTTATGTTCTGCTTCTTGCAGCTGTAACAGTGTATTGCAGAAGGCAGATCCTGACTGCTGAGCGATGCTTCCTTAGTACAGCAGCTGCCTAATGCACAAGTACATGAAGTGTGCAGCTATCAGCTTGCTTACTTCTGTCTGTTTCTAGCCTGGACACTGACTTTTGCTGGAGGACTGGGGGGGCAAAATATGTATCTGAAAGGTGTCAGTGCTGACAACAGAGTACCTGCATGAACTGAAGCACCAAACTGAGTGTGTATTTGTGTAGCACACCTGCTCAAGCGGTGTAGAAAAATTAGCCTATATGAAATTGCTAAAATTATTCACTGTGTTAGTATTAATATTTCTTCCGTGTCTCAGTGACTCATTTACATCATGCATCTTCATCCCCCTCAGCTGTTTTTCCTGGTCAGTGTTCTGGCACACAGCTGCTGTCGTCTGTCCTTGTTCTGGCCCAAGCCTGACCTCTTCTTTTGCTTCTGCTCTCCCTTTCTCGGCGTGCTTTGCAGATTTTGGTAACTTTCCTGGTTGGTTTTTTTTGTGTTTTTCCTGGTCGTGTCATGCCCCGCCCCCCCCCCCCCCCATTTTGTTTTGTTTGTTTTTTTTTTTGATATGTAGTTCTTTCTTACCACACCAGAAACTGTGTACTGAGACATAACCCTTGGTATCTCTCTGGTATTTGGCCTTGCAAGTAACTGCATCATGTCATAGGAGGGCTGGGATGTACATTGCTGGAGGCCTGTGTGCATTTGCTGCTTTTGTTAAGAGGTTCATTAGGGACCGTCAAGACAGAGGGAGGAAATGTGCTCATGTGCTTTGCTCAATGTTTTTGTGTATCTGCAAGAATTTGTCTGCAGTGGGGAAGGGATTTGATGAGAGATTCTTCTAGGTGAAGATGATCTTAGAAAAAATGTTAACTGTCAGCATTTCAAGGGTAGACACCTGATGTCTCTCAACTTTTGCTTTTATGTCCTTCAGCATATTTTTTTTCTGTGAACTGAAGATAAACCAGTTATATTCAGAAATAGCCTTTTTTCTCCTGTTCTTTAAAGATGTGAATTCTAGTTTTCAGATGTCTAGCTCAGAATATGTGGGAGTTCCAAACTTTGTGTAATAAAAGAGGTATTGTAGCATCAGAGATGTCAAGGCCAGTTCTTTTAACAAAAAAAAAAAGGCATTGACAAACCCTGAGCTTTCATGATGCACGTAGTCCTTTGCTGCTTTCAGGCATTTCCTTTGTACAGTATTTTCCCACACAGAACAAAGTGCAGTTTATTAATGAAATGAGGATGAAAAAGACATGTTTTCCAGTGTCTGGTAATGATTGTTGTAATGGACTTTCTATCTGTCTCCTAATTGCTTTTTCACCAATATAGATTCACGTGCAGTGGAGAAATGAAGGTGTTGAAACAAAAATGCTGAAACTGATGAAATGTCAAGTACCAGCAGCTCTCACGTTTTTCCATTATGAGTGAGGAGTTGCCATAGACTCCGCCTGTTTGTTTCTGCTGGGAGGAAAGGGGGCGAACCACTGCCTGCAAGCGACCGATTCCTAGGGATGTTTGGGTGAAGCAGAGCAGTGGGGATTTGGCCGGAGAAAGGCAGCCTTCATGCCCCTCTCCAGCAGGTGTGCTGCTCTGCCCGCATCCTGCGGTGAGGAGTGTGGGGGCTGCTAATGGATGTGTATTCAGACCCCCTTGGGCGCTGTTTTTCTTCAGTGGGTGTCGCCCACCTCTATGCAGTCCTGGACCTACTGTTTTCTGGACTGAAATCTCAGCCAGATCAGAAGGGGAAGGACTTGAAACTGTCTGGGGAAACAGCGAATATGTACAATGTCTTGCAAGTTGTTTAAAGTTTGAGGTGGCTTACCTTAAACTTTAAAATGGGGAGAGAGATTTGTCTGATGACTGGATAAATCCAGACACTTTACTCTTATATTATCTCTGTATCCTATGGAAACCTTCTCTGGAGATATTCAAGACCCACCTGGACAAGGTCCTGTGCAGCCTGCTCTGGGTGACCCTGCTTTGGCAGGAGGGTTGGACTAGATGACCCACAGAGGTCCCTTCCAACCCCTACTATTCTGTGATTCTGTGAAACCATCTTTCAAAGAAAGCTGATACCACTTTGTCTCAAGAATTTAAAGTTGTGAGAAGAGCACAGGCAATTGATGATCTAGATGAAGGACTTCCTCCAAGTCAAACTATCTACAAATGACAAATGTAAATATACGTGGCACGAAAGAATAATACATGAGGCATAGGCCCTGTCTCCCCCTTGTTAGAGGGCAGTGAAGTTGCTGTTACGTTCAGTTGTGACTCGCTCTGGATGGGTCACTGAGGCTGCAGGCCTCTGTTCCAGAACCCTGTGGCAGACTAGGTTTGTGCTGCTGCTTCTCGATTGCATCTTGCACTGCCTTGTGTCTGTCTAGCTTTTAACTTTTTAGTTCAGAGCTGTAAGTGGGGGAGCTAAGGTGAAAAGCTTTGTGTGTGAGAGCCGGTGCAATTTTCCTTTTAGCTCATGACCAGTGTTTTTTCTGGCAGCTGGAATTAGAAGCAGCTATACCTGGAAATTTAGATCTAGAGACGCAAGTGCTAGGCTGTGTGAGCTGAACAGGCTTTGGAGCAAAGCTATCCTTTTCTTTTCAATTGTTAACTTGAAACTTTATGTATCAGGTCCCAGCATGCATAAAAGCATATGGCAGAATGATACCACGTCCAGAAAGGGATGACTGAAACGGTCAAGGGGGAGGAACAGCTGCTTTTTGAGAAGAGACTGAAAAGACTTGGATTCTTCATTTTGGAAAACAGAAAGTTGAGGGAGAATATGATCAAGATGTTACAGAAACATAAAGGTGGTGGGTACGTTGAACTAGGCAGAACTAGTCATGCAGTCCCACGGTGCAGAAACGTTATAACAAGTGTCAGAACTGGGAGGATTTTACTTCAAAATGAACAAATGAAAGTACTTTAAACAAGGGGGAGTGTGACCTGCTGGAATTTGCTGGCACAGAACGTCGTGGGCAGACAGTACCAGCATGTTCAAAGCAGAGTTTGACAAAATTGGTGGAAAATAGGTCCATTAGCAGAGACTAAGAGGATGCGTCAGGGATGGACCTTCCAGCATCCCTGGTAGAGCAGGAGCATGGAGTGAGCGGGACGCAGAAGAGGCAGGGGTGGCTTGCTGTTTGAGTGGTGTCTGCCTTTGACACAGCGATGAAACGCTTGGGTGGGTGAGATGGACGTTGTGTTGACCCAGTAAGCCATGTCTTGTATTTTGAGCTATATTTTCTACAACTGGCTGTTGATACACTGAGTAAACCTTGAATGTAGATGCTTTGCACATCTCTCACCTCTTTCTTTAAGTCTGCATAAGTCCTGTGAGGTCATTTGGACAGAAACTTGCATTTTAGTTTTGTTTTGGAAAAGTGTATAGCTTTGAAACCCAGGTACCTAGGCAGAGTTTCATGTTAAAACAATGAAGAGTCCTGATTTCTTTTGTCTGAGAAACTACAAAGGCTTCTGCTGCTTAAAATTCTAGGGGGAGAAAAAAGTACTCTTTCTGTAATTTTCTGTTATTCTTTGGCCCTTGATGCTCATACAGCAAGGCAGTTCTGTACTACCAAATCACAGGATTTTTGTCCTCTTGACAGAAACTTGACTCAGCTGGTTCAGTGAGACATTATTTTCCTCACTAACATCTCCTTGTGCTCTCACTTGACTCACAAGTCAGGAGTAGACTCCACAGGGAGGTATGTTGCCAGCTTAGGCTGCATGATCCCAAGTCGAATCTCTCTTCTCTAGCTTGGACTGCTTGTCTGTCTTTGTGTGAAATGGCTTGGATGAATGAGGAGTATATGGGGTGTTTAACAAATACTCCCTTGTCTTTGCAATCCCTCTGAAGTTATTTGGTAATAGTAAGTGGTAGCAATAGTCGTATAACTAGCTATTTGTGTACATTTTATTGTGTGTGTGTAAATATATATATATATGTGGTATGTCTGTGGCTGTAAAAATAATCTCTGAATGTGAAACAGCCAAAAATGCCAGTCTGTGCTAAAATCCTTTGGTGTTTTAAAATTTTTTTTTTCCCCACCGTCCTGTATTCTTGTTGTGTAGTGTGGGATCTGCAATATTTATATTTTCACTGATGGTAGTTGTGTATATACTTAAATGTGTGTGATATGTTCAGCTAGTGTCATTTGGCTAAAATACTGTGCTGCTTTTGAAGCAATACTATGTTTTCTAAGAAACGATTCTCATATGGAAGAGCTTCAGAGAATCTTGTGTATTGCGGTGTTTGCTATATCTGGAAAATTCTTCATTGTATATTCATCTTGTCGTTGTGTGAGTGAGACTTTTGACATAATCACTTTTTATATTTACCAAGAAGTTGTGGTTAGCCCTGTTGTTCTAGAACCCATTTTAGAGGGAAGATGCGTAATATCCTGTTACTTGGCCTTTAGGCACGGTAGACACTCTTAAATATTTTTCTCAAAATGAAACCTGCAGCAAATATGGAACACTGGTTCAGGAGTAGGAAAGTTAAAAATGGTGTTTCCTATGGGGAGGGAAGAGTAAAGCTCTGAACTATTTTGTGTTATCAGTAATACCAGCTGTTGTGTTCTGGGCAGTCCTGTCTCATCAGTATTTGCTTCAGAAATGCCAGTTACGGGGAACTGTGGGTAACCTGATGGGATTTTATTCTTTGATTTCTTCATGGGAGCTCTAAGTAACTGTGCAGAAATCATGGGACTTCTACTTTGCAGACTTTGTGTCAGAGATGGGAGGAGAGGAAGTAGAGAGGTGACAGAAGTAACAAGGAGTAACCTTAACAGAAGGGCCTGAAAAGGGGGTGAGATGTCTGGCATTCCCCTCAGCTGGCCTTGCTGTTTCTTCCGTAGTCAAGTGATGTATTTTTGGAGCAATCTTACAGAAATAGATATATGGCTTAGTTCTGCAAAGGTTTGTAAACGTCTTTTCATGAAGACTGCTTTCAGTCATCCCTTGTTTGAACTTGCTTTTGGGCATCCCTTACGGGCATGTCCCGAGCCCATAAAAGGTGGTGAAATACCCGTTCTGCTGATACACTGCTACCCCCTCCCTCCACGCATTAAAATAGTAGTTATAAGCATTATGTCAGCCGGTGGGTTTACAGCTACCTTGGAGGGTAGAAGAATGCACAAAGAGAGTCCCAGGAAATTGCAATATTGGTTGGTAAGTTATTTAGAGAGAGGATGGGGAGAGGGGATTATATTTGCATGACCGTGGATGGGAAGTGAACAAAACATATCTTTGCTTTGTATGATTTTGCTGATGTGCTAAAAGGGTTTTTATGGGCAGTGTAAAATGTAGCAGTAGTCTGACATCGGGAAAGTTTATTGGGCTTTTCATGTATGTTTATAACTTTCTCTTAGCCGGAATATATGATACGGATTGCTACAAGTTTTGGAGATAGAGAAATAATGTACAAACAGGTTTTGGCTTTTTTTTTCTTCTCCTCCACAGAGTAACTGCTGGAATTAACAATTTCATTTAAAAAGTCTAATTATTTTTTTGAGGCTTGTATTTCCTTGTAAGTATAGTTTAGTCACTGCCTGGATGATTTTGGAGGGAACTGATTCTGTAGCAGTAATAAATAATCAGCAAAGTTGGTTTTTTTTTTTTTTTTAATTTATTATTGAGCATGTATATGTGTTAATGTAGTTACACACTTTTCTTGAAAATTATTTAAACAGATTTAATTTTACAAGATTTGCTTGATTCTTTCATAAAAGATCTAAGGCCTGTGACTATCTTTTTAATGAATGAACAGTTATCCCAGTTGCAGTTTACATGGTGGAAAGATGGAGCTGAAACCAACGTAGCTTGGTTCTGTTCTGCACTGAACAATTAACTGGTACGATGCAGTGTGGTACTTGGGAATAACATTGTGAATGCCTCTTCCATAGGTGTAACGAACCAGTGTTAGGTCTCTGCAAGGGAGGAATTGCTGTATCCCTATTACACAACATGGTTTTTGGCATCTTGAGTGTTGTAGTCTGTATTGGCTTAACTGAAGTCTGGAGCGTGTGTTTTGTGTAAACTGTTTTTTTTTCTTAATGTTATGTGTCTCCAAAGTCTTTGTCAGAGTTGCTGTGAATTTCTGGTCTGTTAATGATCAGCGTGTTGCTACAGAATGGAAATGCTCAGTGATGGGTAGTGTTTGAAATTCATTGTAGCTGGGGATGCCGATGTGAATCTTTACACAGTCTGCTGGGCTACACTCATGAAAGTCTGGGATAAACTGTCAGCTGCATTAGATTTCTGCATGCTATAGAGAGCAGGGGGTGGTCAAAATACTTCCCTGTGTAGTAAACGAAAGAGAGTTTTGTAATGCTAGCGGTTGAGACTAGAAGTAATGACAGACTCTTCCTCAGGCAAAAACTCAGTCTGTAACCTGGGGTTCTGCACTGTTTTCTTGACGTTCGTTGATCAGCTAGTCAGTCTGTCCGTTGCGTGCTCCAGGATCTGAACAGCGAGTTCTCGTGACAGCTGTCTTGCTTTGGAACAGCGCAAGCGTCAAAGCTTGCGAAGAAGCGTTTGGGAAGTAGGGAATAAGGAGAAGCAGGCCGAAATACAGAATAAATTTTCTGTTTATCTATGCTTATGAGTTTATCTATGAATTTCTTCAAAACTGCAAGCTCTGCAAAACTGTCCTTTTCGGACAGAGTCGCAGCCTGTCCTGTTAACTTTCTCCAGAAGAGGAGCTCTGCAGGGAAGAGTGGATAAAATCCAAAATGGGAATTCTTTTTTTTGTCTATATATCTATCTACAAAGCAGAGAATCTGCAGAAACCAGTGGAGTTGGTGGCATTACTGATTTTTTTACATAGAAGAGGCTATGGAGATGAAGGACTCTGAGTGGTTTGGGTACAATGCCTGAGCCTATTATGGTGCAGAACCTCCTCAGATCAGATTAGTGAAGTTACCTGGATGTAATGATACTTTTCCTTCCTCCTAGATCTCTGTCTCTTCAAAAACATCTCCCATATTTTCAAATGCAAAAAACTCAATAATGGCAGAGATTTTTAGAAAATAATAAATTTGGTCTGTTTGCTGTCAAGTATGTTCCTACCTAATTCTGGACTTCAGCTGTTCTTTTTCTTTGTGGTTTACTTTTAATATGAATCATAATTCTGACAACGTCTGTTGATGTGACATGTTACAAATGTCAGCAGTGGGGCATACAAGGAAGTTTGTGACTTTGACTTCTACAGTGAGTGATCGAAGTGACTGATGAAGCACTGTAACAATTAAAATTTATTTCTCAAATGTTTCATCCACTGCTTCAGCGTTTCGAGGACGTGGGCTATTTTACTATTTCTCTCGCTAATATCTGCTGATTAATAACACTTCACTGGTGGAAAGACTTTCCTGAGAGTCCAGCCTGAGACTTATTCCTTCAGCCTACGTAATTACTAACGTGGTGGCTATGGAAGTATCTTGATTATCTTGGCTTTACGCTGTGCAGAAGACCAGTGCTTTTTCCTGAAGCTATTCTTAAGACCAGGCTGAATGTATCTCCACTGGTGAGCATGGCCTCCAAGCACCCAGGCCTAGTCAGGGTGGTCAGTCGCTGCCATCTGTGTTCCTCAGGGCTCCTTTGGGGCTTCGGGTGGGTCCGTGTGGACGCTGTACGTGGAAGGTGACATTGATTTTTATGGCTGTTCTTGCGCCTGCCGAGCAGCTGTGTCGTAGACGTTTTTGGAGACGGGAAGCATTTTGCCTGGCGCCACGTGTTGAGTTGCTCAAAGCCACAGAGAAATCCGATGTTACCTTATTGCCACAGACTTGTGTGTTGCATCGCGCCGGACTTTCTTATCGGACGTACGGGTGGAAGCCTGGTGCTGCGGTGGCCTGGCCTAGCTGCATGCGGGGGGACAGCTTGCTGCTTCTGGACACTTGTGATGCTGAAGCTCGGCGTGGATGGTGAAGTGTTGAATGCCAGCCCTTTTACTGTCCTGAAATTCAGTACTGCAAGGTGCAAATGTGAAGTGAAAATGAGGAACGTGAAGAATCATTTGGGGATTTTCATGGTCTGGACAAATATACTTTTGTTTTTGAATAGGTAACTGATATTTCCAAAAAGTCTACCACGGAAAGTGAAGGTTGTTGTACCCTTCCAGAGGAGATACTAACTCTGTCATAGGATTTTGCTAGCCACCTCTTTTGTGTTACCTTAATGTTTTCTAGGTTATAAAAGCCAGATAATATCCATTGCGTATATGGTACTGTTCTTTGCAGTTCGGTCCCCAATTAGAAATTTCATTATTGCGTTATATTTTAACATGATAATTAAGTAACTGTGACACACGGTGGAAATAATGTTACTTTAAACCGCTGTACTTATCCAGGAAAGAAGCAAAAGGGATTTTAAAGTTACCAATCTGTGCCAAAGTCAGCTTGCATGGATGCTTTTCATTTTTTAAATGAAAATCCTGAGTTGTCCTCTGCACCAGATGAGTTAAATTTCCTACTGTGATAGAGCATTACTTACATCATTTTTAACCAGTTTAAACTGAACCAATGCAAATCTTTATGTAGATAAAAAGTTAGTTCAGAAGGTTGTTGGTTCATATCCTAGAGATTATTCTGTATTTCCTCTTAAAAGAGAAGTCATAGAGTGAATTCTGGTGTTACAGTATAAAATGTCTCGCAGTGTCTATGTCCTGATATGCAAGAGATTCTGCGCACACTGTTGCTTCCCACACTTCAGAGGGGAAAGCACACGTTATGGAGTAAGAGTGAGGATGAGAGAGAGCGAGCACACATTGCCATACTACTTCTGTAGTGCTGACACACTACTGCTGAATTTAATTTAAAATTATCTATATTTCACTTCAAAGTATGACTTGAAAGCTGAGGGAAGGACTGATGTTATTCCCCTTACTTCCAGCCTCAAGAAACGGCTTCAAGGTCTCACATCTTCAAAATCAAGTCTTTTAAGAAATCCAAAATTTGTGGAGTCTGCAATCAAGTAATTGATAGCCAAGGCATTTGCTGCCGAGGTGAGTAACATACGACGTGCTGTTTACTTACTGCGTAAAGGAAATTAATTTTATATTAATATTGAAGTTTCTAGAAGTCCATGTTTCTGGAATTCCCCCTGGACTGAGTATAGATGTCACCTCGGCTTATTTCCTTCTTTTGTGCAATAGTGTTGCCTACTTTTGTTGGGGAGTGGGATGCTGTAGTAGGTAATGGGACTTGTATAATAACGTGCTTTTGTTCCTGTGCGATTCAGGCAAGTTGCAGAAGGCGGCAATGCCTGTGGAGGCTCTCTGAGGAGCATGGGAGTGATGTGTGCACAGGGGATGACAGATGCCTCTGGAATTCAGTCTCCAGATGAGGAAGTGTGTGACTCTCACTCAGGGAGGCATGAAGGTTGTCTCTGCGTTCATTTGCAAAAATTCACGAGGCCAGCCGCCTATTTATTTACTTTAATTTTTCCAGTTGCTTTATGGTCTGTTTGATCGTTAGTCCTTCAGTCTGATCGCTGACAGAAGCAGTAAAAAGATCGTCCCCTTGCACGCACAGATGACAGGGACTCAGCTGCCTCTGGTATTGCTGCCTGCTGCTTACAGCTGTTCTCCCTCACTCTTCTCCCTTGCTGTGTAGAATTGAGCACACTTGCCACTTCTCCTTGTGATACCTGTGGTGGAATTAAATCTTGGGAAAAGTCATTAGGTCCTTTCTGCAAGTTGTCCAGGGATAGGGGTTTCGATCCCCTGTACTGGTTTAGCCTGGTTAATGTTCAACTCCTGTTATTCCATCTCAGTAAAACAGTCTCTTTACTTCCCGCGTGTGTGGTTTACCTTCTAGGAAGAGAACGCTATTGTCTATTCATGTGAAGCGTAGTTGCTGTTTTCACTTAGAAGTGTTTGCACCACTTGTGTGTTCTGGATGGATCTGTTTCTCCCACCTCCTCCCTCCCGTATTCTTCAGACACCTTAGGATCCCTCTGAGGGTTTGAGAGGGAGGCGAGAGATTTGGATGTGGAAGGAATGCGGCCAATTTCCTGAGCTAAGGTGCAGACTTTGCAGATGAACAGCTAAATGTAAAATACCTGACTTGTTCAGCATTACAGTTACCGTCACAGGAGTGGTAGCTACATATGTGTTTCTTTAACGTATTTCTTCCGTCTGTCCCTCTGGAGGCTGGTTCCAAAGTTCTTAGGATTTTGTTATTTTCAGCTTAACAGAAACGGTGTTGTTGGAAGGAAGCCTGCTTAATGAAGGGACTCCCTGAAGACCCTCTTGATCAGGTTCAGTGTAAAAAGCACTGTACCGGGAGAGAATCAGTACTTTTGAAGGGAAAGGCCTTGGGGGTGGGAATAGAAAAGCCAGTTTGCTGTGGATTTGAGTTCTTGTAGCCCGGAGCTGGAAGTCTCAAATTCACAAAAGCTGTGACAGTGTGCTTACCTACCAAAGGTGCTAAGATCTCTACTGTATGTGTTGTAAACAGGCCAGAGGTTAGGATGAGTCTGAGCAAGTTTTCCTTTTGCCCCAGTGTGTAATAGCTCTGGTTCTGATACAGAAACTAAAATTACACGCCAATGTAATTTAACACCTCTTTGGGGAGCATTTATATGTGGTGCAAAATTCACATGTATTCAAACCATCAAGGAGAAAAGCTTTTAGGAGAACCAAAAAAACTGAGGAACTAAAATTCTACAAGGAGCCCTACTGGGATCCCTCCGATGCACTCCCCAAACCAATACATTCATGTCTATGGTACATCCGTGTCTATATCTGGGTGAGTCTGGGATAATTTTCTCTAGGTTTCTGGGTTCAATTTTCCAAAGGAGCCCCTTGATAGTATCGCATAGCCCCTCTTGTTGATGTGAACACCAGGCAGACCCACTGTCCTCCTTTGCTGCTGGTACATTTTGATTGTTAGTTGCTTGATGATGGATCCCTGTGGGATGGGAGCAACAGGAGTTGCACAGAGTGAAGTGATGACACCAAGTAGTTGCAGTTTAATAAGAACCCATTTGTATTTTAACTTACAGCATGGGCTTTATAAAGCAGAGTTTTGGATAAGATAGAACTAAAAGTTGTCTGTTTGCTTGCCAGCACTGCAGTACTTGAAATGTACCCTAGTACTGTGAGACTCTATTAATAAATATGGAGAAAAATAAACCAGCGTTTTCAGAGCCAAATCCTGGTGTTGCTGCTTCTGGTAAATTCTCCCTGATGTTGCTGAATGAAAGTGAGCAAGTTGGCACTGGGAGGAGGGGAGGGAGAAGAAAAGCCTTTAGTTAAG
The DNA here is from genome assembly GCF_030867145.1 of Opisthocomus hoazin. NCBI lineage: Eukaryota > Metazoa > Chordata > Aves > Opisthocomiformes > Opisthocomidae > Opisthocomus > Opisthocomus hoazin. The sequence continues at coordinate 31,754,164 of NC_134417.1, forward strand.
AAGAAATAAAGTTCCTTTGTGTATTAATGAGAATATCTTGCTTTTTTAGCAGTTTCTCCCCAGAAAATAATAGCTCTTTGTACAGACTGCAGGTTCCTTCCAGACTATAGTATCTTAATCAGGTAAAGGAGAGTTACGTGTCAAGTGAAATGAGGGGAAAGGCTCCAGGTTGGTCACTGTGTAGTATTTGCTGTTTATCTAGCAATGAATCATCGACTTGTAAAGAGAAAAAAAAAAAAGCTGTAACTGGGTGTTTTATTGGTTAGCTAAGTTTTTATTAGTATGTTGCAGTAATTTTGGGTGTGTGTTGTTTAGTCCTGTCTTGCAAGCTGTGTCCTTTGCTCGTGGTCAGGTTGGAATCTAGTGCCTAAAACCTTTCCATGAAAAATGAATGATTGCCTGAAAGGTACGCTTGAATGATGTTGTCCCTTTGTCCTTGTGTATTTCAGTCCACCTCAAGGAAAGCCTACTCAGTCACTGTGAATTTACTGTTAACAAGCTCTAGAAAAACAGTGGCAAAAAAGAAAGGCAGTTTTGAAGCAGGGGAAGCTCCTGGCTGTCTCCCTTGCCTGGTAAACATGTTTGTAGCTGGCCTGTGTCTTTGATGTAGCTTCTCATTATGAAGAAAGGACAAAGAGCTGTTGATTGATTTCTAGACTGTCTGCACGTTCTGCAGTAAACCAAGGGCAACATGACTCCTTGTTCACTTTAATTCAGGGCTAAGCAGATACACATCCTAATCATGAACATTTACATAGTTAGCCAAAGGTCTGCAGTGTTACAAAAGCCTTTTGATTTTATTTTTTTTAAAGCTAGTTACCCTAAATACTGAATATGCAGTGTTTTACTTTATTTGTAAACAAACTGTCAGAATGATGTAATTTCTATGTATTTTCCATGTGAATTTCTATTTTATTATATTTCTTTTATATGTGTGAAGTATAAATTTCTCTTATTTCTATTTCATTTTCCTCTGCTTTTTAAAATTATCATTTATCTGTTTTGTGTTGTGATCAGATGACTGTTAATGTAGAACAGAGAGCTTTTTAGATGCTCTGAATCTTCCCAATCTGTAGGATGGTACTTTTCTGGCTATTTGAGAACTGGAGACCAGTTTTGGGAAATTCGAGTAGTTTTAAATAATGCAGTATTTTTTCCTAGCTCTTAGAGCATTGATGGGTGAAGTAAGTATGAAGAATTGAAAGACCTTACACATTTCTGCTGATGAAACTCGCCTCCTCTCTAGCTGACTATTAAGTTAGTAAGTTTAGGTGCTGCTAGTGAGTCGTTACATACAATATGAAGCATTCCATGAAATAGATTCTAAATTTACAGCAATTAGTGGTAATTTGAATGAACTGAGTGTCTTTTTGTTAATCTAGCCTAGCCATGAAGGTGTTGGTTTTGGGAGTATGTGTTAGAGTGATCCCAGTAGGAGTGCTTGTAGAATTTTTGTTCTTCAGGTTCTTGCATTTTTCCTGAAAGTTTTTTTTTTTCTTGATGGTTTGACTACATGTGAATTTTGCTTTGTTCCTGATAATTTGAACTGTGTAGAAATGCTAGCGAAAGAGGTGTTAAATTACATTGGTGTGTACCATTAGCTGCATTGTGAGCAGAGAAAGGCTTACCGTGGTATTGTGTGCATGCTAAGCGTAATAAAGAATACGATTCACCTTCTTTGCTTAAAATTAATCTGTATAACTTCTGGCTTGTACGTCATGTTAACATATGGTCTCATAAAAGTGTTGATTGGCTTACAGTAAGTAAGTCCTGGACTGTTTCCTTGAGCATGTAGGATGAAGTGGTAGTAGATAGTACATTTTCTAATCAAATTACAACATCTGTGTGTAGTCAAGAACTTCCAGCCACTTACAGATCATAGATCAGGGTTCGAAGACAATTGGAGCTGTTTTTCTTCCTAAAGAGGTTTGATATTTTCCTTTGAAATTCACCTGCTTGTTTATGATTGTGCTTATGGTCATGGCTAGCAATCCACTTAAAATATCATTTTGGTTAATTGGAGTTACCCAATATAGAGAGTTCTCTGTATTGAATCAAATGTTCATTTCTTCTGGTAAGGCAAAATACATTTTTGTTGAGACTGATTTGAAGCTGACAAACCTTTCTTAAGGCTCGTTTGTACATACTGTGTGTGTAGATATGTGTATTTAATCTTATATGATAGCAGGTGGTTTTATATAATCTATCTTTCAGTAAGTGCTAAGGTCAGTTGTTACATATTAGAATCTTAATAATGTACAAAGCATGTCTGTGGTTACAGTTCTGGCAGGCAAACTGGAAAGCTAGAAATGCCGAAGGAATTTGTATCCTGCTTGGGCCAGTGGCATGACAGTTGGCTCTAGATGGTGAAGCGTGTAGTGTGTGTTTGTGGGGTAGGGGTGTTTGTGTCACCCTGGTTTCTGCGGAGTGAGCATTGTGAAATAAGATCCTGTATTACCAGGTGCTTACATGGGTGAATTGTTGTAAGATCAATAGGTGGATAGATCTCATATCTTATATACAAGATGTATATGAACTGTAATATCAACATTCATATAACCTAACCATCTTATAGTTGATTATGACAATAAGAGTACCCATATAATTATGTTAACACTATAATGTAGGAGATCTTTGAAAGAATGAAAAGACTGTCACAAAATCCAAAGGGTTTTTCATCTTACCACTCTTGCTTTCTGTGTGATGTCTGTATGTACACTTGCATGTTTTCTTGAGCACCTATCCAGCAAAGTATATTGTCTTCTGTGGGACTGCTTTTAAGATGGTTTTAAGATTAACTGTTTCGGTTAATAGTTTTAAGATTTGTAATGATGGATCTCTTGTATGTATGGCTCCCTTGTCAAGAAAGACCAGAAAACCTTACTGTTTTCCTAAGCACTTAACTGCTAATTATCTCCAAATTTATAAGGTATATGGACTTGTGCGAAAATGAGACCTAGAATTTCTTTGCTAGCACTGTATGTTTTCATTTATGACCAACGTTTGATGATATGACAGACAACTGCATGTAGAACAGGATATGCAGGCTGTAGGACCAAGGAGCACAGTCTGTTGCCCCTATAGCTTGTAGCTGCTGTGAACTCCAAGGAACAGGAATTAAGGAATGCCCAAGCAAGGCTGGGTTGGGTAGGGACCCAGGCTCTTGCTGTAAAATCTCTTTTGACTGTCAGCCTTGTTTGTGAAGGGCATATGGGAGGGTGTCCAAGGGAGACTGCGTGGATTGATTGAGTGACAGCAGAGAAGTCTTTAGGAACCCTTCAGAAATAGGTAGATGTTAACCTGGGTGTGAGTGACACAGGGTGTGTTGTTCTGGGGAGAAGGAGGAGGAGGCTGGAAAGAGAAACGTGGACTGCAGCCCATCTGTGACACCAGAAGCCTGGGAAGGTCAGCCCCTCTTCTCTAGACAACAGATGCATACAACAAATAGTAACTTCCACCAGATTAGTAAAATGTACTCTAATTAACACAGTTGTACAAGCTATGCATTCATATTTCAGCGTAGAGCTTAGATAGCGAAACGTGGAAGCTATGTGCTTAACAGCAGCAAAGACATGAAAGGGAAGGATGAATAAAGACTTACTGGGGCATGCAGAGGTATAGAGGAAGCCACTGTAATTAGTAGGCATTACACAAGTGGTACATAAGCGTCCTGGCTGAACACAGCCCTTTCTGGAGCTGAGAGAACATGTAAAATTGACATCATTTGAAGGCATGCTGTTACCCCAGTGGGAACTGGGGGAGGGGGAGCAGTTTGAGTACAAATCTCTGAGGTAAATCCCTGCGAATTTAAAAATTAAAAAATACCCAAGACAAAAACCTCTAGTGGAATGTTTAATGTTCATAGCAGTGAAGCTGCATCACAGATATTAAATAATGTTTCAGAAAGAGGTCTGTAGTGAAGAGGTGAGTTCCCTGTTTTTTTACCTCATAATGACTGACTTAATCACTCCAGAATTTAATTTACCGTTATAGAATTTATTTTAAAGTTCAAAGCACTGCAGTTTCTAAGAAGCTGCAGAGTCTGTTAATTACAGCTAATAAATGGAGGGGGGGAGAGGGAAAGGCACAAAGTAAATGTGATCCTGTGTGGGCCCCCCCCCCCCCATTTTCCAGGAAAACCAATGACTGCTATGTGATCTGGTATACGTGCAATTTTATAAACTTAGCGCACTTGAAGGAGAACCCAAAATTCCTAAGAGTAAAACGAAGTTAGAATTATCTGCTCTAACCCAAAAATCTGAAATGAAATGCTGCCATCGTTAGAGTATATAATTTGAGTGTGATGAACTTGATATGCTGTGTGGGGGAAGGAACCTCAAATCGATGCATTTGGCTATAACTTCATGCTTCTAACTGGCTTCAAAATAAGGGGGGAGGAGGGAGAGGGAACAGAACCACCATTGGAGACAAAAATAATGTATAGAAAGATAAAGTTCAAATAAAGAAGAGATGGGTGAAGAAATCTTTTAAATCTGTTGCAAGTAATGCTGAAGAGTTTGCTCTGATACATGAAGAAAACTTCAAGAAGCTAAACTGGACTTCAAACATAACTCCATTTAGACACATTCAGGATCTGAACCCTGTAAATAGGTGAAAGAAGAAGTTGTTACGGGATTTTATGCAGAGTCCCCACCTATTGTCATTAGTGAGATTTTAAAAAACACTCTTGCTTACAGCTGTAGAAGTACTTGAAGGACCATGTTGATGACCTCCTTTGCATACCCTATGTTGTTTTCTCTTGGGGTGAAGGTCTTTATCGCTTAATGTTTTCTGTAAGAGCTGAAGAACAGCTGTGGATCAAAACTTCCAGGCCAGTTAGGTCTTATCCAAGTAATAAATTTTTAACATCAGCTTTCTTATTTTGAAGATAACCCATTTTAAGCCAATCTCTTATTTTTCTCTGATCCTTGCTCTCAGCATAACTTATGCAGGATATGTTTTCAAGATTCATTACAGACGTGCAGGCTTTCGACATCTTGTAGTTCGTGCACTGTCTGCAGCTGCAAGAAAAATCTGGGGACAGTGCAGCCATTTTTTTGGTTTCATGCAGGTTGGTGGCTACAGTAAACCATAGTCTGGTCAAAATGGTTTTGTGGATGAAATGTTGCAACATGGAGTTGTCTGTTCAGCTGGAGGGAGGAGGCCTAAATATAAGGTTTAGTTTCAAACTGGATTAAGGTTTAATCATTTCCTACCTGAGTTGCAAGTGTGGCTTAAAAAGATGAGAAAAAGTTGCTGTATAAGTACTTTATTTTAAAAATGTGAAAACATTTTCGCTGTGCTAATGTTCTCCCTTTTTGTGACAGCGTCTATTAAATTAAGCAGCAAACAAACAGAAGCTCCACCCAGAAGTTTTCAGGATGCAGTTAAAAAGATAAAGTTAGACTATAAATTCCACAGGGAAAAAAACCCAGACAAACCGCAAACAAACAAACAAAAAACCCTCTAAAACAAAACCCAAAAAGCTTCGCGGTCAAGATTCTTCCTACAAGACAGGAAGAAGGTGGGCATAAAGGAAAAGAACAGGCAGACTAGGCAGCAGTAGTGCCAAAATATTTTTCTCTTAATAAAGATTTTTCTGCTGCTGTTGTCAGCAACAGCAAGTGGAACATCTCATCTGTGAGAAGGCTCATTCACGACACTCCTTACTGCATGGCCACCCCAAGTAAAATTGCTGAAGCTTTGCACAAATTTCCTGTAACTGTCTTGTAGCCTTCATCTTCAAAAACAGTGTCTGCAGTCCTTGTCACGAAGTGCTGGCAGCAGTACTCAGATGGAGAGACAATGGTTGGCTGAATACGAGAAAAGAACAAAAAAAATCTCTAGGAAAATGCTTGAGGCACAGGAAATGCACCAGCAGATGTTGTTGCTGTAGTGTGGTTGTTAGACTTGCGACATCTTTGGCATGTGACTCCGATAACTTCTTAAAAATAGAAGTGTTTACTTTTGCAGCTAAAGCCCAGTATTTCCAGCTAGAGGACTCTTTCCCCACGCCCTTCCCAAAGGTATCTCTGCCTCATGCAAAGCTGCATGCCATCTTATTTTTAATGCTGCCGTTGATAATTTCTGTGTGTCTATTTTTCATACTGCTTTCATTTTAGATCTTTATCTTGAGTTGAATTGTTGCAGAGCTGGTAGGAACAGATCAGCAGAAAAGTGTGTGTTGGTGAGAGTTTTTTCTAATAATTTGATCACAGTGTTATTAAACCCATGTCAAATATAAATGGCTAGCAAGTTGCACAGTCCTTTCAATTTGGGACATTTTGGTCATGGATGTCTTTCTGTACCAAGCTCTGCCTGAAGAAGACCCTGTTGTGGTGGCCTTGCTATGCATTTCTTAAAACAGCTTTCTGAAAAAAGGAAAACATTCTTTCTTCAGAGCATGTGACAGACCTGGGATTCTGTGCAAAGCATTACCTGCAGGAGGGAGATGTTGCTCAGCAGTGGTATGACTAGCCTAGCTGCTGAGATGTCTGGGCTTTGCCACTCCTGAGACACTCTGACGCCCATCTTTCCCTGGTATTAAGAGAGAAGACTGGAATCGGGGAACTATAAAAAACAAATCTTGATTACACGTATCTTTTTATATGCTTGGTTTAGATTACATTTTGCTGCGGACCATCAAGGACTTTTTTATTACTGTCAAAAAATAGCTGTGATAGCATGTGTCTGTTTTGAGGAAGCTGAGTTGGAGATGCCAAGGGAAAGACAGCATCTTTCAAGCAGCTAGGCCTGTCATTCAGTGTCCTGATTTATTATTTGTCACCAGGAAGTTAAAAATGAATATCAAGAGCTGTATAGTATATGCTTTTGGGAGAAGTGGTCTTTCTTAGGGATTAGTAACGTATTAAACTGAGTTACATCTCTTACATTCTCTATTAATATGCAGCTTTCTGCCCCAAGAGGATTTCTGAATTATTGTGTTTGTACCCTTGCCATACATAGAGTTGTTTAAAAACAAACATGCAGAAATCCACAATGGAGAATTACTTGGTAAAAGCTGTGGTTAAGTGCGAGCTTGTGCTTATAAACTAGTTGTGTTTTAGTATTCACTCTAAGTACAGCATGACAGAATGTTTGTATGAAATACATGGAATGTTTTGCCATACTGTATGTCCATTAAATGCCAGAATGTGACAAGGTGAGTAGCCCTTACCATACAGAGAAAAACTCTTTGTCCTGATAAACCATAAATCATTGTGTGGTTAGCTTACAGAAAGAGTCCAGCGGAGGGCTACGAGGATGAGGAGGGGACTGGAGCATCTCTCCTACAAGGAAAGGCTGAGGGAGCTGGGCTTGTTCAGCCTGAAGAAGAGAAGGCTGCGAGGGGACCTTAGAAATGCTGATAAATATCTGCAGGGTGGGTGTCAGGAGGATGGGGCCAGACTCTTTTCAGTGGTGCCCAGCGACAGGACAAGGGGCAACGGGCACAGACTGAAGCAGAGGAAGCTCCAGCTGAACTTGAGGAAGAACTTCTTCCCTCTGAGGGTGACAGAGCCCTGGCCCAGGCTGCCCAGGGAGGCTGTGGAGTCTCCTCCTCTGGAGATATTCAAGACCTGCCTGGACGCGGTCCTGTGCAGCCTGCTCTGGGTGACCCTGCTTCGTCAGGGGGTTGGACTGGGTGACCCACAGAGGTCCCTTCCAACCCTGAACATTCTGTGAGTCTGTGATTCTGTGATACAGAAGTGCTCTCTTTGTAAATACATTGCTGTTTTTTAGACAGCATCCTACATGCCTGGATGGAAGAAGTATAACTTTCAATTTTGGAACTTAAGTCTGAAAAATATGATTCACTATGCTTATCCTTCTGTCTTTACCCTGGCAGCAATATTGTTAACTTTCAGGAGTTAACACATCTTCATTTTGATGCAAAGAAATGTCTTTTTTTTTTTTTTCCCCACTTTCTCCTGCTTTAAAAAAAAAAAAAAGGATTCTTGGAGCTATTGTTTAGGAACTGTTTTGAAGTGTAGTAAATTGACTAAATATGTCTTGACCTCTATTTCATTGCCAGCCTGTTTGGGACAGTTGTTCTTGGAACTGATGCCAGAATCCTTAAACACAATTTTGGAAAGTCTGGTATTTGAGGAGAGCCGATGTGTGGGATGCAGACATTCAGCTGTTCAGCTGCAGAACTGAAGTAGCCTTGCTGAGTGTGACATCAGTTAAGTCCTCCAGAGTGTTTCGGGCACATTGTAAAATTTGAATACGCTTGGGCTGTAGTTCTGAAGAGATCTGAGTGCTGTTTCCCGTAAGATCTGCCTGAAGAATGCCAGCACTTGGTAGAAGCTGCTTGTTGAGATCTTTTAACTGTAAGTTGCATGTATTTTCCTTAACAATTGACATGCTGTGAGTGTGCTCAGTTGTTTATATGTTTTTAAAATGCATGTTTATTGCACTGAAAAGATGTGGGTTGCGCTACTGTGGTATAATACTGCTTTTTTGGCCTTAGAAATTTTTTTGAAAATGCATCTCTCTACGGTTCAAGGCTTTCCATAAAAACAGCTGGCATATTGAAAGATGATTCACTCTCTGTGGCAATCTAATGATTGAAGTAATCCACTTCTTTGCAAGTACTGTAAATGCTTGGGCTGAGACAAAACCAGCCTTGGGCTGGAGGAGTGCAGCTATCCAGGCAGGGCAGTTCTGCAAGGTGGTAGCATTAGCTGCGGCAAGATGAATTCTAAGTAACAAAATGTCAAGCAAATTGATTTTTCTCTGTGGCTAAGTGGTTAGTTTATTAGTGTTGGTGAAGGGATCTCTCACTGTTCATGACGTTAGCAGCTATAGTAGATAAAACTGTATGAATTGCTTTGTAAAAGGATGCTGGGAAAGGCAGTGGTGCTTCTCTCTGCTAATGGTTGTATGCTCAGATACTTGTGGAGTTGTGGCTGCTGCAGCATGGCTCTTACTGCCTCTTATTCCATTCACTCTTCTTCTATGTGCCTGCAAGCTTTCTCATACCCAATTCATAGTGTTTTCTTGATACCTCCCTTTTGTTCAAATAGTGCTGGTTACTCACCCACCCACCCCCTCCTGTGTGTGTGTGTTTTTATATTTTTTTCCTCTATTTTTTTTCCCCCCCCCTTCCCCTCTGAAGGAGGGACAGAGGGTATGGGAAATAGAGGAGACAAGAAAATAGAAGGACAAATTAGTTCAAAAGTACTCTGACTTAACTCTACCTGTACTTTAAAAACAACCTCGAATTTTTATTCGCAAGACTCTACCACGCTAGCAATAAAACTGTTGGTAGGAGATTGATAATTGGCTGCAGGTTAGTGTTCCAAGGTATACTTTCTTCGAATCAGTTGTTAATTCCCAAGTAATGTTCTGCGCTAACAGCCTTTTTCTTTTTTGCCTTTTTTTTTTCAGTTGGTTTTAGGAAGTGGTTGTATGTTTACTACAGACAAGACCTTCATGGTTTTTGGATTGTGTGTACGTGAGTACATATGTTCACATGTGTGTGTATATATATGTAAATGTTTATATGCACACACACATCCTTATATAGATCTTTACATACATAAAAAGATTACCTTACCAGCAAATGGAAACTTGTGACGCTTGCTGTACCTCAGTGGGATGTACGTAGATTGCGCAAAATGCTTTGAACCCTGGAGCACCTGGTAAATGCCAAGAACAGGCCATCAAAATGGGCTCAGTCATTTTAAGGCTTTGTTGTTCTGGGCAGAGATTTGGTCTGCTAGTGAAATTCAGACCCGTCAAGAAAAGGGAATTGGTGTTTGGATCTGTTATGCTGGGGGATCCATTTCTGTGGTTGGGATGTAGCTGGTGTGCGTCTTAGGAGCAGTGTATGCAATCAGCAGTTTGATGCTCACCCAAGAGGGAAGGGGGAGAATCTCCTGTCTACTTCTGAGCACAAAGGAATGCTTTCTTTGCTCCCACCATCCGGACAGTCGGTCATGTCATTTCAGAGTGCTTATTTCTAGCCAGTTTTAGTATCATAATCAGCTTTAATAGACAATGAGGGAGAGAAGGTAATGACTTCACTCAGTGTAATCCAGAAAAGTTCTGGAGTTAGATATGGATAGTGCGTTTCTGGATCCTGAGGAGGACGGAAGCTGTCTTTGTGAATGAATCGGATCTCTATCCTCAGAATAAGTACCTGAAAAAATACGTGGTTTGTTTCAGTCAGAGCTTTGCCTGATGTGTGTTTAGCTAATTACCTCTTGAGGCTTTAGTCTTTGTTTCGTTTGAAGCTCATAAATACAGCAATGCTTGGTTTATATTCTCCTTTTAATTATGCCTGGAGTTTGTATGCCGTCTTTCTGCGCTGCTTACGAGTCTGAATGGGATGCTGCTGCAAGACTCAGTCTTGTTGTTGCTATACAGACTAAACTCACATCAGACTTCACTCATTTCTTTTCAGCAAAGACAGTACTTTGTGTTACACAAGACCAGCAAACTCTGACTTTTCATGTACATGTCAACTGAATAAACTCTCTGGCTGCATTTACTGATATCTATGTCTGTATTAAAGATTCTGTGTATCGTTGGTGACATTTGTGATTTGGTTTTGCATGAGCCAGTAGCAAAATCATGGAAGTTGTCGTGGAATGAAATCTTTTTTTGTTTTGTATTTCATCTTGCCCCCCAGAAATCTAGGCTTCAGCATCAGTAAAGAAGATGAGAACCTTGTCTGTAATTTTGGGGCTTCGTGACAGATTCACTGTTTTATTTTTTGCTTTTTGTGATTGTCTCTCTTTCTTGTTTGTTTGTTTCATTGTTTTGCAGGAGATCTCAAAGTAGGTTGTGGAAGAAACAGCTAGCGTGCATCTGTATTTTTAGAGTATCTGTTAGCCTTTTGCAAAGTCAAAGCTAATCATGCTGATTTAAGATATTGATTTTACTAAATAACAGTTTCAGTGCATGAAATCACAATGAATTTGGGCATCCCCCATGCTGTCATGCAAAAGAAAATGAAATTTTTCCTCATGGATTAAAAGCTGTCTTACAAATACCATCAACCTTAAAGCAAATGGAACTGATATTGTGGTTATTATCAGTGCTGATAGTTAGAGCAGTGTATTTGTGTGAACACTAATACATTTTTAGAAAAAAGAATCTTGATCCTATGAAGCGCTATGAACAAAGAACTTCTTCCTAACTTATACCTGGACAAAATAAGTGAGCATAACAACTACAAGGTTGCATAAGAAAATGAGTCAGTAAGCCTCACTCCCCCTGAGAAGTGGCTGGAACATGAGGGTTTTTCATTCAACAGTTGATGCACTTGAATCTGAAATGGGCATGGTCATGTATTTACTGACCTCAGGTCTTTGTAGTTGTATCTTTCCTGTTGGGTCAGGCTGCAGAAGATCTTTCTCTTTGTAGAAGCACTGAGAAATGAGCATGACTTTCAGTTTAAGTGGTCTAATGTTAGACTCTAGTTAATCTTCCAGATAAACCTCTGTGGTATTCTGCAGCTTGCTGATCTTGGAGATTAAATAAGTAAATTTTTTCTGAATTTAAAACACAACTTAGCTCACAGTAACCAAGACAATAGAGATTGCATAGAAATAAAACAAATTTCAGTGGGAAGAAGGAAGTGCATATAAATGGTGGAATATCTATTAAACCCAGCCTGTGTTGGATTCTAGCTGTTACGCTGTTGCGCTGTAGTTGCATCGCTGCTCATCTGGCTACTTTGTAAGCTAAGCTCTGTTTTCTGAATCTGAACTTGCTAGTACTATTCATCATTTCCTGCTGTGAAGTCAGCAGGAATTTAGAAGAAATGAAGTGCTTACCTTTTAGAAGTAATGTCTGCAACGCTGTGTAAACTGTGTTTTGCAATCAGAAATGAAAGTCTGAACAGTCGTTGCTTGTGAGTTTGAAGTCACCCTGTTTTTAAATCTCTGGTACTGCTGATATGACTAAGATTCACAGGTTACACTGCGAACAATTGGATCTTATTATCTGTGTTATTTTTATGGTAGCATTTCTGGTGCACCTGAAGCTGTAAAGATGGGTGTCAAGATTATCAGCCCCTGAAGTTTAACCAGACACACGTTATCATAAGCTGATGAAATGCACACATCTGATAACACTGCTGTAATTAATCTTTCAGGAATGCATAAAAACTAAATGCATTTCTTTTTAAAGTTTTTTGTTTTGAAGTATGTAAATACTTTTATATATACAGCCTTGAGTTTAGACAGATCTCTAGTGGAAAGTTGATCTAAAGAAATGGGGGGGAGAATCTACCTGCTCTTTTACTCATCTATTTTATTTGCTTTTGTTTTAGTTTGCAAATATGCCTGCCACAGGAAATGTGAAGAAAAGGTAAGCATATTTATTTGCCTCCCTTCTTGCTGTTGATCCACAAGTATTTGAAGTTGAGACTACAAAGGCTGTATCAACTAATTAATTATAAACTAATTAAGATGCCTAGCTGTCAAAGAAAACTCTTTTCTTTCTGTATTGTTCTTGCAATTAATGAAACCAGGTCTCTATGTCATCTGCACCAGTGGTTGAGCTTCTCATTGCTCCCACAAGAGGACATATTTCAAGTTGAAAACAGCAGGTTAAGTGGGTGAAATACAAACCAGACAGTTCTATCAGAGAAGAAGGAAAAAAGTGTCTAAGTTGTGCGTATATAGGTATACACATGCACCTACGTACATGTAAACCTGTGTGTGTATTTATACACACACCCCTATATATGTGTCTATATAAAATTTTTACGGCACACAGATTTAGAGGCAGACTTCTGGTATTGGATTATGAGAAATATAAGCATGTTATTAATTTATCTTCAGTGTCTCTGTAGATAGTTTCCACCCAGTTCAGTTTCGTTACTAGTTTTTTGTTAGTTTTTAAAAACTCCGAGTCCCTTTCACACAGGGGTGAGGTTATTACTTCCTTGGTTTCAGATGACTTAAAATTTTCCCAGCTCTGGATTTTTGTAAATGAAAGAGATGTACAGTGTTGCAGCCTAAATCTTGCAGCCTTGGAGGGCTTTATTTTACCAGAACCACCCTCACGGGATAATATTCCCTGCTTTAAACTCAAACTTTTGATTAGTACTTCCTGTCTATGAAGATAAAGCTTTTTGTAGTTAGAACATTGATCTTCTGTATATCATGGATCTAGTCCTATTACCTGTGTTATTAACTTGATATTTGGCCTTGTGCGATGATTTGTTTGTGCTTCCAAGAAATACAACTGAATTCAAGAGAGGAACCTCTGCTTAGTGAAGGACTTGGAGATTTGTCAGGGCATTTGGGGAAATCCTAGTAAATACAATTGTCAGTTGACTGAGCATCTCCCATTTTGAGTGGAAATGGTACCTGTGCATTTGAAGATCACTGTGTTATGTAGTATGCTGAATAAACGCAGAATATTATTTTTTTCATGAAACAAGATGATAAAATACACAAAGTTCGCAAGTAAGGTCTTAGCCTTTTCAAGATTTTCAATTATGTACATTCAATAATGATTAGTGATAACACTATAGTAATGGTGGTGATTGATAATTACCATGGTAGTGGTGGTCTGGAAGTAGAAGGGAATCAGTTTAGTAGTGTCCTGGGATCGGCTGGGATAGGGTTAATTGTCACAAGAAGACAGGAGAGACACCGCCTGGAGGGCTGACCCGAACTGCCCAAACAAGTGGAATATTGGATACCATGTGATGCCATGCTCCATTTGCAGTGGGGAAGCTGCCAGGGTGGAGGTTAATCATGACTCGGGAGCGCGCTGAGCATCAGGCACTGAAAGAATTGCTCTGTGCATTCCATTGTTCTGTATGTTCTTTTTATCAGTATTATTGTCATTACTGTTAGCTTCCTTTGCTGTTCTGTTAAACTGTCCTTATTCCAACCCACGAGTTTTGCCTTTTTCTTCCCATTCTCCTCCCCGTCCCACCAGGGGGAAGGGTGATAGAGTGGCCACGTGGTTCTTTGTTGCCGTCCTGGGCTAAACCACGACAGTCCTTTTTGGCACCCAGCATGGGGACCAAAGGGTTGGGATAACGGCAGGGCTGACTGGAAAGTGTTAAAACAACTTTGTTATAGTTGGTTATACGCATTTATTGTATTAGTATTAGTTATAGTTGCTGGTCAAAATGTTGCTTTGTTTGGTCACGTGGTTGTGGTATGTAAATCATTACTTGCTGTATGTGTTCCCTGCAGTGCTATTCGTTGTCTCTGGGGGAAAAAAGATCAGGACTGTGATTTTGCTGTACTGTGTAATACCAACTTATGATAACATCACTGGGCATGAGGTTAGGCATGTATTTGTAAGCAGCATTGCAGTCATTTCCATACCTTGGATGCTATGTCTTGGAATTTATTAATAATGGAACCCACTCTATGGGGAAGACTTGAGGGGATACTTTCCTCCACCCTTTCACCGCTCCTTTCACCTTCAGGCTAGTCATAAGAGCTTTTGAGAATTTTGAGTATCTATGGGATGTTCAAGCCAGCATGCTCCTATTGCCAGGTCTCCTGAATACCTTTCATGTCTTGTTTAGGGTTAAACAGCTATTTAAAAATATCGTGCAGAGATCTGCTCCGAGGCCAGATAGCTATGAATGGCAGGGTGTGTGGGATAGTATGGGCAAGTGTCTAGGACAGTAGGCACCTCGTGTGTTCTTGAACCTCGCCCCTGAACAAGTGCAGAATCCTGACAAACTAGTAAAATATTTGGAGAAAGTATGCTGGCAATTCCAGAAACACACAAATCACTGCGATGTGCTGGGGCCTGGCCCATGCCTACCGAGCCCTGTTCAACATTATTCAGTGCTCTCAAGGGAAGAGGGGGAAAACAAACTGACGGGTACCGTGGCTGCCCCAGCCCCCATGGCGGATGCCGCAGCTGCTCCAATCCCAGCGGCAGGCACTGTAGCTAAACCAGAAAACCAACCCATGCCAGTATCAGTCACCCCTATACAGAAAAAGAAATACTGGGCGAACTGTTTTTTTTGTGTAAGGGATGATGATGAACCAGGGCCATCATGGGAGCAGGAGAAGGAGGCAGAGCCAGAGATCATCACCTGATCTCTTCCCCGAGTGAGCTGTGAGATGTGCAGCAAGATTTCAGATGTCGTCCAGGTGAGCACATTGTCACCAGCTGCTCCTGGCTGCTCCGATGCTGGGATAATGAGGCCAGTGGCTTCGAATTAAAGGCAGGGAAGACAAGCAGCTGGGATCCCTGGCCAGGGAAGGGGACATTGACAAGGCACTTGAGGGCTTGTGCCTTTTTTTCAGCCTCTGTAGTTGACTTCTGTCAGGCGTCAGGGAAAGGTATCCCTTCAGTGAGGATGTTGTATATTATCCAAGCAAGTGGACCATCATGGAGAGAGGTATCCAGTATCTGAGGGAGTTAGCCATGCAGGAGCTGGTTTATTATGACCCAGACAATCTGCAGTTACCCATGGACCCAGATGAAGTCCAGTGCACGTGGCCCGTGTGACTGACATTTGTATGGAGTGCACCATCCTCATATGCCAACTCATTGGCAGTAATGGGCTGGAAGGGTGAAGAGGCACCAACAGTGGATGAAGTGGCTGGATGACTCTGGCACTATGAAGAAAGTCTCTCTTCCTCCCTCATCTTGGCTGTGGAGAAGCTGGTCCAGCGACTTAAAGAGAATATGTCCTACTCCCCACCTGAATAGACTAGTATATTGGCTATTAGGAGTAAGCATTTCCCTGCCCAAGAGAGAGGATATGCAAGGTGCACATCACGAGGCACGCTGTGGTTTTACCCGTGTGACGATGGAGAGGACATGAGGAAGTGGGGTGGAAAACCTGCCTCAACTCTAGAGGCAGAAGCGTAGGAGTTGCAAGGGAAAACAACCACAAGAGGGGATTCTTCCAGGAAAAATGCCACTCCAGTTTCCAGTGGGCAGTTCCCCAGACAGAGTGGAAAGCCTGATCTTACTTCTGGTTCTCTTGAAGGGATCACTTTGCAAGAAGTGAGTAACGAATACTCTGACCAGGATTAGAGGGGCCCTGCCTCCAGCCGGGTGGAGGACAGGGACAACCAGATTTATTGGGCTCTGTGGATTCGATGGCCTGGCACATCAGATCCACAAGAGTATAAGGCTGTATAGCTGTAAGGCTATATATGTCCACTGGAGTGGACACCGCTGCACAGTGTGCCCTAATGCCATGAAGTTAGAAAGGGGCAAAACCCATCTGGATTTCTGGAGTGACAGGGGGATCCCAACAGCGAACTGTATTGGAGGCCAGAGTGAGCCTACCTGGGAAGGAGTGGGCAAAGCACCCCACTGTGACTGGCCCAGACGCTCCATGTATCGTTGGCATAGACTACCTCAGGGACCCAGAAGGGTACCTGTTGGGCTTTGGTGTAGCTGCCGTGGAGTTGGAGGACATTAAAGAGCTGTCTGCTTTGCCTGGTCTCTCAGAGGACCCTTCTGTTGTGGGGTTGCTGAGGGTTGAAGAACGACAGGTGCGGTGCCAGTCACTACCACAACAGTGCACTGGCAGCAATACCACACCAACCGAGACTCTCCCGATTCCCATCTATAAGCTGATCCGTCAACTGGAAAGCTAAGGGGTGATCAGCAAGACTTGCTCACCTTTTAATAGTCCCATATGGCCAGTGCAAAGATCTAATGGAAAGTGGAGACTTAACAGTAGACTACCATGCCCTGAATGAAGTCACAGAGCCGCTGAGTGCTGCTGTGCTGGACGTGCTAGAACTTCAATATGAACTGGAGTCAAAGGTGACCAAGTGGTATGCCACCATTGAGATTGCTAGTGTGTTCTTCTCAATCCCTTTGGCAACAGAGTGCAGGCCACAGTTTGCTTTCGCTTGGAGGGGCGTCCAGGACACCTGGAATCGACCGCCCTATGGGTGGAAACACAGCCCCACCATTTGCCATGAACTCATCCAGACTGCACTGGAACAGGGTGAAGCTCCGGAACACCAGCAGCAGATTGATGACATCATCGTGTGGGGCAACACAGCAGAAAAAGTTGCTGAGAAAGGGGAGAAAATAGTTCAAATCCTGCTGAAAGCTGGTTTTGCCATAAAGCAAAGTAAGGTCAAGGGACTTGCAGAAGAGATCCAGTTTTTAGGAATAAAATGGCAGGACGGGCGTCATCAGTTCCCAATGGATGTTGTCATCAAAATAGCAGCTATGTCTCCACCAGCTAGCAAAAAGGAAGCACAAGCCATCTTAGGTGTTGTGGGTTTTTGGATGGTGCACATCCCAAATTACAGTCAGATTGTAAGCCCTCTCTATCAGGCGACCCGGAAGGAGAACAATTTTGCATGGGGCGCTGGGCAATGACAAGCCTTTGAACAAATTAAACAGGAGATAGTTCATGCTGTAGCCCTTGGTCGAATCTGGTCAGGGCAAGATGTTAAAAACGTGCTCTACACCGCAGCCGGGGAGAATGGCCCAACCTGGAGTCTCTAGCAGAAAGCACCAGGGGAGACTCGAGGTCGACCCCTGGGGTTCTGGAGCTGGGATACAAAGGATCCGAGGCCCGCTATACTCCCACTGAAAAAGAGATTCTGGCAGCATATGAAGGCGTTCGAGCTGCTTCAGTAGTGGTTGGCACTGAAGCACAGCTCCTCCTAGCTCCACGATTGCCGGTCCTGGGCTGGATGTTCAAAGAGAGGGTCCCCTCTATGCATCATGCCACCGATGCTACGTGGAGTAAGTGGGTCGCTCTGATCACCCGGCGGGCCTGAATGGGAAACCGCAGTCACCCAGGAATTCTGGAGGTAATCATGGACTGGCCAGAAGGCAAAGATTTTGGAGTATTGCCAGAGGAGGAGGTGACACATGCTGAAATGGCTTCGTTGTGTAATAAACTGCCAGAAAATGAGAAGCAGTATGCTGGAAGGTGGCTGTGTGAAGCCCTACATGACAAGTCGCAGAAACTGTTGAAGGAGAAGGTGAGTCAAGCCGGTTTGCAGACGTGAAAGCCATCTAGCTAGCTTTAGACATTGCTGATCGAGAAAGGTGGCTAGAGCTCTGTCTCTCTACTGACTCATGGATGGTGGCCAATGCCTTGTGGGGGTGGCTACAGCAGTGGAAGAAGAGCAACTGGCAGCGCAGAGGCAAACCCATCTTGGCTGTCCCATTGTGGCAAGATATTGCTGTCTGGCTGGGCAGTTGGTTGTAAAAGCACGTCATGTGGATGCCCATGTCCCTAAGAGTTGAGCCACTGAGGAACATCAGAACGGCCAGCAGGTGGATCAGGCTGCCAAGATTGAAGTGGCTCAGGTGGATTTGAACTAGCAACATAAGGGTGAACTATTTATAGCTCAGTGGGCCCCTCAGGCCATCAAGGAAGAGATACGACATGTAGATGGGCTCATGACTGAGGGGTGGACTTGACCATGGACACCATTGCACAGATTGTCCATGAATGTGAAACATGAGCTGCAATCAAGCAAGCCAAGCAGGTAAAGCCTCCCTGGTATGGAGGACGATGGCTGAAACACAAATACGGGAAGGCTTGGCAAATTGATTGTATTGCACTGCCGCAAACCTGCCAAGGCCATGTGCTGACAATGGTGGATGCAACCACCGGATGGCTGGAAACCTATCCTGTGCCCCACCACCCAAAACACTATCCTGAGCCTTGAAAAGCGAGTTCTATGGAGACATGGCACCCTTGAAAGAACTGAGTCAGACAACAGGACTCATTTACTCATAGAGACCTGGGCCAAAGAGCATGGCGTTGAGTGGGTGTATCACATCCCCTGTCGTGCACCAGCCTCTGGGAAAACTGGACGATAGAATGGGCTGCTAAAAATTACACTGAGAGCAATGGGTGGTGGGACCTTAAAACACTGAGATGCTCATTTAGCAAAGGCCGCCTGGTTAGTTAACACCAGGGGATCTACCAATTGAACTGGCCCTGCCCAGTCAAAACTTTTACCTACCGTAGAAGGGGAGAAACTCTCCATAGTGCATGTGAAGAGTATGTTAGGGAAGACAGTCTGGGTTAGTTCTGCCTTTGGGAAAGGCAAACTCATCCATGGGATTGCTTTTACTCAAGGACCTGGGTGCATTTGGTAGGTGATGCGGAAGGATGGGGAAGTCTGATGTGTACCTCCAGGGGATTTGATTTTGGGTGAGAATAGCCAGTAAATTAAAGCGTGTGATGTGAATTGGTAAATAACCCTGTCACTGTGTCATCACAGTTATAGTTGTTAGATGCTGTATCAGTGGTACTACAGTCAGAATCACCCATACTCGTGAAGGATGAACTTTGATGAAACATGGCAATGCATGGTGGTGATGAAACCAGACCTGGCTTCAGCGACTGGTGTCCGGAAACTTCATCAAGATTGACATCTTCAGCCTGCAGACTGTGGGCGTGGGTTGTGCCAGATGCACCAGCCACGAGCTCCGGACATAGCATGCAACCATCCAACACCACACATCAAAAGGACTGTCTTGGTTTAGCCCAGGACGGCAACAAAGAACCACGTGGCCACTCTATCACCCTTCCCCCTGGTGGGACGGGGAGGAGAATGGGAAGAAAAAGGCAAAACTCGTGGGTTGGAATAAGGACAGTTTAACAGAACAGCAAAGGAAGCGAACAGTAATGACAATAATAGTGATAAAAAGAACATACAGAACAATGGAATGCACAGAGCAATTCTTTCAGTGCCTGATGCTCAGTGCGCTCCTAAGTCGTGATTAACCTCCACCCTGGCAGCTTCCCCACTGCAAATGGAGCATGGCATCACATGGTATCCAATATTCCACTTGTTTGGGCAGTTCAGGTCAGCCCTCCAGGCGGTGTCTCTCCTGTCTTCTTGTGACAATTAACCCTATCCCAGCCGATCCCAGGAGAAGTAGAAAGAAGTACTTTTTATTAGATCAAACGATGTAATGGATCCCTCTTTGCACAGTTGCTTTGGTTCTCCAAATAGCATTTGCAGTATGGATTTCTGCCAGCTTCCATGGCGAAGAGTTAGGTTTGTTGGTGACATTGGTAGGTTGCAGATTTGCTTGGGTAGGTGGTACATAGATCTAGAGTTTCCAGAAGAGATGGTACATAAATCATGCTGGAATCTGTGGTAAGATATTTTTTAAACTTGTTTTGGAGACGAGTAATTTTGTACCTGTGCTAAATGTTAAAAATGGGAAACTATTTTGACTAGTATTTATGCTCTTAGGCATTTGGGTGTTGAGTGTTGTAAAGAGTAATATATGGAGTGCCAAAAGTATACAGTGGTGTAACTATCACTGAAGTACTGGTATATTTTATGTTTTTTAAATAATTGAAAAGAAATTGACTAGTATGTATTACAGAAGATATAAGAATAAGGTATGGGAACAAGACCAAATTTAAGAATCAGTTATTTCTTACAAGAGGCTTTTTTTCATTTTCAGAGTAGTAAGTCAAAAAGCAGCTTAAATGTGGAATTCTTCTACAAGTCCTTTCTTTTCTGCCTACTTATACGAGGCTCACAGCAATGTTGTATATAATCTTGTTACGTTGTTAATACCGTTTCAGGTGTGAATTTTGCCTTTATTGCCTCTAATGGTGTCTGTATTTTCATTTGGTTATCATGTTAAGGCAGGAATGATTCTGGTGGTTTTTAGGCTGGACTGAGAATATACTTAACACTATAGAAGGATGTCGAAGGCAGCCTTGAGGATACCTGTAACCATAATCGTATGCACTGATTCAGATCCATGTGTATGGAGTTTCACGGACTCCAGCTGCTCCGCAAGTATCTCTTCTCCCTAGAACATATTTTACCTCCAAGACAAATATTACTCCTTGCATTTTCTGTAAAACTACGCTGTCCACAGCTGATGGGGAGTAACTATTTTTACATTAGTTAAATATCCCTTATTAGTTAAATTTCCGTTACTACAAACATATATTATAGGCAAAATCTGTAAGCAGTTAGTCAGCCGACAGTTGCGTGGAAAGGGAGCGAATGAAGACAAAGGACATTGCACATGTGATCCTGTAGCCATTTTGGAAACGAAGAATGCATCACCACAGTAAAGCATTACTTGAAAGACTACTGGAGTCATCAGTGTTCATAAAAGCATTATCATGTGCAAGTATAGCCCTAAAGCCTCGTAGCAAACCAGACGATGTCGTAAATGTGTCCAGGTAAAAACAGCAGCCCTACACTGGCAACGCTACAATGCAGATTTTCAAGAGTTTGTCAAGACAATACCGCTACTATATTTGCAAACGAGAAACAAAAATTTCTTGTTATATGAATCATCCATGAGAATACCGTTTATGCAGACCTGAAAAGAAAGTGGACTCTGAATTTGATCAGAAGGTACAAATGAAGGAAGAATCATGTTTTGGGATTGTTTGGGAAGTCAGCTGCTGGCTTATAGGATGAACCCGTAACCGGTTCTTTGAGGGTTTTCCGGTTGCCCCTGACGTAACAGTGAGTACAAAATAACAACTGCAGGCAAGCATTGTAGTAATATTTCAAAACAGAGGGTACAACTGGAAGAAAATTTGAAGTTACAAAAACAAAAGAAAAGAAGCAAAGATTAGCTTGCACCAGTGTAGGCTGTTGCATTCGGTGCTATTATATCAGTTGCAGGAAAGGTTAGAACGTTTGAAATTATGTAGCAGATGGATACCAGCGTTAAAATTGGATGAGCTGTAAAAGAAAGTTACCCAAAAACCCAACAAGAAAAAGCGACGAAAGCCTAAACTCTGCTGTCTTGGAATTGTCTGTGGAAAGAAAAACACACAAAAAAGTGAACATAGTGGATGTCTGGATATAAAACCTTAAGAGTTATATCCTTCTTTGTGACATTACTGTTTGCAATTTAGCCCCGTAGGGGAGGGTGGGTGAATGGCTACAGGGATGGATTAATGGGAATTAAGGATCCACAAATTCAGACCAGAGATCAGGAAGCAGTATTTCACATAGAGAGCAACAAATATGTGAACAAGTCTCCCAGGCAAGTTTGTTCAGATGAAAAGCAGTGAGGTTACTCAGGACTGAAGCGACGTAACCGTGACTTGGGAGACGGAGCTCTGAGTGGGCTGTGCTGTAAATGGGCTGGCTGACCAGTCTGCTCTGAAGACACCCCTCAACTCTTGTAACCTGTTGGTGAAACTGCCTGCTCCACTCCTGCCAGTGCAACGTCAGGAATCTTGGTGTGCTCCGAGGTCTTTAGAAGCGTTTGATTTCAGTACAAGCCTCTCAGGAGAGCTGTTTTGCCTGCGTACAGCTCGATGGGCCTCTTCTGCACCCGTCAGCATGGTGCGCGTTGGCAGCGCTGAGCTGGGACAGCCCTGTTGCTCTGAGCCTCAGAAACTTGACACGTGTTAATGGAAAGACACGTGATTGTACTTGTGATATGACTATTCTAGTATTCTGACTGTACATAGTCATAGTCGGGTGTCCTGCTGACACGCATGCGTGCTCATCAGCGGGGCCTGAAGAATCATACTTTTCTGCACGTTGATAGAAAAGAGAGCCTAAAAATTACTGCCTTGCTGGAATGCTACTGGGGTGTTGTTAACTTGCCGGACCGTAGCGATGCCTCTTCTGATCGTGGGAAGTCCTCATAAACTTGTCATGGATCTTGCTTAGATTAAACTATTGTAATCATTTGGTTTTGCAGCAGGCTTGTTTAGAGCTAAAGCTAACCTTTCAAATTGTTATGTTATACTAGCATATAATACTGCCTCAATTTACTAGAAAAATACTTTTTTTGTGTGCTTTAGTCGTCTGTGCTTTTTTTCTTAAACCGCTCTAGAATAGTGTTTGCTATTCCTGTATGTACTGTATTTTAAAACTCTCTAAAAGGCAGTGTTTTTGTTTTCGCTTTGAAAAACATTTTAAGAATGAATTCTGAAAGAATTCTGTTTTGCTGTACAAATCCCAGTTTGCTTAGCTAATTACTATCTTGCATGGCTTCAGTCCATGCGTGTTTAACTTGGAAATGTTTCTGTATGGCTGTTTGTTCAGATGAACATGTGTCATTAGTTCCCTGAGGTTTATGAAGCTACAGCATGTCTAATGCCCCAGGGCTTCGCTCTGGATTTTGCTGGGGCCTGTGTCTCTGATGTAGGAATACTTGTTTGTCCTACCATAAGGCTTTCACTTAGCGCTGTGTCCTGGGATGCGATTTTTTCCATCTTTTACTCTGTCTGTTGGGTATGTGGTATAGAGCTGGGGCATCGAAAGGCACAGTCTCATGACTCTAGCCAAACTTTGTTCTTTGAAGTCTGGGAATTTGGAAACTGTTTTCTATTTCCTGTCCTGTGGGACAACCGAAAGCAGGAGAGGGAACTTCTTGACCACATCTTCTTGACCGCATCTTCTTGACCTGTTTCTTGTATGCTAATTCTCCCTCTTGAGAACTGACTGATTTTATTAAGTTTGCAAGCAAATGCTTCGATTTTCTTAAAATCAGTAGGCTGAAGTGTTTGCTGAAGTCTTTTGCTGAATCAGGTGTGATCCAGCTTTATGCCTTTGACTAGCAAACATTGCATGTGTCTTTAATTCAACCTGGAAGATATTATTGCTATGCTTAAGTGAAAGACATTTTCTTTACATAATACAGTTTGATTCTTTGCTAGTCTGAAATGATGTTTCAAAGAAGCCAGTATGCCTAGAGCAGATGGATCTGTGGCTTTTTCCAGTTCCAGAAAGATTAATTTGCTTATGTATGGGTTTGATTCAGCACATTTCCTCTTTCACCTTTCAAGAAGCTGTCTTAGGCATCTCAGTGGAGTGCAGATTTAGACAAAGCTTCAGAATTTTGTATTAATGGTCTAAAAGCCTTTATTAGGCTAGTTTCCTGAGCTGTAGTGTGCCACTTGAGTGCTGGTAAAGGTAGACCAAGCAATTTATTACTTTCAAATTCTTAGTTTATTTTTTGTAGAGAAATAACAGATTTATAATATGTTTTTAGCCTTTTATTTATTTTTAAAGGCATGAATGTTGTTTTAATCGTAAAAGGTATAAGCTCCGACATGAAATTTTGTCCTGCTGCTTTCTCAAAGGCCATGTTTTTTCTGATTTGTTTTTCCTAATTCTTTTTTCCTGGGCATTGGTATCAGAGAGGATGTAATTCTTTGCTTGACCCTGCTCTTCTTTTTTTCTTTAAAACGTTTAAGCTGTTGCTGATTGAAGAGGATTGAAAGAAGGCTCCCCACTGCCCCCAAATCCATAGTCCCTTGTGACACCCTATTTCTTAGTCTCTTTAGCAGGCTAGGAAATATGAACATGAGTATGGAAAAATGCATAGAAATAAACAAAAATTTGACTTGAATTACTGCAAAAAACATGACTAGCAGCACTGTAGAAGGGATAGGTTGGCAGGTAATCACGGCAATAAAAATCAGAAAGGAGTGATAGTTGGTTTTGGTCCTGGGTTGCATGTTCAACTTACGTTGTGAAAATAAAGATCATCTTATCTACCTATCTATGTTTATCTGTATATATAGGGAGACTAATATTGGTCAGATATTTTCTGTTTAGAGATTTAAAGCACGGGCTGTACTGGCTCTCCAAAGGCTCTGTTGACTTTTGTCATTTGGGTGATTCTTGGACTGCTTTGTGAATAAAGCTTGTGCTTCTTGGGGCAGCCTGGTTAAGGTTGTAAGGCTGGGCTCTGGCTCTTGCAGTGGATGGGCATGAAGGCAGAGAATTTCAGCTTGTGAAGAGAAGCAGTGGTCCTTGGCAGTCCAGTGGGATAGATACTTACAAGAGGAACCTACGGTGCACTGCCGTATGACCATCTCTCTTGTGTGTTTTTGGAGCAAGAAGGAAAGATCCTTCTCTCTTTTGTGTAAGCTCTTTTAAAATAATTGAGCAATCTGGAAAAGATTTGCTTTGCTGTGATCAGCAACATACTGTCAGCTTTTACACCTTAGTTAATATGGCACTGTCGAAAGTACAGATTGAAACTGTCATGACCAGCAGTGAACCAAATAGTGGCAACTTTGCTTCTCAGATAGGTTCATGTGAGTTTGTTTTTAGGTTTTTGTGTGGTGGGTTTTTTTGTGGGCTTATTGTTGTGGGTTTTTTTTTTTTTGTTTCAGTATGGGTTCTCCTTAACTCTCTCAGATTTTGGGCAGAGGGAGTCAAGGACTTAAGTGAAAACTTGTGTCATGTCATTTCCAGGAGACAACTGTGTGAACAAACCTCTGTGGTTGGCATGTTTTTATGGGAATCCATAAATCTGAACACATTCAGTAAGGCTGAAGACTTCAAGGATTTTTTTTTTTTCTTCATAGGCAGTGTTTAGCATGTTATGTTACCATTCATGCAACTCTTTTACTGCTGCCTGGCCTTGGGGTAGAATAAAAAAGGTTGCAGTTAAAGTCCAAGGGATTACTGTATGAGTTCTGTAACTGACATTTGCAGCTCAAGGGGCTCTTCAGATTTTTTCCTGAGTGTACCCAGAAGCAGTATTTTGTAGATCCTCCTTTCTGCCAAATATTTTGTCTTCTGTTAGACAGAATGTTACTGTAATGAACTGTGTAATGAGTAAACCTTTGGATTCAAACAGAACTGTAAGCTATTGAGGGACAGAATGACTTAAAATTGCTTTTTATGGGTATAAACCTTGCATTGATAAATAGCAGAAGTGCTGTGCTGGAGTGTTGTGTATTTGGCAGTTAGTTTGCTGAGGCCTTCCAAAATTGAAGAAGTATTTTAAAGTATGCTAATGTTTTTAGATAAGAGCTCTTGTTTAGACTTACTGTTTCAGGTAGCTGGCTATGTTGTGCAAGACTCAGCTGGTACGTGTACAACTTCAAGGTTTACTTGTTTTCTTGCTGATTTTCTTTTAAAAATAGATCTAGCTGTTGGCAAGGGGAAAAGAGGATAAGATGATGCTAGCGAGGGAAGCACACAAAGCAAGTTCTGCTTTTTTTTGTTCATCGCCAAAATATGGATAGGTTACATTTTCATGACAGATGGGAACTTTCCACTGGAAAATCTTAGGATGTTTCAGGAGACTTGGGGTTTTTTTGTTTGCTTTATTCCTCCCATGCTCTGTCCTGTTTTGGCGGATTTTTGGGAAAGACCTCTTTACTGGTCCAGTTATTTTCTGGCTGGCTCTGATCCTTTCTGTATAGATACAGGAGATCCCAGACAGACTTGCCGTGTAACTTGTAAGAGAGGTAGAAAGGCATTTGTCAGCCTTTTAAAGTGGGATCAAAGAACCCGGGAATGATGCACTTTTTACATTGCTGGTGCTGCTTGGAATGCTCCCTTAAGTCACGTTATATAGCTCATGCGACAGTGTCTCTTGGAAGTGGGAATCAAGTAGCTTACAGGAATATACCACTCTGTTCTTTGTGAGTTGCTGTTAGGAGAAGTTGTTTACCCTTACTGTACATGATGCTCTTAGCTTTTACGCAAGAGGCATTGCTTTGCGTCCACTGTTACAGCTAAAGACAATGACATCTTGAAGAGTACTCTGAACATCAACAGTGGCTGTAATTGGGTAGCAGCAAAATGTCCCGATGATGTATAGCATTTTGCACCGTTGCTGTGTCATAATATATTGCTTTTGTCAGGGGTTTTGATGAAGAATGCATACTCCTGGGAACTGGTTGAATTCCGTATTGTAATATTGCATCTCAAAAAGTTGGACCCACCCCAGCCTTAGATTGCAAGGAGTTGCCATACTGACTTGATAGAAGCATGGAAACTGAGTTAGACATCATCATGGATAACCATAATTTTCATAGAATCACGGAGTGGTTTGGGTTGGAAGAGACCTTTAGAGATCATCTAGCCCAACCCCCCTGCAGTGAGCAGGGACATCTTCAACTAGACCAGGTTGCTCAGAGCCCTGTCCAACCTGAGCTTGAATGTTTCTAGGGATGGGGCCTCCACTACCTCTCTGGGAAACCCGTTCCAGTGTTCTACCACCCTCGTTATAAAAAATTTCTTCCTTTCATCCAGTCTGAATCTACCTTCCTTTAGTTTAAAGCCATTACTCCTTCTCCTGTCACAACAGGCCTTGCTAAAAAGATTGTCCCCATCTTTCCTATAGGCGCCCTTTAAGTACTGAAAGGCCACAATAAGGTCTCCCTGACGCCTTCTCTTCTCCAGGCTGAACAGCCCAAACTCTCTCAGCCTGTCCTCACAAAAGAGGTGCTCCAACCCTCTGATCACTTTTGTGGCCCTCCTCTGGACACGCTCCAACAGGTCCATGTTTTCCCTGTGCTGGGGGCTCCAAAACTGGATGCAGGACTCCAGGTGGGATCTCACTAGAGCAGAGTAGAGGGGAAGAATCACCTTCCTCACCTTGCTGCCCACGTTGCTTCTGATGCAGCCCAGGATACGGTTGGCCTTCTGGGCTGCGAGTGCACATTGGTGGCTCATGTCCAGCTTTTCACCCACCAGTACCCCCAAGTCCTTCTCTGCAGGGGGCTGCTCTCAATCCCTTCATCCCCCAGCCTGTATTGATATTGAGCGTTGCTCTGACCCATGTGCAGGACCTTGCACTTGGCCTTGTTGAGCCTCAAGAGGATCACACAGGCCCACTTCTCGAGCTTGTCCAGGTCCCTCTGGATGGCATCCTATCCATTTTGTGAAAACACAGAATGAAAGCAAGTGAATACTATGTGTTTTGAAGGTTATGAGCTCCATCCCAGAAGAAGTCTTGACTGTTAGTATCAGCAAGCTGAAATGTCTAACCTTCGTTAAAATTTGATTCTGTGTGATAACGCAGTATCTCATAGTATTTTACTAGTAATTATTTCTAAAAGGCTTCTTCCCTTGTCTTGTTCTGTCTTGCATTTATAATACCTCCCACAGTTAAAGCATAATAAAGCAAATTCAGTCCTAGTGAAAACCATCTGTTTGGGACAGCTAGTTTTGATGGTAAAAAAATATGTATTTAAGTGTGTCATAGGGAGACCATTCTGTACCCTTTTGTAGCATTATCTCTTTTCTGAGTAGCTGGAAAATGGAAGATGTATTTGGAATGTACATGTTTAAGACTTTGTTTTAATATATTTTTGAGGGGAGGGAAATTTGTTAAAATGACTAGAGAGCCATGAAAGTCCGGGTTGTGCTATAAGACAGACAGAAATGCTGTAATGAAGTTCAGGTACTTCCAGTACCTTCATGTCAGCCTCCAGTGAAGTGCTCTCAATCTCAAAAATGGGTAGACTGGAGCCTTGCAGAGGGACCCATCCTTTGGCTTGCTGATCAGTGTACTCCTGTACAGTTTTTAGAAAGAATTTCTGTAAACTTCCTGCTGGAGAGGTCAGTCTGTCTCTTTGACATGACTCTTGCAGACCTTCCATCAGAGACTGAAACCAGGCCCCTGCTAAATTGCTGTGTGTATCTTTGGATTGCCTGATTCAAACAGCTGTCTTTCCTTCTTGGGATTTGTCACATTTATGCGTTATACTGGCCTTAGCGAGAGGCAGAGAGGCATCCTGCAGATGGATAGTTTTCAACCCAAGGGAAAGAAAAAAAACCAAAAAACAAAACAAACAAAAAATAGCCAAATTCATCACTTTACTAAGAAGTCTGACGTGTGACTTCTGCCTTCCATCTTTCTGTGATGTTGAATGGAAAAGACTGGCTTTGCTGCCTGCTGGAGCCCTGCTCCTCTATCACATTGACCTCTTCTCTGCAATATGTATTAAGAAGGAAAATCACACCCCCTATTTTAACCTAAGTTTATTGTTAAACTTAGTTGGAAGGGACCTCTGTGAGTCACCCAGTCCAATCCCCCTGCTGAAGCAGGGTCACCCAGAGCAGGCTGCACAGGACCTTGTCCAGGTGGGTCTTGAATATCTCCACAGAAGGAGACTCCGTGGCTTCCCTGGGCAGCCTGGGCCAGGGCTCCGTCACCCTCAGAGGGAAGAAGTTCTTCCTCATGTTCAGCTGGAACTTCCTCTGCTTCAGTTTGTGCCCGTTGCCCCTTGTCCTGTCGCTGGGCACCACTGAAAAGAGTCTGGCCCCATCCTCCTGACACCCACCCTTCAGATATTTATAAGCATTTATTAGGTCCCCTCGCAGCCTTCTCTTCTCCAGGCTGAACAAGCCCAGCTCCCTCAGCCTCTCCTTGTAGGACAGATGCTCCAGTCCCCTCACCATCCTCGTAGCCCTTCGCTGGACTCTCTCCAGTAGCTCCTCATCTTTCTTGAACTGGAGAGCCCAGAACTGGACAGAATACTCCAGATGAGGCCTCACTAGGGCAGTGTAGAGGAGGAGGAGAACCTCCCTCGACCTGCTGGCCACACTCCTCTTAATGCACCCCAGGATCCCATTGGCTTTCTTGGCAACCAGGGCACACTGCTGGCTCATGGTCAACCTGTTGTCCACCAGGACACCCAGGTCCCTCTCCGCAGAGCTGCTCTCCAGCAGTTCTGCCCCAGGCCTGTACTGGTTCATGGGGTTGTTCCTCCCCAGGTGCAGGACCCTGCCCTTGCCCTTGTTGAACCTCATCAGGTTCCTCTCTGCCCAGCTTTCCAGCCTGTCCAGGTCATGCTGAATGGCAGCACAGCCTGCCGGTGTACCCACCACTCCTCCCAGCTTTGTGTCATCAACACACTTGCTGAGGGTACACTCTAACTCTTCATCCAGGTCATTGATGAAGAAGTTGAATAGGACTGGGTCAAGTACTGACCTCTGGGGGACACCACTAGTTACCGGCCTCCAACTAGACTCAGCGCCCCTGATGACAACCCTCTGAGTTCTGCCATTCAGCCAGTTCCCAATCCACCTCAAAATAATTTAAATAGTTTAAATATTGCTTTCACGTCATCTTTAAGACTTGATGGATGTCTATTTTGGATGTTAGGGGCTGAGCAGTGACCTCTGCAGTTTGTCCTGAGAAGGCTCCTGTCTTGTAAAACTTCTGGTGCTGTTGACTCTGAGGTGCCATTTGTGGCCACAGGATCCATAATGCTTGTAGCTCTTATCACTGTTGGAAGCAGACTGAAACCCTGAGAAATCACACCAACATATATGCTAAAGGTCCAAAATTATGACCTACAACAGGTCTGGTGCACAGCTTGTTTCTGCTTGAGAAAATCCTATCCGTGCTGGTGGTTTGTTCCTTCCTGCGAGGAAAGCATCTGTGAAACTGTATCCCTGTTGCTTGCTGGGGCCCTCCCTGTCTGGTAATGTTGCAAGATTTTTTGACTTTGCAAATGAATCATGTTTTCTCATGGGGATTATACCAAAATAAATAGGCCTGGAATCCTCAAAGGGTAACATAGTTCCCTGAGGAATGTGTACCTAATTAAGCTTGGAGAGGTCAGATAGAAAGAAAGCAGAAGTCTCTCAAAGATGTATGCAGCTGCCAAAATTAGGATTACTTTTTTTAACTGTTCTTTAAAGAAGCAGCAAAATGAGACGTTTTGAGCAAAGATACTATCTGTTTCCACTCATGTAGCATCAAATAATTTCAGCCTTCTTTATAAAACTGTGGTTAAACAGATTAACTCAAGAGGGACAGTAGCTAGCTCTCCATTTACAATTCATATTGGCAAATTAAACCACAGTGCAGAGGGCTGGTGTGAAGTCCAGTAAAAATCTAGTTTTAGCATCTTGGCTCCTGCTGGCTGGTTTAACCCCTGTTAACTATACCCAAGTTCTGACCGAGTTTCTTGTCCTTTGCTTCTGAACTGTTTTGGCGCAAATCCAGTGATCTCATAAAGGAACTTCATCTTTGGTTACTGATGCACAGTTATCAGGAGAAACTCATCCATTTTTGATTCTAGGAATCTTCTGTTTCATTGGAGTTTTGAAGAGGTTCTTCTATTTTGTCCTTCCTCCACATAACCCATGTACCAAATGTCTTGTCCTGTCGGTGTTCTTTGGAGATTTGGGGAACAACTTTCATAATGTAGGTCAGGACTACGACCTACAAGATCAAATATCACAGCATGGAAGAAGGCCAGACTTTGAAGTGAAAAAGATACGTGAACAATACATTTCTGTATCTTGGGATAACTGCATTCCTAGTTACTCGTGAAAGGTTTTTTTCCTCCAACAACCTCGTTTGAAAGAGCTTTATTGTTTTGGCTTGGGAAACAGGGATTTGTCTGTATATAAATACACTAAATTTTGAAGGCCCTTCTGAAGGTACGTAACTTTCTATTTCAAGTACTACTTTCAGGCTTCATTTCATAACACGTAATCCCAAGTAGACAGAAAGGACTTACGCATGGGTGAGGACTGTAGGAACATGGATAGGTTGTTACAATACTCAGTTACTCATGTTTTTTCCAAGAAACTCATGGAGGTTCTCAAGCTTCAGCTGATCCTCTTTACACCTTGATGAAGTGGGTGCATGTGGTGTTAGTGTTATTTCACCAAATAAAAAATACTGAAGTGTAGAAATTAATAAAATGGCATTAAAATATCACTGTTGGAGTTTGGTTTTGAATTCAGAGAGCTCCTGGCTGTGTTTCTTCTGTCTTTCCCTGGAGCAGCTTTATCACAGAACTGGGTGGGACCAAAAATGCAATGTGTTAGGAAGCTTTGCTGATGTTACTTGGCTTCTGCTTGCTGTATGATAGCATTATATAAGAATTAATCTTTGCATTTTATTGATAATCATGAGCCAAGCCTCTTAACAGTTTCTTAACTGTAGCTGTCTTTGCAATTTACAATGCAATTTTTTTGTTTGTTTCTCCCAAACTTAACTTCAGAACTGCTTTCCGCTAAGCAAGTAGGAGGGTTGTTTCTGTAGTGGAAAAGAATTTGTTGTTCTCAAGTGAGAGTAGAAATGGTGTATAGCTACACCGAATCTCCGTGCTGATTTTACTTACCTGTTCTATTTTTTTTCCTTTTTGGGAACACAATTGTATCTTGTTTAATAAAATACTGTAGTGACTGTGAAGTGCTTGTTCAGTTTCTGCTTAAGGCAGCTGTTTTCAGTGTCTCCAAAAATGCTTAATTTGAAGAGGAAAATTTGGTGGGTTAGAAACTAATATCACACAACTATTTTACAAAAAAAAAAAAAGTTATATATTACTATTGTAGCTTTTTAATCCCAAGTTAATATCGCAGTAATGTCCCTTATTTTCTAGAATTTGGGGTTACATTTGTAGTTTTGTCATGTTACAAGTTGTATCTTCGAGAGCACAATTATCTGAAGATATGCTGCACTCAATGTCCTTTAGTTTGTTTCCTTGGCTATTAAGGGGATTTATGATTTGTTTTGGGTGGTGGGTTGGAGAAGGGGGATGATAACTGACAGGCATCTAAAAAGAAAACTAAGCAAGAGAAATTTATTACATTTTCAAGACTTAACTCCAAAGTTGTAGATTTAAGTAACTAGATAAGAGTGTGTGTGTTTAAAAAAAAAAAAAAAAAAAAGGGTGTGTGTGAGTGTATAGATATGTAAAGATGCATATTAAATATTTCTGAGCTTACCATTTGGGTTCCTGACAGGCATTTATGCAACAGTCACAAGGTCTCCTAACATCACTGTAACTTTGTATTATTTGGAGGATGTCAGTGGCTTCATTTTGCTGCTCTTTTCACCCTTTCTTATCAATTTTGTGAACTAGAATGAACAGATTCTTTAGCAAGTCACTTAGATATTTGATGAAGATTCCTCCCCCTGCACATCCTTTGCGTTGCACGTAACCTGTGGCAGGCATGCCAGCTTTTCTTACTTGACGAAACTGTAGTTTGGAAGAAAGTGATTCATTATAGCCAAATGGTTAAATTGTTTTTGCCAGAGCAGTGTGATAGTGTTGGAGATTTGGACTTTGAAATGTGCCTTTGGTAATAACTGGCTCAGTCTTTAAAGATGGTTCTTCTGCTGGAAGATCACCTACTTATTGCAAAAAGAAAATACAAAATAAGGAAGACAGAAATGAAAGATGCATCTGGGAGTGGAGAAAAAAAAAAGGATTGAAATGTAAATATTGGCTATCCCAGCAAATGCCCTGTTGTGAGACAGTGGGGGGCACTGTGGGGTCTCTGTTACAGCAAGCGGGGACAAGTTTGATTTCCGTAGTGCCAGATATCCTGCCACTTGCTGACATTTTTCCTTGTTTGAGTTAACATTTATCTCCTCTTGGTTGGTTACTCATTAACTGATGTGGCTGGTGTTACAGTCGTATGAAGGAAAGTTACCTGCGGATTCCTTGGAGTCAGAATTCTTCATCAAAGTATTTATTTTAAATCTTTTTCCATCAATACGGGACTTTTTCAAACTAAGGCTCGATTCAGGACGTATCACACCAGGAAAGTGTTTCCAGATTAACTGTGTATGCAAGAACAGGTAGTTTGTCTTTCAAATTACTTGCTTGGTTATTTGTGGGCAGACTAATGTGTCTGTGTGTGTGAGTGTGTGTGTGTGTGGGCTGGGCACTGAAGAGGTAACTATTTTTGAAAATCAGGCAAAGCATTCCCGTATTCTGGTATTGCTCGTTAATATGTGAATGTGCAGAAGTGCAGAAGTTAGATTTGCCTTGGTTGTGTGGAACTGTGAGATATTATACTAATGTGTATCCAGTATATTTCTTACAAGGATAAAGATACTTTGGAAGCTGACAAACCAGGTGATTGTGAATGTCTCTTGGAAGATTAGCTGTGGCTTCAGTTGGGGCGTCAGAGAAGTCTTCCTGAAGTTAATTGTTTTGTTCAGTTGGTACGCAGTATGTGTAACTTATTAAACCAATGAATGAGACTATTATACTCCATTTTCTATCTCTGCATTTATACTGGGTTGAAGTCCTGCAATCTTGCTTTCCAGCTCTATACTTTTTCTCTAAATGCTGTTTTTTTAACACGTCTCAGACCTTTGCAAACCAGGAAAAAGAGTTGGAGCCACCCACGTATCCTCAACATAGGTTGTCTAGACCTTGTGATAGCCTGTCTGTTATCTGTGGAACACGTCAGCTCTTTTGCTCTTAATGTTTCTGGATTAACAGTGGAAGAGTTTGCAGCAACTGCTCATGAGAACTGAAATCGGGATACACAGAGATCTTGACTATTTTGCTTCATCTGGGAAAAAATATGCTGTTTGTGGATATGAAGTCAAAGGAAGAAGCGTCAGTGCATCTGGGGTAATTCAGTGTGCCTTGCCCTGAGCTTTGTAACTTGAGCACAGTGCCAGTGCACCCATATCTTTGGCTGTGTGATGCGTTTGGAGTGCTCTGCAGTTCAGCGAC
Source organism: Opisthocomus hoazin (assembly GCF_030867145.1). NCBI lineage: Eukaryota > Metazoa > Chordata > Aves > Opisthocomiformes > Opisthocomidae > Opisthocomus > Opisthocomus hoazin. The sequence continues at coordinate 31,788,266 of NC_134417.1, forward strand.
AGTTCAACGCTGTGAGAAGTGGCAGCGTGCAAGGCCGAAGGGATTGCTGTATACGCCAGGAAGGGTGTTCTGTGACTCTCTGGTAGTTCTAGAACAGTACCATCTAACGTGGGTGTTGTCCTTTGTAAAAAGAAAGTGCAGAAGACACACAGCCAGGAGAGGACAGAGTCTGTCTGTAACGTCAGGTTACTATATATAGCTGTTGTGAAGCTCAGAGAAAAAAAAGTGAGGTGTTACCTGTAACGTTAGCACTCATCTGCTTACGGCCCTGAGTCTGAGTTGCCTGAATAAGAACCCACAGATCTGCCAAAAAAGATCCAGAATTCTCTGCTGAAGTTCTTTGCCAGCGGATGTCCCCAGTGCTCTTGTGTCAGAATAAAGGGGATGTTTCTTTTTCTTAGGCAGTGAGTCAGCTGTGATTATCGAGGAGGTTACAGCAGAACTGCGTTGTAGTTAGCCAAGGGGAAAGGAGATGCTTGATTCCTCGAGGATTTTTAACAGTGGAGGGAAGGGAGAGAGCAGAGATGATATTTATGTGCTTCAGGGAGGACAACTCTATTCTGCAGTGGTTCCAATTATTGATTACGTGAGCATGTAATATTAGTTCATCTCTGATTTTCCACTGCGCTGCCCAGCCAGCCTGAAAACTCCTTTGAGGTTTCCATTAATTCTCTCTTCTCTTCCTAGTATAGGCAGTGAGAGAAAAGTAATTGTTGAAATTCCAGTTTTTATCTATTTTAACCTTAGGTGTTGCTGATGAGAACGCTAGCAAAAACTGACGTTTTAGTGCTTATAGTAAGTACTAGGTAATTACATGGCCAGGACAACTGAGGACAGTCTTTCCTCAATAGATGCAAGGTTTGCTACTCGTGGTGGTAGTGCAGGGTGCACATGGCTTTGGTGCTTTGCTCCAGACTGCTCTGCCTGGTGGTTTGCCACTTTGGCTTGAAGCGAGACTTGGTGGTTGTAATTGAAGGTGGCATGTGAAGTTTTACGTGCTGTGTCAGGCGAGAGGTTACAGAGGCAGATGTTGTCTTTGCTTTCAGCAACAGGAATGCTATCGTGGCAGCTTAGTTAACATCTTCCGTGTGTTTAGTAGGAGTGTTTGGTCGGATAGATTAGTGAATCATGACAGGCAGTCATAAAATGAGCTGCAGAAGTGCAGCTTATTAAGACCTTGGATTTGCAAGCCCACTGAGGAGTCAGAGGGTGCAGCAGACAAACCTCCAGAGTTCGTATCTGTCCTGTTTGCTTTGGGCATAGTGTGGAGACCATGAGGAGGCTGAGACTTGAAAATCAATGTACTACTTTTTTTTTTTTCTTTTTATAAGTATTTTGTGATTTAAGAAGCGTTGAGAATCAGAGATATATCTTTTTCACAAGCAGTTTTGGAGGCAAATGCCATCCCTTCCATGCTAGTGGTTAAAAGCTGTTATTTAGAGCTAAACCGCAGTGTGTTGTCCCGGTGTCTGTCCTGCCTACAGGACTGATGTTTCTTTTTGTTCTTGCAGCTTGCTCTGTTGCACGGACTGCATCTTCTTTTTATTATTACAAGGATTATAAATGACACATCAGGCCCCTTCTGCTCAGTAACCCACTCTGTATACCATAACTTGAGAGCTGCTGGGACAGCCTACCAGTGGTTCCTGAGAGAAAACTCTACTTTGTAGTCCAGGTGTTGCCACAGAGTTTCTGGCTCTGTTCTGCTGGCCAAGAGTCTGTCCTGGAGAGCTGTATTCGTGAAGGTGAACACGTTAACCACAGTGAAAACTGTTTCATTTAACCTTAAGGTGCTTGTTTAAGTGAGCATGCATGAGAACTATTACTGAAGCTCAGGTGACTGGCGTAAATTACAGAATCACACAGAATAGAAGGGATTGGCAGGGACTTCTGTGGGTCATCTAGTCCAACCCCCCTGCCGAAGCAGGGTCACCCAGAGCAGGCTGCACAGGACCACGTCCAGGCGGGTCTTGAATATCTCCAGAGAAGGAGACTCCACAGCCTCCCTGGGCAGCCTGTGCCAGGGCTCCGTCACCCTCAGAGGGACGAAGTTCTTCCTCATGTTCAGCTGGAACTTCCTCTGCTTCAGTTTGTGCCCGTTGCCCCTTGTCCTGTTGCTGGGCACCACTGAAAAGAGTCTGGCCTCGTCCTCCTGACACCCACCCTGCAGATATTTATCAGCATTTCTAAGGTCCCCTCGCAGCCTTCTCTTCTCCAGGCTGAACAAGCCCATCTCCCTCAGCCTTTCCTCATAGGAGAGATGTTCCAGTCCCCTCACCATCCTCATAGCCCTTCACTGGACTCTCTGCAGTAGCTCCTCATCTTTCTTGAACTGGGGAGCCCAGAACTGGACAGAGTACTCCAGATAAGGCCTCACTAGGGCAGAGTAGAAGGGAAGGAGAACCTACCCTCGACCTACTGGCCACACTCCTCTTGATGCAACCGAGGATCCAATTGGCCTTCTTGGCAACCAGGGCACACTGCTGGCTCACGGTCAACTTGTCATCCACCAGTCCTCCCAGGTCCCTCTCCGCAGAGCTGCTCTCCAGCAGGTCCGCCCCAAGCCTGTACTGGTGCATGGGGTTGTTCCTCCCCAGGTGCAGGACCCTGCATTTGCCCTTGTTGAATTTCATCAGGTTCCTCTCTGCCCAACTTTCCAGCCTGTCCAGGTCACACTGAATGGCAGCACAGCCTGCCGGTGTACCCACCACTCCTCCCAGTGTTGATGAACCATAGTCTTTTCACTGTATGTGTGAGGTCAGAGGGTGCCTGCAGTGTGGGACTGTAGAAAGAACCTAACACTTGCTTTTCCCTAGATCCTCATGTAATCTGAGTTAGTCATGCTTTTCCTAGCTTTCTTTGTGTTTTGGCTTTTGAATATTCAGAGAAGTTTGTTTGTGGTTTTTTTTGGTGTGATGTATACAGAATATGTTCTCCATAGGAAGCATTTTACCTTGGAGCCAAGCCTCTGAAATTATGTCAGTCCACAGAATATCCGTTCTGCTTGCTCTGCACAGCCCACACCCCATGAAAAAATCCAGAACAAGGATAAGATACTGAGAACTGCTGAAGTTCTGGATTACTTGAAGAGCAGAACATTTATTTGTTCACTAAAACTGAGATGATGTTAGAAGAATGCTCCAAAGGATGGTAGAAAGTCCGCTATGTTTCCGTGTATGTGTGACCTGAGAGAAGGCCTTACTCTTCAGCCTGTTTCACTGATTACAGCATGTGAGCAAGGCAGTACGCTAGCACTGAGCTAACGCTAACTCTTCAGGGAGTTGAAAGTAATGCAGCCAAGAGCAGGTGTGGACACTTAGGTTCTGCATCTGGTCTGGTTGGTGCCCCTTTAACTCCACCTAGATTTCACAGTGTTTGAGGGAGCTCAATCAATGGGATTGGGTCATCTCCAAAGAAAGTGTCTTTTTTTCCTTATTATTATTTTTTATTCCAGGTGGTGACACCCTGCTGTTGTCCAAGCAACTACAAAGTGGTAAGTATAATCTCTTGTTATTTCAGTACTGTGCCATCACCTTTCCCCTGAAAGGGCTTGGTAAATGAAGGGTCTACTCCTGAAGCTTCTGAATGTATCCTGTCCCATGCAGGAATACGGTTGTTTTATTGAGTATTTTGCAAGGCTAAGGATTAACCGGGTGAAATATTTTCTGCTGTTTAGGATTCTTCTTAAACTGGACTGGACGATCTGCCTGTGATAGAGCAACCATGTGCAGTTGTCCCTATTGCATTATCTGCTTTTGTGTGCTTGAAATAAAAAAAGAAAGGTGTTAATTGTTTCATCATCCCAATGTCTCATGTCAGTTTGAAAGTACAAATAGCGGATGATTTGGTTGGGGCCAGTTATTTTTTGTTGATTGTGGTAGACAGGAAGTTAACCCAGGCTTGCTCAGGATAGGAAAATAATAAGCCTTTTGTGTCTTGCATGACTGAATTTCGGTGATTTTAGCTCCAAGGGTAACATGAATGATGCCTGGAGGATGGCTGTAATGGTTATGTATTGAACCAGCACTGCCACCTGCTAGTATCATTACTAGGACTAATCAACCAACAGCTGGTGCCCAAGTGCCAACCACGTGTAGGTTCATGTTTTTCTTAATTATTATCCTTTAAAAGAAAGGCTGGAAACCTAGATCATGGTATTACGAGGAATGTGAATATCAGCTCATGGGAAGTCTCTTCTAATTTTGACCCAGTAATTTTATGAATTAACTCACGTCAGAATCTAAGGACCTTGTATGGCATTACTGCTAAAACTATAAATAGAAGAGAAACCCTTTCTTATGTCTGCAGCTCACAGTACTAGATATGTACTGGCAACACAGTTGCTATTTCTTTTGAGTTGTACACACAACTTGAGTATTGATTTTTGACATGGAAAATTTGTTTGTGATTCAGCAAAAATTTTAAATATATAGCAACTTGTGGGATATGTTACCAGTCATTACTGTTAGTAATTCTCATTGAACTTGGTGTATGTGAACTGTGAGCATAGGGCAGTGCTGGTGACCTGGGCCCGAGTGAGTCTGTGACCTGCTGACAGTTGAATGGTATGGACGGCACAAGTGGCCTAACCTGTTGTAGTTTACTAGCAGGGATGTAGCTGGAAGTATATTCAGTCCCTGCATAACACGTTCACTAGTTTTAGGCAGAAGGGGTGGAATTCTGTTTTAACTTTCTTGCAGGGAAAGCTGTATGTGAAATATTTCCACTATATAGTGTGCAATATGTTCTTATTCCTGAGCATGAGGTTGAGCAATGTCTTTTGCTTTTGATGTGGAATGTAGTGACTTTTTTGATTAGGAATCTGCCTTGCGCACAAATAAATTTTATCTGTTTAGTGAAGAGTTCTGTTGTTCTGAAGGAGGATAATCTGTGACTGTATTATGTGTAAGCAATTTCTTTTACAACTATTTTGAGTGTAAAATATGGAGAAAATCAAGAATAAGTAGTTGAGATCTTTAGGTAATAGGGGGGACAGTACTCTTTTCAAACTAACCAAAACTTTGTTGCCTTGCAATTTGCTACTGAACCATGGGTTTATCCCCATTCATTCCAGATGAGGAATTCCAACCTTTTAGTTCTCATGCAAATAAATAATGCATACACCTGCTCTGAAATGAGTGCCACATGTATTTAGCCGGTGTAATGCTTGTCTGTATTGTTCTCCTTAATGCGGCTTAGAGCAAGAACTGTGGTTAAACTCTGTGGCATGTTTGGAAGACTGTTGAAGCCTGATGAAACTCACAGATGCTCTTTTTCTTCAGAAGGCGGGTTTTACTGATTATTTTCAGCTTGGATGTCTGTTTCCAAAGAGGCCCTGTCTTCTTCCCATTTCTCATGAGCCATGTATCTCAAATCTTTGTCATGGCATCAGGACCCTCATATATCAATCCAGTGCATCTGTTAGGAGTTTCAGGTGCTAAAATACAAACCAGCTGCTGTTAAGTGTTCTAAGACTGCTTACTTTATGTTGTCATGCAGATTCCTCTGACTGGAGAAAGGGGGAAGATGTTAGTCTAGCTCTGTTAATGCAAGTCAAATGTTTAGCAAAGATGACCTGTTCTTGTGCACTTCATTTTATTTCATGAAGAGGCAGTGGATTATTTGTGGCAATGGACTTTCATTGCAGATATGTGTAGCATGACCCAAAGATTTTAGAAAAGAAAAGGAAGGGGCAAAAAAAATTGCTGTGGTCACTGTTCGGTGTTTTTTTTTTTAATCTAAGAGCTGGATTAGCTTATATAAAAGTTCTCCTAAAATTTGATAAAATTCAAATATGGCAAGTCTGTTTAAAGAGCCTTTTCTGGAATTGTTGGATCTTCTTTTGAAAGATTGGCAACTACTCAGTTGATCTTATTTTTTAAGATCAACATGTTTAATTTAAAAAAATTGCTAACAGGTACACACACTTTTCTTAAATAAGTCTTTAGTGCTACAAAAAGAAGAGAAGGTTTAGGCCCTAACCTTAAAGCTCCAAATACTTTTTATCTAATACTTTAAAAAGATAAAAATAAAAGCAGAGCAAATGAAAGGATATTATCTTTGAGGTAATTTTTAGATTCTAGGAAGTATTCTAGGACAGTTTAAGATGCTTCAAAAGGGCAGTAAGTTTGTCTCCTTCACTCAGTTTTTTTTTTTCCATCATTCATATTAGTGTATCTTTGAAAAGAATAAAGGAAATGAAATCTTAATTCCTCAGAGGCCCCTCACATATCTCGCTAAATATCTTGTGGTAATGAAATGTAGTGTGAAGGCTTGAACCTCTTAGCGTACATGGATTCTTATCTTAAAATTACTCCATTGGTTGAATGGTCCTTATCTCTGTATGACTTGTCAGTTTGGAGGCATGGTGGAGTAGTGATCTTTACCAGACAAATTTCTGATTTAACCTTTATAACCTTTCTTCTTTTTTTTATCCCTCTACTTTCCACCCTGCCCCCGCACTGGTTACCAAGGAATTCTGCATACCTGTAGTACTGCCATTTAAACATCACATTTCATAACCAGCTGTTATAATGCGGAAAGATTAAATGGATACCCAGCTACTTACATTTTTTCGTAACATCACTTCAAACTGAAACTTATTTAGCTATTTTGCCAAGTCTTGGGTGGAAGTTTAATCATTTTGATAAGAAACTGAGAAGGGGTGGCAGTGGTTCTGCTTTTTTGGTTTTGCTTAACTCTGTTTTTCTGAAGTGTGCAAGCCTCTTCTCTGCCTGTGAAGAGAAAAAGCAATGACTTTGACATTCAGGTCCCTCATAGTAAACCAAAAACCTGATTTTGGACAGTGAGTTAGACTGCGCTCTGGCCTGTCTCAAAAGGGGAGAGGAACAGAATAAAACTAATTGTCGGAGAAAAGGGGATTTAGGGGTTTTTTTGGGCATGTGGGTGTTTTTCATTTGTTTTTTTTTTTTTGAAGGAGCGGGAGAATACCACTCGCTTCTTCAGCAGTTTTTTCAAGGTAGAGTCACCAAAGCCTCATCCTAATTGCGTATCTCATTTTTACTTGAAATCTCTGGTAGTTAACATATACCTTCATGTATCCAACCTAGTGCTAGCATTTTCTCAATAGAAACTAAAAGTGAATTTTTGTGAAAATGTATTATGATACAAAGAAAAATAAAACCAAAAAAACAAGTATATATGAGGAAAGAGAGGAAGAGAACAGAAAACCTTAAGAAAACTCAGTACTCTTAACAGTATTTGAAAGGAAATTAGTCCTTTTTAGCAAAAACCCCTCCCATTTCTTGTTGCTGTGGTGTCTGGTGAATGCAGTCCTCCTCAGATGCTTTGGCTGAGAAAGATCACTAGATATGACAACATATATATTTATCCTTACTGCATTCATTTACTTTTTAAACTTATCTTTCCAGAAAAAATGTGAGGCAGTCTGTAGTTCCTGTGGAGCACAGTCCATCTGTTTTTAATGTGAGTTTACAGGAGATTTTTTGAGAAATTTGAGACTGAATTACTGTTTGTGCTGTTGAGGCGGCCTGTAGATGAAGGATTGCATTCTCCAATTTCATTTAAAGTGGGGCCTCGGCAGTGGAAGATGTAAGATTGTTAGCATGGGTTAATCAGGTATGACCTCCAGATACCCTGGAGGATGGAGACAGTGACTAAGCTGGATTAGGAACCTGCATATGCAAGGATTTCTCTCTGCCAGTTATGATTTTGGTTTCCATCTTAAATCAGTAAAAGCTCTGCTGGAAAATTGGATCAAGTGGCTTTGATTTGTAATAAATTTCTGTGATTTATGGCTAATTCTTTAATAGGGTTTCCTTTTTCTTCTTCAAGCAATAGCATGGATATCTTCTGGAAAACTAGGGAAATACCCAACTCTCTTATTTACAGGGACGTACTTTCTTCCCTGTTTGCTACATCCAAACTTCAGCTCAGAAGACCTGTGAGATGCATCCAAAGCAATCATTATACACTCATAGCAAGCATGATCTGGTGGAGGTAAAGGGCACAGAAAGTCTACCAGGCCTTGCCATCGCTCTGGTCTTTCCTGCCTCTCTTTCTCAGTCTCACCGGAGCAGTTCTGCCATGGGGTGCTGCAGGCTGTAGCTGCCTGGCTTGTGGATGTGCCTGCACGTTTGGGAAGGGAAATGTGACGGGGCTGTGCTGGTCTCCAGTTTGTTTGCAAAGAGTGGGAAAATCCAGTGGAGGCTTATATTTGCCTGTTCACTTGCTGCTTTGTCATCATCCAGAACTGTAGTGCCCATGTCTCCGTGTGGAGGAATCTGTGGGCTGCGGAGAAACCTGTATGGAGATGATGTTTTTCTACTTCTGGTTCATACAGCTCTCCTGAACTGAGGAGGAAGCAAAGATGCCTTGAAAGCTTTTTTTTTTGTCTTTTTAAGCTAGCTCTTTCTTGCTATTCAGTTTTGCTTTATAAAATTTTGAGCTGTGCTTTTTTCTTACTTTACTTTTTGCAGAGTAATCAATCAATAATATTTCAGCTTTTCTTGATAGGTTAGTGCCACATTTTCCCAGTGGCGTGGATAGCAGAAGCATGGTCTGACAACATGCCTTCTTCACGAAACCTGTGACCTGCTGCCTGAATTGAAATGCTTGACACGATTGTTTTCCAAACTTTATTGGATTTGCGGATCCCCAGAAGGGGGTTGATGTGGGCCTCTGTATAATGCATTTCTATGGGTTTTGGGTTTTCTTTTTATGTTTTAAGTGCTTACTAGAGTAAGGCCATGGACCCTAGAGGTCTGCAGAGTTGAGGTTCAAAAACACTACTTGAAAGTTCAGCTGGTGCCTTGTTCAGAAATGTCTCTGACTTAGCTATAAAACGGAACAGAGAATCAAACTGCGTGAATATGGACACCCCGCTCCCCCAAATTAATGAAATGTAGTGATCCTGATTTGAGCTCTAGAGTGTATACGAAGTTCAGAGCCAGGCATTATATTTGCCAGGAGGGAGGGCTCATGTTTCTAGGCATGTTAGAGAATTCCAAGATTTGTTAAAAGTTTAAATACAAAGTTTTGTTATAATGCACTGCATTCAGTCCCAGATTTTCATCTGAAATGAAATGAAAATCAGGCTTTTTTTGAACAGAAACATTCTGCAGAAACAGGGGATCAGTGAGAGGGAAAGGTTTGGTAGTTTCCATACCCAGGTTTGCCTGCTTGCTTGTTTATTTTCTCCAAGGTGACTCCTGACCTTTCCACTGAGTGTGGTACTGTTGTAGGACAGAAGTGTCTGCTTTTCAGAAACGTGATGCTATTTACTGTAACAGCTAAATCCACCAGCGAGATGTTCTTTCAAGGTATAGCATGCTTCTTTCTGCCTTTCCAGCTTTCTTGTAGCTAAAGGGAAATTATCCATGTTTCAGACTCCTCAGTATCATTAGTTTTCAGTTGGCGTAGAAACTTTTCAGCTGTGTTTGACTTTACTGAATAGCAAATGGACTTGCATAGATTCTGCTTGACAGCTCACACTGGAAAAGGTAAATACACGCTCCAGGGTAAGCTTTTTCTGCATAATTTTCTATTCTTTCAGTGACAGATCTTATGTCCCTTGTGAACATGCTTTTAGTTAGTCTTTGAAAATGCTTCCTTAACAGTGGAATGTGTAAAAGGAAAAAACAATACCAATTGCATCTCTATAGAAGTGTCTGTCTGCCAAACATTAAAAAAAAAAAAAATCAAGAAAAAACCAAAAATCACAAACCTGTGGCATTAAGTGTTACAGTGTCGTGGAGGTCTGCAACCTGTCTTTCAAAAGGAAAAGATAAATCCTTTAGTATTAATTTAAAAATCAGCTTTTTTTGTAGTTAGTATTGACTGTACTAAGGACAGGTGTCTATGTGGACCCCTCTTCTTAGGCAGAGCTAACTTTGGCCTCTTCAAGGAGCTACTTGGAGGAATCCCGTGGGTCAGGGCCCTAGAAGGTAGGGGGATCCAGGAGTGCTGGTTGCTGTTCAAACATCACTTCCTCCACGCTCAGGATCGGTGCATCCCCCTGAGCAAGAAATCTAGCAAAGGAGGCAGGAGACCCACATGGATGAGCAAGGAGCTTCTAGCGGAGCTCAGGTGGAAGAGAAAGGTCTGTGGAATGTGGAGAGAGGGACAGGCCACTTGGGAGGAGTACAGGAATGTTGTCAAAGCATGCAGAGATGCAATGAGGAAGGTTAAGGTCCACCTGGAATTGAATCTGGCGATGTCAAAGACAACAAGAAGGGCTTCTTCAATACATCAGCAGCAAAAGGAAGACTAGGGATGATGTGGGGCTGCTGCTGAACGAGGTGGGTGCCCTGGTGGCAGGAGGATGAAGAGAAGGCAGAGTAACTGAATGCCGCCTTTGCTTCAGTCTTCACTGCTAAGGCTGTCCCTCAGGAATCCCAGGCCCTGGAGGTAAGAGAGGAAGCCTGCGGAAAGGATGACCCTCCCTTGGTCGATGAGGACTGTGTGAGGGATCGCTCAAGCAATCTGAATGCCCACAAATCCATGGGCCCCGATGGAATGCACCCACGAGTGCTGAGGAAGCTGGCGGATGTCATTGCTGAGTCACTCTCCATCATCTTTGAAAGGCCCTGGAGGACAGGAGAGGTACCCGAGGACTGGAGAAAAGCCAATGTCACTCCAATCTTCAAAAAGGGCAAGAAGGAGGATTCAGGGAACTAAAGGCCAATCAGCCTCACCTCCATCCCAGGAAAGATGATAGAGCAAGTCATTCTGGAGGTCATCATCAAGCAAGTGGAGGAAAAGAAGGTTACCAGGTGTAGTCAGCATGGATTCATCAACGGGAAATCATGCTTGACCAGTCTGATAGCCTTCTGCGATGGCATGACTGGCTGGGTAGATGAGGGGAGAGCAGTGGATGATGTCTGCCTTGACTTCAGCAAGGCTTTTGACACTGTCTCCCATAACATCCTCCTAGGGAAGCTCAGGAAGTGTGGGCTGGATGAGTGGTCGGTGAGGTGGATTGAGAACTGGCTGAATGGCAGAGCTCAGAGGGTTGTCATCAGGGGCGCTGAGTCTGTCTGGAGGCCTGTAACTAGTGGTGTCCCCCAGGGGTCAGTACTTGACCCAGTCTTATTCAACTTCTTCATCAATGACCTGGATGAAGAGTTAGAGTGTGCCCTCAGCAAGTTTGTTGATGACACAAAACTGGGAGTAGTGGTGGGTACACCGGCAGGCTGTGCTGCCATTCAGGGAGACCTAGACAGGCTGGAAAGTTGCGCAGAGAGGAACCTGATGAAGTTCAACAAGGGCAAATGCAGGGTCCTGCACCTGGGGAGGAACAACCCCATGCATCAGCACAGGCTTGGGGCGGGCCTGCTGGAGAGCAGCTCTGCGGAGAGGGACCTGGGAGTGCTGGTGGATGACAAGTTGACCATGAGCCAGCAGTGTGCCCTGGTTGCCAAGAAAGCTAATGGCATCCTGGGGTGCATTAGGAGGAGTGTGTATAGTAGGTCGGGAGAGGTTCTCCTTCCCTTTTACTCTGCCCTAGTGAGGCCTCATCTGGAGTACTGTGTCCAGTTCTGGGCTCCCCAGTTCAAGAAAGATGAGGAGCTACTGGAGAGAGTCCAGTGAAGGGCTACGAGGATGGTGAGGGGACTGGAGCATCTCTCCTACGAGGAGAGGCTGAGGGAGCTGGGCTTGTTCAGCCTGGAGAAGAGAAGGCTGCGAGGGGACCTTAGAAATGCTGATAAATATCTGAAGGGTGGGTGTCAAGTGGACGGGGCCAGACTCTTTCCAGTGGTGCCCAGCGACAGGCCAAGGGGCAACGGGCACAAACTGAAGCAGAGGAAGTTCCAGCTGAACATGAGGAAGAACTTCTTCCCTCTGAGGGTGACGGAGCCCTGGCCCAGGCTGCCCAGGGAGGCTGTGGAGTCTCCTTCTCTGGAGATATTCAAGACCTGCCTGGACGCGGTCCTGTGCAGCCTGCTCTGGGTGACCCTGCTTCGTCAGGGGATTGGACTGGGTGATCCACAGAGGTCCCTTCCAACTCCTACCATTCTGTGTGATTTTGTGTGATTCCTTAGGTTAAATTCTGATGTTTCATTTGATTTTTACATGAGAGTGCATCATGTTTGGCCATTGCTAAACTGATTTTTAGTCCCTAGCATCCCATTCAATTTTAGTTCACTGTCATGTCAGAAATCGTGCTGGTTTAGTGTGCTTTAGGTTGATGTTTTTCACGTTAGCTCAAAAATTCAGTACTTGCATATAAGTAACAAAGTGTGCATGGTGGAAGTGGTATGTGTGAACTTGCTTTTGACTCTTCTCACTTAACGTTGTTATATGCTGGAGTGAGAGAGGTTGACACTCAAGTCTATTTTTTGGAGAAATGCCACAGCACTACCTGGTAGATTCTGGTAAGGAGGGTAGAGAAGCTGGAGTTCAGTGGTTTTTGGGTGTCTTTTAAGTGGAGTCCAAATGAGAAGCTTTCAGGGCAAGATAGCCCAACTGATCAGTGTGTCTTGAATGAACTAAGGGGGTAGAGCATCTCCTGTACCATTCGTTTAAGGGCAAATGCAGGGTCCTGCACCTGGGGAGGAACAACTGCATGCATCAGTACAGGCTTGAGGCAGATCTGCTGGAGAGCAGCTCTGCGGAGAGGGACCTGGGAGTGCTGGTGGATGACAAGTTGACCACGAGCCAGCAGTGCGCCCTGGCTGCCAAGAAGGCCAATGGAATCCTGGGGTGCATTAGGAGGAGTGTGGCCATCAGGTCGAGGGAGGTTCTCCTTCCCCTCTACTCTGGCTCTAGTGAGGCCCCATCTGCAGTGCTGTGTCCAGTTCTGGGCTCCCCAGTTCAAGAAAGATGAGGAGCTACTGGAGAGAGTCCAGTGAAGGGCTACGAGGATGGTGAGGGGACTGGAGCATCTCTCCTACGAGGAGAGGCTGAGGGAGCTGGGCTTGTTCAGCCTGGAGAAGAGAAGGCTGAGAGGGGACCTTAGAAATGCTGATAAATATCTGCAGGGTGGATGTCAGGAGGATGGGGCCAGACTCTTTCCAGTGGTGCCCAGCGACAGGACAAGGGGCAAAGGGCACAAACTGAAGCAGAGGAAGTTCCAGCTGAACATGAGGAAGAAATTCTTCCCTCTGTGGGTGATGGAGCACTGGCCCAGGCTGCCCAGGGAGGCTGTGGAGTCTCCTTCTCTGGAGATATTCAAGACCCGCCTGGACGCGGTCCTGTGCAGCCTGCTCTGGGTGACCCTGCTTCAGCAGGAGGGTTGGACTGGGTGACCCACAAAGGTCCCTTCCAACCCCGACCATTCTGTGATTCTGATGTGTGTTGCTTGTTTGCAATTACTAAAAGAAATGGAAATTTTCCTTTTCTTTTTTTTCTTTGAAGTAGCACTGTCATTTTTATCTTTTGCTTTAATTGTGTTATTTTTCCTCCAGAGGGGTTTGTGTTAGGGAGCCATTGGGAGGAATCTGAGATGGTTTTCTTCTGTGTTGGCAGGAGGGGAATGTGGGACAATTTTTTTACCATTTTTTCTCGTTTCATAGCAAGGTGCTTATTTTTCTAAGCGTGTGAATGTAATTTGCTTTGAACTGGCTTTGGGAGGGAATATTTTGCTGTATTTGATACCCTTGAAATGCTATGATTGGTGAGGTGCACAAATAATGCACGTTAGCGATAATATACTGTGTGTATATATATTATATCAGTGTTCAGTATATCATGTTGGGTCAATGTATAGTGGCTGCACATGGGGCTAATGAGGTGTGAGGCATCTGAGCTCCTTTTGTCTCTGATTGCTAGTTTTACACTGGTAAAGTCATTCTCTTAATATAGATCACAGTTGGGATAGTAGCATTTCTCTTTCTTTTACAGGTACTATCAGGAAAAACACCTCAAAAATGAGATGTGATGAGATATTGTAATGTAAGGTGATGTTTTCCATGTGAGGTAGCATGTCTTTTGCCTATGGCAGTGTGTCTTCCAAGTGAGAGAGAGGAGTGGGAGAGAACTCGGAGTTGGAAACAGCAGGTGTGAAGCAAATAGGGTTGATCTTCCTGTAGAAGGAGGGAGGGGGGAGGACTTTCATGGTTTTGTTGGGGAGTTTTCAAGATCAGTAAGTTTGGCTGTTCTGGGTAGTTTTTTGGTTTTGATTTACTTTTTTCACCTGGATGTCCCAGACTTATGTCAGCCTGTCGTCTTTGCCATCTCTTTTTCTCTTTTAGGACTTAAAGACAGGAAGATTTGTAACTGGCACAGCTGTGTATTAGAGTGGTCACCCCATGTCAGTGGAGAAAGTAGTGATGAAGCTGCAAGAAATGTCAAGCTTTCACTAAAACCTTTAGAAATTGGAGATGTAGTTCTTCCATCTTAATGTGGCTCCTAGTCTTGGTTAAGATCTTTAGCTTGGGTATTAGACGGTACTTTCAAAGCCTCCCTTCATTTGTGTCCAGTCAGAGAATTAAAGCTGGATCTTCCACATCTCAAATGAGTGTACCACAGTAGTTAGCCACTGAAGAGTTTTATTTGTAATTTTAATCCTAAAGTTGATGAAAAGGCAGCAGAAGTAGCAGGATTTGGCTTGGGGGAGAACCATTTTAAAGCTGTGCAGAGAGGACATGGAGACTTGTGTATACATCCTTAGGTGGACCAGTTTAGAAAGAAAGGTGTTAGATGCTGGGCATCTGCTTACTGTGCGTATGTGTATGTATGTGTGTATACACAAACACATATGTTTACATGAGATGTTGTTTTCACCACAAGTCATTTCAGCACTCTTTCCCTTAGGTCAGAAGAAAAAGGGAACAGTGTGATCCTGCTAGTTGAGATGGTTATGTCAAGCCCTTTGCTTCTAGCGCGCTGTGTTCCCACTCACTAGTAAGTGGAGACAGCTGTTGCTTCTAGCAGAGAGAATATGGGGCATTTCAGCAGGGGCTTTGACAAGCTGGAGAGCAAATTCAAAACATTAAAAAAGGGTATTCTTGTTACTTACTCCATATTCCATCTACTAGTTACCCTGGAAAACTTTCAGTTTAGCACCAATTGTCTGCTAAACTGAGCAATACAAGGAAAAAATCCCTTTGAACTGGCAAACATGAGGTGTAAACCTCATTTATGTCTCAGTTTTATACACAGTAACACTGCTTATTTGTGCTGGAAGGATAGGTGCTGAGGTCAGCTTGTGTGTGACCTTTCTGTTGAAGAGCAAAGCAGGTGGTGCATTTCCCCAGGCACTCTGCTTGTGGAGCCCGTGAGGTCTCTTTGTACAAAGACCTCGAAGTGAATCTGAAACCTGCATTTTGTGTTTTGCCTTTTCCTATATAGGTATGTTTATTTCTGCGAAGTAGCAGCGAGTGTCCCAAGACTGTGAAATAGTAGTAACTACGGCTACAGTGATGCAGGTGTTTGTCCTATATATTACATTTAATCCGCTGAGAACTTTGATGTTTCGGTCAGTGAAGAGTTTCTGGGTTGAATTAATAGCACTAGTCAGTCTGTGTGTTAGTTCTTCTGACTGACAGGTTTGTACGTATAACACTGTGGAGTTTTCATAGCTGACAAGCTGAGTTTTTAAACACAAGATAAAACAACATCAAAGCCAATTCTCAAGGGTTAGCTGTGAGCCAGTCTTGCATCAGAAGGGTTATGGTTAGTGCAGGATATATGCCCTAGTAAATTGTGTAGGGGCTCACGGAATTAAGCAAGCTGTTGCTACTCCAATTATACTCTGAAGATCTGTAACTGTGTTTCCAGTTGAGATTTGCAGCTGGAGTGTATCTGAACTTCAGTGATCTACCAAAGAAAAGAGTTGACAGTTAGAAAGCTGCATCTCTGGTTCAAAGCATCTTTCTCACAGCAGGCTTTGGAGTCAAAGTTTCATTTGTACCACTACTGATACCTGCATGCGAGAGTTGTGTGGCCTTTTCTGCTGGTTTTTTGCCTTTTTTTTTTTTTTTTTTTTTTTTTGTAAATTACTGCATACTCTCAAAGTTGCAGGAGAATCCAGCTCTGGTCAGCAGAGTGGTTCAATAAAAAGAACTGCATTTTCATTTTGTTGTCTGTGCCATTTTAAGATGGCACAGTTGTTTACCCAGAATCAGAAAGCAGCTTCCTGAGACCTTTTCCCTCCTTTGGCTGTGCTTTCCAAACAAGTGAGGTTAAATACCAGTCACTGCTCTCTTACCGGGTACTTGGTCTGTATGTGGTAGTGTGCCAGTGAAAAGTACGAAGAGGAAGAACACCTTTCGTCGTGCATTCTTACATGTTCCTTTCCTGCCCCTTTTAGTTCATGCTTTAAGTGTACAAGAGAAATATTTGAGTTGCCTAAGGTTTGCACTTCTCGTCCTAAACTCTTGCGAAGTGTTACAAAGTGCTGTTTTAACAGCTGTTGTGTTTTGTTCCAGAGGTGTCTGTATTTCAGAGGTGGATACATTTCAGTGATTCCTGTTCTGTATAAAATTCGCATGCAAGATTTTCCAGATTGTGAAATGATTTTGCATTCTGCCGGGTAAAGATGCAGGTGGGGTGTTACCTGTAATGATAATGCTGTTGCTACAGAAGCAGTGTAGCTTGCACCTTCCACTTGACCAGGTTGCTCCACCTGACCTTGAACACTACTAGGGAGGGGGCATCCACAACTTCTCTGGGCAACCTGGTCCTGTGCCTCAGCACCCTCATAGTAAAGAATTTCTTTCTTATATCTGATCTACATCAGCCCTCTTTTAGTTTAAAGCCATTACCCCTTGTCCTGTCACTCTATGCCCTTGTGAAAAATCCTTCTCCAGCTCTCTTGTAGGCTGCTAGAAGGTGTCCCTGCAGCCTTCTCTTCTCCAGGCTGAACAGCTCCAACTCTCTCACCCTTTCCTCGTAGCAGAGGTGCTCCATCCCTCGTATCATTTTTGTGGCCCTCCTCTGGACACGCTCCAACAGGTCCATGTCCTTCTTGTGCTGAGGGCTCGAGAGCTGGATGCAGTGCTCCAGGTGGGGTCTCACCAGAGCAGAGTGGAGGGGCAGAATCACCTTCCTCACCCTGCTGGCCACGCTTCTTCTGATGCAGCCCAGGATACAGTTGGCCTTTTGGGCTGCGAGCACACACTGGTGGGCCATCTTGAACTTCTCGTCAACCAGCACCCCCAAGTCCTTTTCGACAGGGCTGCTCTCAATCCATTCTCTGCCCAGCCTGTATTTGTTCTTGGGATTGCCCTGACCCAGGTGCAGGACCTTGCACTTGGCCTTGTTGAGCCTCATGAGGGTCATACAGGCCCACTTCTCGAGCTTGTCCAGGTCCCTCTGGATGGCATCCCGTCCTTCTGGTGTGTCAGCTGCACCACTCAGCTTGGTGTCATCTGTAGATTAGCTGAGGGTGCAGTCGATCCCACTGTCCCTGTTACCAACAAAGATATTAAACAGTGCTGGTCCCAATACCAACCCCTGAAGAGCACTGCTTGTCACTGGTCTCACCAGGACATCAAGCCATTGACTGCAACTCTTTGAGCGTGACCGTCCAGCCAATTCCTTATCCACTGAGTGGTCCACCCATCAAATCCATGTGTCTTGCATTTAGAGACAAGGAAGTCATGCGGGACAGTGGCAAATGCTTTGCCACTGCGTCTACATAGATGACAGCAGTTGCCCTTCCCGTACCCACCAGTGCAGTAACCTCATCATAGAAGGCCGCCGAATTTGTCAGGCACGATTTGCCCTTAGTGAAGCCATGTTGGCTGTCACCTATCACCTCCTTATATTTTCCATGTGCCTTAGCATAGTTTCCAGGAGGATCTGCTCCATGATCTTGCAGGTACCGAGGTGAGACTGACTGGCCTGTAGTTCCCTGGGTCTTCCTTTTTACCCTTTTTAAAAATGGGGGTGATGTTTTCTGCTTTTGCATCAGTGGGGGAACTTCACCGGACTGCCTACTTCCCCATTACATTATCTCAATTTCCTGCTGATTGTAGTCATCAGTAAAAATAGTCAGCAATAAACAAGCATCCCTGGGCAGTTCTCTTTATCAGTATCCACGCAAGTGTCTGTTTTCATGAAAAAGCATAAAATGAGAGTTTGGAAAAAAAGTGCAAAAGGAGTACATGGTTAACAGCGTACGTCGCCATGTATATTGTAACTTGGAGTGAGCACTTAGCAACTAAGTGCTGGCATACAGGACCTGAATACTCAGAATGATAATGTAAAATCAATTTTTTTTTTTCTGTATCTGTTTGAAAGATAGTTTGGTTATACTGTAGAATGTATGTTTATTTCTGAATGTTTTATTTGCTGTCTGTGCACATGAGGAGGGGATGTCTTATATTATAGTTAAACTATCTGGAAAATTAATGTCAGTTTTGTTATTTTCTCCTTTTGTAGGCTAATAACTCTGAGGCCGTTAAAAATCATGTAACCAGAACTGTAAGTAATTCCATTTTATTTATTTCTCTTTCCTTTACTTGGCCTGATCTATTTTCCTGTTTGTGGCTGCTTATTTTTGTTACATGTTCACAAAGCATCTGTTGCTAGCCATTTTCAAGGCATGCAGTTTGGTTTCTATACTGTATGAATTAGTCTTTGATTAGGATAATCAGTGGGTTTTTTCTCCCCTGGGTTTATGCAGGAACAAAGAAATGAACTCTGTGTTCCTTATTTCCAAATCAAGCAGGAGACAAGTAAAGAGAAATATTAAAATCTTCATAGACTGATTGTATTCAGAGGAGTTCAGAAATTCAAAAGATTTTTCTTTTTTTTTAGCAGGACTAATGTTAGTACTTGTCAATATGCAATTGATCTTTTAGCCTTTATTAGTTCAAGTTACTGTGCCATGTTATTTACAAAACAAGTGCCCCTTCCCAACCCTTTATTATTATTGCCACTGCAGTACTACTGGAACAAGTAGTGTTAAATACATTTCTTGAAGTGCAATAGAACCCAGTCTTCTAAGTGATGTAGAAATTTCTGCAGATGGGAAGTATTGCACATTTCAATACTGATAAGCACTTACGAGTATACTTTTAGCACAATTTCTGTGAAGTAAGTAAGATAAACCAAGAAGAAAAGACTTTCTGAAGTCCTTTGCAGTTACCTTTTATCAGAGGTGCCAAGTTTCTTTGATTTCTAAATAAATCATGGGAGATGCCTAGGGTGAACTGTTTGTTAGTGGGCAGCTGTTACGCAGCGATTTCGTTCACCACTGTAAAGATGAAGTTAACATTTAAGAAGGGGCATCAGGAAGGACTTGCAAGATGCGGGTGTTCTTCACCAATTCGTTATTCAAGAGCAGCACTCTATTGCAATCAATGAGCATTTATTTCACAGAGTTCGTTTTGTGCACGCTGCATTTGTTTTGCAATGCCATTTGTTGGGTTCCGTGCTGTGGGCTTCTGCTGGTGCCGCTCTGTGCTGGATGTGAGAAGGTTCTGATCCTCGGCTACCCATATAGGCAGGAGACCTTCGCAGAGGTTGCATTTGTATAAGCGATACAGTTTGTTGACTTGGGGTGGCAATAAAGGTTTTTGTACAATTGAGGTCATCTCTGTGGCTGGATCCATGCTATTATCCATACTGTTCCAGTAAAATTGCAATTATTTCTAAGATACGAGAATGTATTTGATATTGAAACCAGCTAAAATGTCTAGTGACAAGCTTGTTTCTCCCTTCACTTCACTCTTGCTTAACTAAGCAAATTAACTAAAGTAAAAAAATCAGAATAGAGCAAACTTCTGAGTTATCTGCATGTGAATAATTGGTTGTGACAGCTGCTTCTAATGGAACAAATGTGAAGCAAAATAATGAGCTACATTGTGAGGAAAATAATTGCAGATCATTTTCTACTGTGAGTTGGAAGTTTTTAGCTTCATTGTGTTACATCTGAATACTTCAGAGGGTTTTCTCTTTGTGCTGGTTGCTTATTACACAAGCCAAGTTCATACATTTTGAGTTTTTTTTCTATACATGTAGTAGCTCCTGTATAGCTGTTTTGAAGGCAGCCTTAATGGCAAGCAATGCTTTTTCAGCTGTGCCTTTTGTCCTGTTACATTTTGCATTGGTTATTATTTGACCATTAGCAAGTTTCCTGGAATTTTTGGTGGTTACTGTCTATGGGCAGTATACCCCAGGAGCAAAGGGTGACCTGGATGAGGGGCAGAGGGTCACTGGGAAACAGAAGAAAGTTTCGAACTGAAGCCCAGTGATAAGAACACCTATTGCTGTTTGGAAAAGAGAAGAGGTGTAAAGCTGCGAGGCTGGGGGGTTCATGAGACAGTGATGTCTCCAGATGACGGGGCTAGATGCAGTCATTGCCTGGGTGAGGCTTTGCAGCTCTGGTTCTGTGACCCAGGGCTGCAGCACACATCACGTCTGTGTAGTGCTGATGGGAGGTGCGTTCCCTGCTTCCTGCCTTTGCTTCCTGCTAAATTTGTGCCGTGCTTGTTCTCCTTTTGGTTTATTAATTAAACTGGAAGAGACTGCACTAGCCTGCCTGAACCTTTTTTGGCTCTGGGATTTCTTCCCATTCCCTCGCTCTCTTTTGCGTCTTGTTCCATGGCATCTGGTCCAGGAAATAAAAGCTCTCTTACTTTTTCCTAGCAGTGTGACTGTGAAGGGAATATTTCTAGTGTCAGCCCTTACTGCTTTATAGGAAAGCTGTGTAAATATCAACAAAGAGAGTTTGGCTTGAATTCTAGGGAGTGTCAGAACCAAAATTCTGTTAGCTTGATTCTGGTGTTTGGCATAGATCTGAGGCATAGAGAACACTTTCTTAGTCAGAAGTGCATTTTCTTACTTTTAGAGGGCTTCCTCATGGCCCTATGGACTAGAATCTTATTTTATTTGTAATATTAACATATTAAAAACAAATAAATGAGGCTTCTTCTTTCAGCTAGAGCTGGCAGAAGAGATTCTGTCACTTTCTGTCCAAGAGCTGGATATACGTAATTATCTGTTAGTTACTAGAGTGCTAAATTTGTGTTGAAAGTTTGCTTAAGTTTTGATCTCTTGCATCTTAACTAGATCAGGGAGAAACTCGGGAGATCTACTTCTGAAGTCTTTCCCTTCACCACCACATTTTTTTCTTTCCACTGTGGCCAGAACTGTATCTTTTTCCAGAGTTAGGGAGTAGAGCACATACATACAGGAGCTTGGCGTTAGGTGCTGCTGAGTCATGCTGTGCAGGGCTTCCACAGAGCCTGACAGTGTGAGTTAATGCAGAAACCTTTGCACTCTGCTGCCTAAGTTGTGCTTAATTACGTTGCCTGTGGATAGTATTCATTCAGGAAGCTGTTTCAAAGCTCTGGAGTAATTGTGAAACTGTGCTACAACTGGAGCTGGAGTACGTGTATTATTTTAGTCAGCTGGGGTAAACTTCTTACCTAACACTTAACATGCTAATACTTAAATACAGATATAGTAAGTTTTCCCCATAGATTTGCAGTGGAACACAGTCATTTGAGTGTTGACACAACTCCAACTCGCGCAGGCAGGGTGCTGCTGTTCTGTGTGTGCAAGAGACAGTGTGACATGGCACCGGTCAGGACTAGGTGCTAGCCTCACAAAGCTCATTGTGAGCTCCTAGGCTGGAGACACTGTAGAACTAAGGCTTCAGAAATATTATGCTTTGCCAAATGTGCATATGTCTATCTTTAAAATTATATGTGAAGTAAAACATCAGTTGTGCCTCGTTCTCATTTGAGTATTGACTTTACATGCCTTCGGTATTCTCTCCTAAGGAGTTCTTAGTAGCAAAAATTTGCTATGTGTCTTTCCTCTGTTATGAATTTCAGTTTTTTTTAAAGAAGAGAAAAGGGTGGATAGAAGATGTTAAAAATTTTATCCTCACACGAGTGGGTTACACTAGGTATTGCTTTATTCACAACTCAGAGTTGGGCCATCACCTCAGAGAGTGGCCAAGCTGAACTGGCTAGACCAGTTTATAGACATTTATTAAACCGATGACATCAAGGCTAGAATCTTCATGTTTCTAAGCCACCCTTCCGTTCCTTTGAGTACACCATTTATTAAGTTCTTTCTGTTCTTCTGTCTTCGTAGAATTCTCCCTCACTGGTTTCAGGCCTTGCTTGGTTTCAGGGTCGTCTCGGCTTCTTTAATTAATTCTATTAGATACAATCCATACAATTAATTTCTATCCCAATTGCAACATACTGATTGTATGGTTTTTTAACACAGCTGTGTTTACACAGCTGTATCTACATTCTAGTTCTATGATTTTATTCTATTCTATAATCAATCTTCATAATCAATCTCTAACGAAGACCCACCTGTAGCAGGAACTTTCATACTGTGAGCAGGGCTGCTTTTCTGAATCTAGGTGAGCTGGAAGGTGATCTTCCTGCCCCAGTTAGTTCCTTGTTGCCCTGGCAGATTGGTAGGTGGAACTCCATATCCAAATGCCCCACAAACTTGATGAGCTGGATTACAAAGCCCTAAAGTTAACTTGTTTAGGGGAGTCTGGCCTGTCTTGGTTGAAGTGTTATAAGGAAGAATCGTGGGAGCAGCTTTGCCAACAGCTGAGAGTCAGGGTAGTTTCTGGCAGAGAGGCAGCAAGCTGGGGTTTATAACTCTGCAGACACTGCTACTTGCAAGGGGCGCAGCTGTCTGGACTCTTGCTGTTACACTACGCAGGGGAACAGATCATTATTTTTATGGAACACAGTACACAGAACAAAAATAAAATGTACAGCCAAACACATAGCTGTGTGTTTGTATTTAATATTTAGCTGTATTTAATAGAAATAATGATAAATCTCTTCTGCAGAGTGTCAACTCCACAAAAAGATTTTTTATTAACTTTTTAATATTTACTGCAAGAACGGATACACAGTAACGTAGAAATATTTGTATTCACAAGGCTTGACCTTTGTTTTCCACATTAGGAATCGCTCTAAAGCCAGAGGCCAAAAGATTATGCAAATCCTGGTTCACATCCAAGACATCCAAACATGTGTTTCACTGTAGCTTCTAAAAGCAACTACTGTGTCAGTAGGAATTATCATGGTGGAGCAGTCCAGCGATCAGTGTAGTTCGTTGTCCTGTCTTTTCTGCAGTACCCCAGAGCACAGAGAACTGTTACACTATGGCTTAGAATAGGTTGGAGAATTTCTTCTGATTCCTATCCATGGCTTGGGGACTGAAAATACCATCACACATTTGGCTGAAATACATTCAGGTCTCCGGCTGGTTAGTGTCTCTGTTCATGTTCTTCTGTGTGGCTGTTGGAATGGTGAACAATTGCGTGGAAAAAAGTTTCATAAACTAATTAAAAGCTGTGTAAAATGTGTGTAATTTTATGACAGATTATCTAATCAAGTTTTCTCGTGCTGATATCAACATTAAAAATAGGCACAAATAAAAGATTTATATCCCAGATAGATCTGTAGCATGCTTTCAGAATATATCCCGATACCTTTAAGTCACAGATTACTTTTTGATTTACATTTCAGATAGTGGTAGTTTCTACTCATTGATTCTTACACATGTTAACGTTCCCATTCAAGAAGGAGCCCAGGAGAGAAATAAGACGGGCTGTGTGAATCCTTGTCAGATCCTGGAGCCAGGAGTTTTCAGTAGTGCTGTTCTTTGGAGAAGCATGTAGTTGATATACAGTTGGCTCGGCTGTTTAAAACAACCTGGTCCTTGAAAGTAGTAGTTTTTATATTCTGCTGAGATTGCTTTTAGGTTGTTATATTATAGTTCAATGCCAGCAACAGGGCCGGGGGAAAGGGCACTAAATGATTTTTCATTTGGCTTCCTTAGCCTGCCTTTGATTCTAGTCTCCAGAGAGGTACGTCGTTATCCCACCTGGTATTTCTTAGCCCATGTGTGACCCAAATGTCTAGTTTTACTTTGGTATTGGAAACTCTCTAATCTCCCTTTACCCTTTGTGCTTTCTGTAATCTTTCTGGCCTCTAAAGCTCTGCCGCAGGGGACTTTACCCTGTGAAGTGTGTAAGCCTACTGACTGTAACACAAGTTCACTTATTCAATACTTGGAAAGGTTGAGGATGATCATCTTGCTGAGAGACACGATTTTTTTACAGATGTGATTTTTTTTTTTAACTGGCATTAGTTGTTACTTGATTGTCCCCATTTCTTTCCTTGAGAGACAGCCTTTTGTCATGGATGAGGTGATACAGGCTTAGAATCATAGAACAGAATCACAGAATCATTAAGGTTGGAAAAGACCTGTAGGATCATGAAGTCCAACCGTCAACCCAACACCACCATGCCTGCTAAACCATGTCCTGAAGTGCTACGTCTACACATTTTTTGAACACATCCACAGATGGTGACTCCACCACCTCCCTGGGCAGCTTGTTCCAATGCCTGACCACTCTTGCAGTAAAGAAGTTTCTCCTAATATCCAATCTAAACCTTCCCTGATACAACTTAAGGCTGTTTCCTCTCATCCTGTTGCTGGTTATTTGGGAGGAGAGACCGACACCACCTCCCTGTTGCCTCCTTTCAGGTAGTTGTAGAGAGCGACAAGGTCTCCCCTCAGCCTCCTCTTCTCCAGACTGAACAGCCCCAGCTCCCTCAGCTGTTCCTCATCAGACCTGTTCTCCAGACCCCTCACCAGCCTGGTTAGCAGAGAGATTATTTCTTATTCCTTCTGTTTCTGGACTAGTGCAGAAGGTGTCTCAGTGCCACCTTAGTGCCACGCTGTTTGAGATGACCTGTAATATACCTGTGTCACGTTTTTGCTCTGAAGCTGTGGAGAGACAGGAAGGGAGATTGTAAAGGCTGTGCTGGGAAACCTGCCTTCTAGTGAGTGTTGTGACTTGGTGAAAATGATGTAGAATTAAATCCAGGCCTGTTCCTGTACTGAACTCTGGGATGGTCTTCTCTGAGGACTGCATTTTTGAGACAGTTGGGATAGCAAGGTCTGCAGTGTTCCCAGGACTAGATGCAGGAGCCAAAGATGGCAAAAGAAACAGCAAGGAGGATGTCAAAGGAAAGAGCTGCATGGCTTGAGTTTTCCCTGGCACAGGGCAATGACGCAGTACCTTGGGTGCAGTGAACTGGTTTGTTACCATCATTCCGTAGCTACAACTCGAAACTTTTTAGCCAGGTGTGGTTGAGCACCATTAAACAGCCATTATTTTTTGTTCCCCTTCTCTTCTGCTGTTTGTTGACAGGAAATGAGAATCGTATCTCATTTTGCACGATTTTCTGTGTTTTTGTCCATCCTGGGAGAAGCCAGATGGCATTTGCTGTCTTGGAAGATTAGCCAAATGTTTTGCCATTATTCCTCCAGTGTGCAGCAAGGCAGAAAACAGTGGGTTTTTTTCTTGGGTAGAGATTATTTGCCTTCATGGATAGTATGCCCTGTGCCGTTGAATCCTGTGCTTGGTTAAACTTGTATTCTGCTGGTAGGTGTGTGGGACTTGGTTCAGAATGAGCAAGAATCCCTTCTTGTCAGTGAAATTGCCCTGAAACCACACAAATGTTGGAGGAAAAAAAAAAGAGGCAGTCACAGAAGTTCAAGATTGGTTTTAATTGGCTATTAAACCTGAATTCAGTCCAAAGCATGGTACACTATGGCTCACGTTTACAGATTGCCTGTTGTGAAAAATGCTGCAACAGCTTCCTCACATGTTTGAGAACACATTGTAGGGGTGTGTGCATATATGGTATGTGTTTCCTCAGACCTTTGAAACGCTTTTTCAGAAACTGTTTTACCTCTGTAGTGAGTCATGTATTGTATCTTTGTTGGATTTTCCTGAATATTTTAGCTGTGAGGGGGAGAGTTAGTGGTGCAGTCCTTGATAATTAGTAAACAAAACAAATAGTAAATAGAAAAAATGAAGAAAAAAGAATGCATTACTAACTGTAAGATAAATTAAGACATGGAAGAGAGGAGGAAGTGACTATAACCTAGAGGACATGCAGAAAACTGGGAGGGAGTTCTTGACTGTTTGTCCCTTTGCCAACAAGTCATTGACTGTGGTCAACATACAATGTACGAGGTGATCTTATGAAGTTAACCCTTCGTAAAAGTTAGTAGTTTGGTGCACCACAGATAGGCAATGGGAAGTTTCATGGTCTGAATCAAAGTATCTTTTGAAGATGGTACGGTTCTGCTGATTCTGGGAACTGTCCGGAATTTGTATAAAAGTGTACCCATGATGACAGACTGAAGATTATTGCAGCTATTTGAGACCATGCAATGAAACATCATAGCCAGAGGAGATTTCAGAAGACGAGTCCTTGTAAACGGATAGATTTATATTTTTAATGTGCAACCAATCAGCTAGAGTTTTAAACTGTATTATAGGTACTTGAAGAAAATTTCTTTTCAAACAGTACTGGTAATTTAAGTTGTACCAGCTGTTGAACTGTGGAAGTTGTCAGGATTATAAATTTTTGTACGCAGCAGGAAAGGGTATATAGTACTGTGCATTTCAGTAGATGACATGACATGCATACAGTAAATATAGATCTCGCTAATGGGGTTTTTTTTTCCTGCCAGTGGTTTGCGTTATGTTGCTGTTCATGTGCTTATACGCTGCATCTTACTAGGTTATGTGCTAGTTTATATGCTACAGCAGCGTGCAATAGACAATTACTTTATCGCTTATTTTCTTACCAGAGGAAGCCGGTAAGTGAGGTTACATTGATGTTTAATCATAAAATTTATTAAAACATGGTGGAAGTACTCCTTAAGCAATGGATACATCAGTGTGACCAACAGAGACCAAGAAAGTGGGGGGAGAGGCATGTTCCACTAGTTGCTTTCTAGTTATAAAACCAAACCAAAACATGGTAAAAGCTTTGTCTTGAATTTCACTTAGGAGTTATTTACTTGTTTCGGCATCCTTCATGTATTACCTACAGTCTTTAAAATCGTAAGAAAGGCTTCAGTAAAAAGAAGCTGTAGGTGACCCTGCTTCGGCAGGAGGGTTGGACTAGATGACCCACAGAGGTCCCTTCCAACCCCTACCATTCTGTGAGTCTGTGATTCTGTGAAAATAACATGAAGTTTCCTTATTTTCTGTGGTCTAAGTAGAGACAGGAACTGGTGGAACTGGGACCAAGCACTTGGGTGAATGCCACCTTATACTGTCAGGAGTGCTGTAATATTTGAGAGAAAAGCTGATTTCCAGAAATTTTTGGAAGGAAACATGCCACTTGCATGCTTGTGTGTCTCCTAGCTATTCCCAGGTTTTGATATACAGCGTCACTGTAAGGAAAGTTCTAAATCCTCTTCCATTCAAACACCATTTGTTTGGGTAGAAGATATTTTTCATGTGTGTAGCCAAAATAGATACAGTTTAAGAAGTTTCCACTTCGTACTCTTGATCTAAGTAAGCTTTTCTGTGCATTTTTCTGTATAGTAAGTATAAATTCAGGGCAGGAAGACGAGTGAATTCTCTTTCTCTTATGGAGTTACTGATGCATGATATTAAAATGAACTTTTTTGGAACATTTTCTGTATAAAAAGATATATCTAAATGTAAAGTAATTATTTTTATTCATTTTTATTTAATGTTAGTATAATAATGTCTGTCTTTTTCTGAAAACCTGTCCTGGAAGGAAGGGATACTGCCCGCTCTAGATGTCTCTGTTGCTCTCTGTTGTGTACAGAGAGCTTGGGTGACTCTTAAGCTGGAGCTTGATTCTGAGTCAGCTAAAAATAGATGAGAAAAATTCTGTTACTAAGGTTCATGAGGGAGAATATTTTGACACTTTTTAATGCATAGTTACTATTACTGAAAAATGGAACTACAAAAGACATACATTAAATTCATGTAAAACAAAACCGTTGCAGCTCAGTCTTCTATTCAAACTCCCAGAACTCAGATGTTGGAACAAATGGGGTATATTGTTCGATATTGTCGCAAGAGAATCACTTGAGAGGAACTTACTTTTGCAGGTTCATACAGAAATTCAAGCTCCATCTTTTCAGAAGTCCATTGAATGTTTCCTCTAATCGTAATGCAGTTACCAAGCAGAGCACTAAAGACAACCAGACCTTCTCTGGCGGTAGCGAGTTGGAAGAGGTAGTAGTGAGTCTGTGTGAAGACCTGGACATAACTTGGTCATAACCACAATGTGTGCAGTCAAAACATAAGGCGATGATACTCTCTTATCCTATTGTTGGTATAGTTTTCTGTAGTATGGACATAACAGATGAGGAAAAAAGGCAGGAACGTTAACATCAATGGCAGCAAGGAAGGTACCAGAGTGACTGTTCTGCTTTCTTTGTTCCAGAATTCCAGCAGTGCTTCGAAGAACTCACCTTTTGGTTGTGACAAAGGATCACGGCAAGTATTCCTTTCATATTTTGTGTAGTAGTGCCACATAATGCTGTGGTGGGGTTTAGATTTTGTTATTTGTGGTTGCTGTTTCTGTGAGTTCAGTCTTCTGCAAGACATGTCCTGCCATGCAGGACTGTTTTACAGTCCCTGTCTCAGAAAACAACTGGGTGTGTTCGCTGAGCTTACTTTTAACTCAATGACTGTAATCTTCTGATTATTCTATGAAAAATGACAAGGTAAGGTGCCTGGTTGTGCCCTCAACCTGGAAAAGGAGGAGAAGTTAAGCGTAAACAGTATTTGTAGACTAACCTGTGAGATTAGTTGCAATACACTGATATCTGTTGCAGTTTGGGGACTGGTTTTGGATTCACTTCAGTGTTATTTAGAGCAGATTTCAAGATGGTATCTATCTGCAGTATTTTACAGATCACTGGTGAATCTACTAATTTGTAAACCATTTTCAGAATTCTATAGAACAAGATTTGTGCAGACATAAGTACATGCATAAGTAGGTTTTCTGTTTAAATCATGAATTTATTGCACTAGTGTTTGACAAAGTTGCTAGTATTCGTTTTATTGCTTTCCTGCATTGCTGGTTGCAGAGACTTTTTCACTATGGTTTTGATGTGAAGAGCTCTGATGTTTAGTTAACTCCATTTGTGTACTGAACTGAATAATTTGAGCTCTGTAGGCATTCAGTAAGTTGTAAACGTAGTGAAAATATGAATCTAAGTTGCAGTTTCTTCTCATTAATTATGGTATGTTTCTTCTCAGCTGCTTTGCTCTGAACTGCCACATCTAATTTCTTCACAGAAGTACAGACTTTGATCACATTATGGAGGAAGGCTATGAACTTGACCTCACTTATATCACAGAGCGAATCATCGCGGTATCCTTCCCTGCTAGCTGTTCTGAGGAAACTTACCTCCACAATCTACACGATGTAACCCGAATGCTGAAGTCCAAACATGGGGATAATTACTTGGTATGTGTAGGATCAGTCTTTTGTGATACATCATCTTCTGCCCTGCCGAAAGGCCACCTGTAGGTTCACATATACCTTTAGAGACTAAAAATCACTTATGTAAAGCCTCTTTGGTGCACCTTATAGCTCTGCAAGCAAGAGCAAGATTTTCAGTATCGTTTCAAGCTGGTTTAGGCAAGGACGAATACTAAATGCACTTTTCTGCTGGTGGCACTACAGTCTGTGTTGTGATGGCACATAGTCAAATGCTGTACAGTAATTGCGCTGACTGTTTTCATTGTCCAAGGCATGCTTTTAAAAGATACAGACCCTGCAGTGTGAAGTGCGTGCTTTTTTGTAGCAGCCAGCTACATGTGGATCTGCAGCTCTGTATCTGATGGTCTGTCACCATCATGTCTTGGCTGTCTCTACTATATTTTGTAAAACAAGATATAAAAGTAGGATTGCTGTTTGTGTATTCTGTCCAGCTCTTGCTCATTAACCTGATCTGGATGCATTGTTTCCTGCTGTTTAGTTTTCTGTAGGAAATTAAGTTGTAAGAAAACCTGTAATGAGCTCGATGTGCAGACTTTTTTGGTTGTTTTTAAATGATGACCCAAACTGTTAATCTCCTGTGCTGTTTTCTGGCTAGTGCACCTAAAGCCTATAGCAAGTATTGTCTCAGCTTGTTCTATGAAGGTGAATTTAAAACAGGGCCAATGCTGTATTTAGTTTTTTTCTTCTACTGTCTTTTTAGTTAGTGTGTGTAAACTATTAGAATCAAATCCACGGCTTCAGGAGTGTGAACGTGACTGACGGTCGAAATTAGTTTCTGGAGCAACTCCACCTAAAGATTTAAATTCATTATCTTTCACTCACAAACCAAGGTGTCATAGATGCATTGTGAGCCAGCTGTTGTCCTCAAGATGCACTTGTAATACTTGTAATGTAGTCTGATGCCCTCAGCATGCCACCTTCTTGGACTTGGCTTCCATACCTGTATGTAAAGCTTTACTGGTTCAAATTCACCTGTTTTCAGTGGCCTTTCCCACGCAATAGCAGTATTTTGTTATTTGTGAAAGAAGGTTGCAGTCTCAATCCAGTTAAATCTCACTGAATACCTGTTCATATTTCAAAAAATCTGACATATGGTAAGCCTTGTTTTGGTTGCCCTCTCTGTAAGTGGAATTGCAGTCAGTTTCTCTTGCAAAGTTTGGATCTGTGGGTTTTTTTTGTTTTGTTTTAGTTTTGTTCTATTTATTTACTTATATTCTAATGAGTACTTTGGAAATGGGCTGGCTTGGTTAAAGCAAAGTTTGATACCTTCTGCTTCAGGCACGTTTCTTCAAATTTGCAAGATAATGTGGCAAACCACAGCCAGGTTGTAGATCCAGAGAGCTCGTTTTTAAACTTTGTGTTTTTGGTTTTAATCTTTGTTACTTCAGTCTGCTGTAGATTGGCAAAAAAAAAACCCCAAAACACCCAAAAACCCAAAAACTCTCCGAACAAGTATGGAAGTGAGAAGTTCTACTGAAGTTGATGAGAATAATTTTACTCTGTCATTGGGTCAGGGCCGCAGCTAGCAGAACATGCACTACAAATCCACATTTGTCATTTCTTCTCTAGCTGTTCTCCATACAGATTTTTGTGTTAAAATGCAGTTGATAGTGAGGACAGAGGAGGGGGGAATGATACACCCGAAGAACTGGGTGAATGCACTGTTGCCTGTGTGAGTCTGTCTGTCTTACAGAGCATGAACAAAAAAACCATAGGTATCTCATTTGCTCTAACAGTAGAGGATTTTACTTTGACAGTCTAAGACCGGGATCCTTTATGGAGAGATGGAAGCCTGTCCATAACTTACAGTAAATTTTTCTCTGCTTTGTTGTCCTAAAAAAAAAGCTTCCCAGAAGCCTTTGGTCCCTAGAAGAAACATGACTTTTCTCCAACAGAGAAAAACTTCAAAACTGAATTTTTGTAGTATCTGTGTAGTACTTTTGTCAATTTATTCTGTTTGTGTTTTTGTGGCCTTGGTCAGCAAGAGACAAGTCACAGTATGTTGAAAAATTCAAGGTGATGTTACTGCAAAAGAATCCAGTGACATGTCAGAATTCATGTAGAGTTGTAAAAGCCGGTTTTTTAAATGCTGATAGCCTTTAGAAATCGGCTGTTATAACAAGCAAGCTTTTATGTCAAAAATAGCAAAAGGCTTTTTCAGTCATAGAATAGAATCATAGAATCATTTAGTTTGGAAAAGACCCTTAAAATCGAGTCCGACCGTTAACCTAATGCTGCCAAGTCCACCACTAAAACGTGTCCGTAAGCACCACGTCTACACATCTTTTAAACACCTCCAGGGATGGTGACTCAACCACTTCCCTGGGCAGCCTGTTCAAACACTCGGCACCCCTCTTGGTGACGAAATTTTTCCTAATATCCAATCTAAACCTCCTCTGGTGGAATACGAGGCCATTCCTTCTTGTTCTTCAGTTATTACTGTTTTATATTAATCATGAATTAAGAATCTCTGTTTTAGAGAAAGGAAAGAAATGAGATAAAATATTCCATAATACATTTGTTTAAAAATAGTTTTTAAAGTGGCCAAAAACCAGTAGTGCGTTGATGGTTTTGCTTTCACGCAGTGTATTTTCATTGACAGATTTATTCTGCAACAAATGTTTATTTGAAAATCCAAACCTTTCGTAATAAGGAGATGTAAAGGATAAAATGAAGCATCCTTTTATTCCCTAATAATGGTTGTTGGTTACAAAGGAGTGCGTATGTTATTGCAAGATTCCAAGACTTGATTCTAAGGGATGCTGTTTTACACCAGTACTTTCAAAATACACACAGTGCAAACATCTGTCAGAGAGCGAAAAACAGTTTAAATGGCACAATTGCAGTGTCAACTGAAAAACTCCGTTTGCAAAATGAACTTTACCATTATGTTATTGTTTTGATGAATTTCGTCAGTAATGTATTTGTCATGCTGGTTTGACTAAAACGTTTGCCATGCGTTGCACTTGGAGAGAAGTACTGCTCTGTTGTTCAGGTATCTTGAGCTTTTAACCAAAAAAATCCATTACAAGCTTGTCTGTATACTTGTCTGACTTTGTGCCCATTTCCCAAAACGGAATGTTTTGGTGTTTGTGTTTTGTTTTTTTTTTTTTTTTTTGTCCATGTCTCTAACGGGTTTTATTGCAGTATTTATTACTTATGGGTATCAAAGCCATTCTCTTCACAGAATCGCAGAATCACAGAATGTTCGGGGTTGGAAAGGACCTCTGTGGGTCGTCTGATTCAACCCCCCTGCCAAAACGGGGTCACCTACAGCAGGCTGCACAGGACCGCGTCCAGGCGGGTCTTGAATATCTCCAGAGAAGGAGACTCCACAACCTCCCTGGGCAGCCTGTTCCAGTGCTCCGTTACCCTCAGAGGGAAGAAGTTCTTCCTCATGTTCAGCTGGAACTTCCTGTGCCTCAGTTTGTGCCCGTTGCCCCTTGTCCTGTTGCTGGGCACCACTGAAAAGAGTCTGGCCCCATCCTCCTGACACCCACCCTGCAGATATTTGTAAGCATGTTGACTTATGTAAGCATGTTAACTTCATTTTGACTTAGAGCAGTGATAAATGAGCAGGGTTACCTACCTTATTTCTATCTAGGTACTAGTATGCTTCAGTTACATTTTTGTATCCATGATGACTCTGTTTTTTGAGGCGTAAACTATTCTAAATTAGCTTTCTAGTTAGAGGGGTATCTACGTAGAGGAATGCAGAACAGCTGATGAACAGTAACTCATTTATGTCCAAGGTATTAGGAATCTGACAGTAAATACCAGTGTCTAAATTCATGGTCAGTTCTGTTCTGAAAGTGAAATGAACCCCAAACACACAGCTGCAATTTATCTAAATATTTCAGTGGTTACCCTGCAGTCTTAGCTTATACGTATTTGTTACTAGGTTAGAGTAATATAACTGCTGTGCATTTTCGTGGTCTTGCGTATGTAAATTATATGGTAATGCTTGCGTGTTGCTGTTGCTTTACTGATTGGAACTGTTTGGTAATTTTAGCTTATGTCATGTTTTGGCCACCTTCCTCTTTGCCCTGTGTTTTACTCAACACAAAGCTACCACTGTTTGCAGCAAGCAAGTTTGGTCCCACCTGGTAGAAGAGTTTTGCCTGCTGCTCTCCCAGTCTCTTCTCCTTAATGGAACGGGCTGCAGGCCGGTGAACTGTTCCCCAGTCAGTACTTTTTGTTGTATGGCTGTGGTATATCTTTTGCTTTACAAAATTGCCAGATACGTGCTGTTGGCTTCTGTTCTTTGCATGAGATTTTGTATTTCTGGTCATCTGATTAAGGAGCAGACCAAATCTAAGACCCTTTGGTACCTTCATAAAGGTCTTTTTTCTAGCTGAAATGTCGCCTTATTTTTGTTCTGTGGTGTTGCTCAGCATTCAGCACAGTGAGAGGATTAATATTATCTGGATAGTAGAAGTTGCTTCCCAGTTCGGAGTTAAATCATATAGGAAGAGGGCAAGGGTGTTTCCTCTCTCAGGTGTGCAAGGAGAAAGGGTTTCTTTTTCCCCACTTGTTTTGTCTTGCTTCATTTCATTCTTTAAATGAGGTCCTAAAATTTAGGGCAAAATGGTTGAAGTTCTGTAGAACTAAAGGCGAATGCTCCTCTTTCTTGTATGAAAATGTAAGTAAGTAGACCTAGAATATACCAAAAAGGAGCTAAAAATCATGCAGTTAATCTTCCACTGACATCTGTTTATAGCATATGCTTCTCTTCAGAGACTTCTGTGACCTCTTGTTTTGTTGTTGTATACGAAACGTTCGTTCCTGTACCTTCTGGTCTCTACTCTGCGCTGATAGGACTCCTGAAGTATCTCGGTTTGAACTCTGTAGCTTGACAGGGACTTGGGTACAACAGCAGCTTTGAGTTTGGCATCTAATCCAGCAGTGACAAATACTTACCATGAATAGGACTGTGTCCTGACACGCAGGAATTTTAAACTGGTCTTGGGTATAAATGCAACAAGAAAGAGGAATTAAAAAAAGTTCTCACCAAATAGCACCTTTCTTCCTGTGAAAGATTTTAGGTAATTCATCTCTTAAAATTAGTGTTAAAGGTATGTTAAGAATTCTGTACTGAGAAATACAACTCTCCACTAATTTGTTTTGCAATTATTAAAATTGATAGAAAATTACAGGATTTTTTGCAAGTCATTTATATGAGTCATTTATAGAAGACACTTCTGGTTTAATTCCTGTTAAATTACAGTTGGTGTTTCTGGAAGGACAACTATAGTCTTAATTGTAAATGTTGATACATCTTCCTGATCCAAAATAATGTGGACAGTGCATAATGAATTTGTGATTGCCCAGGGAGATTGTGGAGTCTCCTTCTCTGGAGATATTCAAGACCCGCCTGGACGCGGTCCTGTGCAGCCTGCTCTGGGTGACCCTGCTTTGGCAGGAGGGTTGGACTGGATGACCCACAGAGGTCCCTTCCAACCCTGAACATTCTGTGATTCTGTGATTGCCGTTTAGCTCTTCAGCAGTGATCTGTTTGAAATGCAGACAACATATTGGAATAATGTTCCTCGTCATATAAAGGTGTTTTATGCTTTCTTTTGGGGGATGAGATCAATGAAAGTGGTGTATACCCTTTATGGTCAATGTTATGTGTGATTCTAGAGCCTTATGCAGCTTAAAATAGAAGCTGTTTTGATGGCTACCTTGATAATTTGAGGGTGTCTTCTTTCTCTGGATGAATGTCATGTTCAAAAAGCGTACTTCTTTCTAAAGATGGTGTAATGTCTGACTCTTTCCACTGTGTCTGTCATGGGGTTGCACATTCAGTTTACTCATGTACGACATTAGCGAGGAGCAGGCACCAGCTCCCAGAATTGAAATGATGTCCTTTCTTTAGCCTGTTCAGTTCTTGGCTATTTTGCTGAGACTGCTCATGAACATGCTGGTTAATGCCAAACGGGATGATACACTTTAGAAAAGGATTCTTAACTTGTCCTTGGGTAGTAAACTGTATAATGGATTTATCTCTTATATTTAGTATTTCTCATACTTGTGGTCTATTTATCCCATTCTGGCAGTGTAATGAGACTTTTAAAATTATTATGCATGTCATCTATACTTTGGTCATTGTGATATGAAATAGCTGCACTATGAAAGAGAATCTGCCTCAGTAGTATTGTTTCAGTTGTTGAGTATTGAGAATTCGGCTTTTTGTTATTGAGTACTTCCTAATGAAAAAGTCAGATATACTTGTATACACTGCTTTATTTTTATTCTGCTTTATTTTTATTTTTCTGTATATTCATTTAGCAGTCTATCTCTGTAACTGTTCCTTATTAAGCATGAAGTGTATGATAATTTACTGTCTAATGGGTTAACAGAAGAGTTGGAAGATCTCACAGGCTAAGCTACAGTCAAATAGCGATGCCGTATGTTCCCTGTGAAGTTTTGATAGACCGATACTTTCTTGCCAGGCACTCGGATTCAAAGATTTAAGACTGTATCACACTCCCAGACTTTTCTTTGTAAATTCTTATGCTGTGCAGTTATTTTGCATGGTGCCCAGGTCTCTCAGTATACCTCTGACTAAAATAAAGCCATGTGAAATAAGTAGAAGGCAGCAGAATTTTAATTGTCCTTTTTCAAAATATGCATTTAGTTTCATCTTAACTTTCACTATATAATAATTGAATACCTAAAATACATTTGCTAGTGCTACCTGATGTAAAATGCTACTTTAGTAGCAACCTGAAGCCTTACCACTGTGGTTTCTTGTGATTATCAATTATCATGTGTTATACAGTTATTTACTACATGAGTCATGATGTCTTGATGGCTGATACTCTTTTTCTTCCTGAACAGGTGTTAAACCTCTCTGAAAAGAGATATGACCTTGCCAAGCTTAACCCAAAGGTATTGGTTGTCTCCCATAACACTCCTCTCTTTGTAGTGTTAAATACAATTTAGATGGCATGATAAACCCTGAGGCTATGCAAACGTTGATATGCAGAGTAAGAGAACAATTTTTGGAAGGTGATAAAAAACCCCACGTGCATCCCTGCTTACTTTTTCCCAAGTTCTGTTTTGTGTCCCTTAGGTCTGTGCTTTACATAGCTGTTCCTGTTGTTTTCTTAGACTTTGCACACATGACCTGAAGCCCCTTGTGACTACTGAAAAATTCCTATTGAGTGATATAAATTTTTTACCCCAAGTATACTTTCTTTCTGCAGTCACAGGACACTGTCCTGTGATGTGCAGTCTGATAGTGACTGAAGGTGGTGAACTTGGTTCAGATAAGTGCTTCCCTTTTCTAGTGCCTTTTCGTATTTGCTTCTCTGCACAATAGAGAGATAAGGAAGGGAGGTATTGTGTCTGTCTTGTGTTCTTCCTCGCCAACAGTTGTATTTGGTCAGTGTAGAAGATTATATGCAGGTGCTCTTCAGCAACTATTATAAGGCCAGTGTGGCACAGATGTATATTTATAGCAGTAGATTTACAGGGATATTTGCTACCTGAGAAAATATTAAAAGAACTCTTAATTTTGACCCTTTGAATGCTTTCTTGATCATGAAGGATTTAAGCTGTTCGTGGTTACTGGTTTTGTTAGGGTCAAATATGCATATAATAACAATAGGTTGAGTGAACGCAATTATATAGTGACTAAAGTTGAATAGAAAATATTAACAAAATTTTGAGAAGTCAGATCTATTGCACATGAAGGAAATAAATTGCAAGTTAAATAAAAACAATCAAAAAATACTGGCCCAGGCCAGTTAACATTCTTTGTACTAATTTTGACCTCCTAAATATTTTACTGTTAAAAATACTTGAATTTCTAATTGAAAATTCTTTGAGAAATCAAGATCTTCAGAAATGTCACTTGTGAGTGGGTGGTGGGTTTTGGGGGGCTTGTTTGTTTGTTTGTTTTTATAGAAGTACTAGTATCTTGAAAAAACCAGATCCCCTTCTTCCCCTTAACCTGTAAGCATGTTTTTAACCTGTAAGCATATTTTAGTTGCGTTATGGCATTTGAATGGCATTATTTGGGGTTGAAAAAATGTGGAGATTCTTCACTGTCACAGTTATTTGGAGCCAGATTTTAGTAGTAGTATTAGGGTCAAGGTGTCTCTTGTGAATGTTACTTGTTTAATTGCAGATTATGGATGTGGGGTGGCCCGATCTCCATGCTCCGCCTCTCGATAAGGTGTGCACCATCTGCAAGGCTATGGAGTCATGGCTGAACAACGATCCTCAACACGTGGTGGTGATCCATTGCAGAGTAAGTGAGCTTTGTGTACACGCATTGCCTAGCAGTTTGGATTCATTTTCAAAACCCTTGTATTCTTACTCATTTTAAAAAGTAAGAAAAGAAGTTTAATCTGTCTTCGCTGTTGGAAACAGTGACAAATCTTCAGTTGACTGAAGTAAGCTTGAATCCACTGACCTTGCATGCTTGTGATGTATTGCTTTTTGTGATAACTAAGGTTCTAGACTCTGCTCGGAGCATAGCATGAGGTTTGTTCGCTTCCTTCAAAGGTCAGTGCTGCTTCTGTGCACGTATTTAGAAGCTTGAGATTTTTCCAGCTCAATAGCAAACTCTTTAGAAGCTCTTCATGTTCTGTGACATTCATGGGTTTTGTTGCAGGATAAAGGTAGACAACGCATCACAGATCATCCCTTTAGACTGTCGTGAGGTTGTAGGAAAGGAGGGCATTGAGTACCTCCTGGATGCTTCTGACAGATTCTAACCGCCAGCAGCATTGCAGTAAAGCTTACAGCAAAGCTACCCTTGTGCAGCGTTACTTCTTCTCCTTGCTTGCTCACAATGAAAAGAAAGAGAAGCCTTAATTAAACACAGATAAAATTAATTCAGAACTGGGTTGGTAGCTATCACCGTTTAGAGCAGGGCAGCAAGAAACAGTGTGGCAGATGCTCTATATTAACCCCCGCCCTCCCACCAGCGGAAGGGAAAAAGGAGAAAAAGGGAGAGAGAATTACAAACTGAATATAAAAAGCTTTACTAATAACACTAATAATATTAATAATAAGAGGAATAAAGGAAAATACACAAAACTGTTACTGAGTTTCCCGGAGCTGGGTGCTGGGGCACTGGTGTCCCGCCAGCAGCTGCTGGGCAGCCCCAGGCAGTTCCGGACTGGCCTCAGCAGTGGATGGGAACTGGACTCAGAAATGCACGGATTGGAATCTGGATCAGGATCGCGGGCAGGACAACGAGCAGGGTCCTCTTCAGAAGCCGGCTGTGGACTAAGAGAGCGAGACCCTCATGATCCCCCAGCTTTAAACTGAGTACGACGTGCATGGTGTGGAATACCTTGTTGGTCATTGTCGGGTCACCTGTCCTGGCCGACCCTCTCCAACTCCTCACTTGTGGGACCGAAGAGGTCTATCAGTGACCTTGGCTGCTAGAGTAATAATTATAAGCATGGGCCTTTTTCTGCATTCTTTTCCTACTGTTAGCTCAGTATAACTATGAACATTAGGTGTTGTCAGCTTTGGGGCGGACACTGTCTGTAAAATAAGCAGCGAGCTTCAGAAGAATGCAGCTACTTAGAAGAACTTAGCTATAAGGAAAAATCACTAAAAGAGAAAAGAGGACAGTAGTTGTGCTGGTGACACTCGAGGCAAATCTGTCTCTCTGTCACTGGCAGATTTTACTCTAAACAGAATAAGGGTGATAATGGGACCAAAACTTCTCTTCAGGTCAGGCTGTATAGTCCCCACTCCTGAGCTGCCTGCAGGCAGAATGCCGTGATTCTATGAAACCCTGTTGACTTCTTACTAGTTGCAGGACTGCAGCCAGGAGAATGGCCCATCCGTGGGATAAAAGAAAAGGGGGCAAAGTATCCCTAGGTGTTTTATATACAAATTGATAACGCATGTTGTTGATAGCCTTTCGGTAATGACTTTCCAAGTTTCCAGCCACCAAGACAGATACAGCTACTTGTATCAGCTGAGAGACTGAAACTGTTTTGAAGTCTGTGAGAATTACTGCTCGGTAAATGGTATTGAATTTCTGTCATGTAAGTTATTTAGTAAGATTTTAGAATGCTTTTTAAATTACACATAGAAAAGTAGTAGTAGTTGTTACAAATCTAAGGTGCTGGGGAGGTAAAAATGCCTAAACCTGTCAAACTCATATGCTTTCCAAAATAGGTATTTTAGAACATTTTGTGCCGTAAGTTGCAACATTGTCTAGGCTTGTCTTGAATGATTTCTGGAGAAACTAATATAAAATTAGAGTAGTTGATACAATGTTTCTACTACTGGTCAAGATTAATTTTTTTTAAATAATTTCCTCTCAGTAAGACTTGACAGGCATGCACATAGAAATCCTACTGTTTTATGTCACTTCTCAGCCAGCTTGCGTAGACAGACCAGCTGCTGCCCATCACTACCGCCTTTCCAACAACACTGGAGATGCATGAGCAAAAGGACTCTCTGACTGTCCTGTCTTAAAGTTTTGTGTAGTAGAGTCTTAAATAAAATAATGCCCAATAAAGTAATAAATAAGTTTTCCCTTTTTCCTAATACAGGGAGGAAAAGGAAGGATAGGTGTAGTCATATCATCATATATGCACTTCACCAATGTTTCTGCAAGGTAAGCTGTGAATAATGCATGTTGTGGTTTTTTTACAATTAAGGAAACATCAGAAAAAGATGCCTTTTAAATGTAGTACTGTTCGTCAGCTTACTGTTTGTCAAGTTTTATTCTCAGAGAGTCTTGCAGCATGCCTTAAAACAGCCTGCTTTCAGGACAGTTTTCTTGTGGTCCAGCTTTTTCAGCAGGAGGTTGGCTGGGTGACACCCTAAGGTCCCATCTAATCGGAGATATTCAGTGATTCTCTAAAGGGTCTTTCGAGATGAATGAAGAAATGTGCAAGAAAGTATTTTTACATAATACCATCTTTATTAACCTCATCTATTTGTCACATCCATCAAATTTCCTTTTTTGAATCAGTAAGAAACTATTCCTGAAGTACTCAAGGAAAACAGTTATTAGAATCTGGAATCAATATTTGAGTAGGGAATTCCTAGACATTTATCAAAGTGCAGAATGTAGTTTAAGAAATAATCTAGACTTTATCTTTCAAACAGTAGGCATCTGATTACTTAGTTTTAATTGTTTCTTTTAGAGTGCTGAAATTATGAAATGACTATTGACAATATATGTCCACAGAGATAAATTTTGATAAATGGTCTCAAAAGGATGAAATGTTTTTTGTTTTGGGTTTTTTTTGCTTTTAATCAAATTGTTTACCCTTGGGGTGTCTCATACATATATATGAAGCTATTAAAATAAAAATGCACTGTAAAGGCCATGGTTAAATCAAATTTGGTTCTGAATTCACACAAGTCTGTCAGTAACAGATTTGATCCGGTACTGTAGCGGATGAAGTCCAGAATCACCATAGGCTGATGGCAAATTACTGATGGATTTCAGTAGATCCAGCATCTCAGAAAGTACTCTGTGCTCACTCTATTAAGCCTGATCTATGGGTAATTGTAGACTAAGAAATTAAGTGCATTGTGCACATCAATATGTGCTGAAAAAATAAATACATACATCTTCTAGTAGTAAATGGGACAGTGATCGCTACAATTTTATAATATTTTGTTGAGAAGTATTGTGAACTGTCAGGTGAGGCTAGTACAGTACTGTGTTGTGATCTCTGTGTTGCAATAGTGTGTAATCCGTAAAAGTGGTACCTGGCTGTAAATACATTTTAGTAATGCCATAACAGAACAACACCTGGATGTGATTGTAAAGCCCAGGAATGAAAGGGGTCATCTTTTACCCCGAACAAATTTAGGATTCCTCCAGGGAGGCTGCAGGGGAGGAGTGAGTTTGGAAGCTCTCCTTTAGATTTCTGGATATCTGTCAACTATCCAAAACTTAGCTTTTCTGTGTGAGAATAAGGCTGGGGAAGTTTCCCAGCTAGGATTTGTATATCTAGCATTGTCAAGACTCTTCAGAGCGGTACACAGCAACCTTACAGAAGTAGAATTACTGCAGGCGCTGCTGTCGAGGGTGCCAGCTGCTCTGTCAGAAACAGTATTCGGAAGACTTTGAGGATGTTCACGCTAAATAAAGTTCCTAATTGTCTCCGTGTATGTGCCAAAAAATCTAGGCTTACTGAAAAAGCCTTCTGATGCAAACCATTTTTGGTTAAATGTTGTGAATATCTGATTTTCCCATTTAGGAAGGAATAATGTGCCATCAAATTTTACAAGGGCAAACAGAGCTCATTGTAATAGTTGCTAAAGTCTGTTTTAACAAGTAAAGTACTAGCAGTCTTTGGCCAGTTATGAGTGGGTTGCCTAAATTCTGGGTGGTGGTGCAGGTGAGGATGTATGATGGGTCGCGTGAAGAAGAGAGTTTTTGGGTCAGGAATGTTCTAAGTGCACTCTGTGTATTTTAACATCCATGAAGAAACGGCATGACTTTACAGTCTGATCCAGCACCCCGTCAAG
The DNA here is from genome assembly GCF_030867145.1 of Opisthocomus hoazin. Lineage (NCBI taxonomy): Eukaryota > Metazoa > Chordata > Aves > Opisthocomiformes > Opisthocomidae > Opisthocomus > Opisthocomus hoazin. Next base: position 31,829,968 of record NC_134417.1, read on the forward strand.
ACAATTGGTAACTTCTGATTAACTTTTGGAAAAGTTATAAGTTCCTTTTTTAGCCTGATACGCATAGGTATACTTTGCACAGTTTTTTTCCTTGGAGCTCATTTAGGTTGAACTAGATATAGAATTTGAAATTTGAGATTCCAGAGTCTTTAATTTTGAAACTTCTGCTTTTTTTGTGTGTCCTGATGTTAATTAACACTGTCAGCTACATCTGTTCAGAGACTTGTTGATTTTGTCTGGTGTGGATACAAGGGAATCAGCGTAGCGTGTTACCTGGCATATGTAGTTAACAGCATTCGTATGGATTTTTGGCGCTTCCATTTCTTTTTTCTATACCCTCTTGCCTTCCTCTGCACAGATGCAGAAAGACCTACATCAGAGCCACTCTGGATAGAGAACGGAAGAAAATGTACTTCTCTGAATATGATGCTTTTTAATTGTGCGTTTGAAGAGTCTGTGGTTGTCTGATACAAAATATTTATTGACACTTTCATTTTAAACATTCTCTCCCTGGTGGCTGCGGGCACAGGAAACAAAGGCTGAGTGAAATATTGTGCTGCTTAACTGATCGTCTAGCCTGGCATCCTTTGCATCTCATGTACTGTGCTACGGTCAGAGCTAGGCAGTGACTTTCAGCTCCGTAATGTTGCTGCTTCTTTTTTCAAAAGAGAATAGATTTGTATTTCGCAGAGAGGACTCAGCACTGCCACTCTCAGGAAACGATGACAAGTATCCTTCCTTTGCATCCTGAGCTGCTTGGCTTTGCTAAAGTTATTGCAGGATGACTTTAACGTATTCATGTTGGAAATATGCAATCCAGTTAACTGAATAAGGGAGTAGGTGCTTTGCCTCAGGAAGGAGCTGCCTTAAGGTGCGGAATGAGAAGGTACCAGTGGAAAAAACACCCTTGTCTGATCTGTAAGTGCCAGAGTTGCTAGTTAGGTCCTTCTTTCTTTTTTTTTTTTTTGCCTTCCTTTCCTTCTTTTTCCTCCAAATATTTTGGCATATTTCAAGCCGTAACCTGCTGAATTTTAAAGATAATCCCGAACTGGAATAACGTGATACCTGTGTCTCTGTTTTGACAGTGCTGATCAGGCTCTAGACAGATTTGCTATGAAGAAATTCTTTGATGATAAAGTTTCAGCTTTAATGCAGCCATCCCAAAGAAGGTATTTGTTTCTGATTCATACCAATAAGGAACGTCATTGTTACCTGCTGCCCCCGTCCCTTACTTGCTCCCCTGCTGCGTGAAGGCTGTTTCCACAAGATCCCCCAGTGGTTCCGGAACTCTCACTATTTTATCTTATACTAATGTTCCTTGATTGATTGATGAGACCTCTCCTTCAGTTCCTGCATGTAGCCCAAGATAGAGAAGACCTTTCTGCCACGTATTACCTACATGTGTTCTTACTGCATTGTTTGTTGATAAAAAGAGATGTCACAATCTCTTGCTTGTTTACTCCAAGATAATAAATTTGGTTTTCTGTGGCATAAATGGTGTGTATGGAATGTGCGGTGATTAGTGTGCAATAACGATTGAAATAAAGCACACCGGTACTTTGGAGTGTCACTCCCCATGAGAATAAAGGAGGTTCTCCAAACCATTGGTTGGAATCCTGCTCCTCTGGAACCTGGCCATTCCTACCTTTGCCTGGCCTGGCAGGGGCTACTAATTCTGTTTCAGAGAAAAGAAAGCTTCGCTCTGTAATATTTGTGGCTAATTTTATAATCCTTTTTTGATCCATTTTGATCAGTTAGTGGCCTGAATCACCTTTTTAATATGCTTTTTCTCTGAAACCATTCTTGGATAATTAATTAGTGATGTTCTTGTTAAAATCCAGTTGATGTATAAACAGGTATAATTTAGGTGAATAGCAAAATGATAAAATTTGAAAATACACCCATTATTTGTATTTTGAAACTTTTTCTCCACTAGGTTTTGTCCAGAAAAAAGTAAATTGTGGCCAGTAAGTGCATCAGTCCTGAAACTATCACTTAGATTTTCCCCACTGCTGGTTGGATGCTGTGACAGTGGCAAGAAAAGCAACTATAGACCAGATGTCCTATTCTGAATCCATTCTGACAATACTTAAAATGGATACTTACTCTCAGATAAGCAGTTCAAGGTTTGTGTGAATAAGAAGTGCAGATACAGACCCTTCATATTTAAAAATTTTTCATAAACCTTCAAAATAAATCTGTGAAATGCTTCTCCGAAACAAGCCAACTGCCTATAAGCCTCTTAAATGAGCTGCCTTGAGAAAGGTCTTCAAAAATTCAGTCAAATTTTTGGAATAATTTAAAACAGGTAGTGGTATTATGAAGTATGTTTCACGGTAAATGGAGTAGGATACATGTCATGCTGCTGCGAAAGCCAGTCGAGACCTTTAGTTGCAACTGGAAATGTATACCAAAATAATTGATTTTGCCGTCTCTGCTAGTTCCTTTCGTATGTAGTGATGTAAATAATTAAAATGAAGACACCAACAACAGCAATGTAACAACCATGGATTTAATAAATCGGTAAACTAAAGTGCCTTTTCATCCTGTTTTGTGAAGATTATTCTTTTGGAGTTGTGGCACATGTCACAGTGCTATTCACTACCCATGGCCTAGAAATATTAATGTGTAAGGAATGTATTTCCCTGATATGGTTGCATTACTGTTTTTATTTAATTCAGATAAATTTTGTATTTTTAGATATGTGCAATTCTTAAGTGGTCTTCTATCTGGATCTGTGAAAATGAATGCAACCCCTCTTTTCCTGCACTATGTTATCCTTCATGGCATCCCAAGCTTCGATGCTGGGGGAGGTAAATTACCTAACTTTTCGTATCCAAGTGTAGGCTCAAAGTCTTGTTTCATTTTGGAGCTTTCTGGAAAGCCTGCATGAATTTCAAAGTAGAGTTGATGCTCCTTGATATCAGTCCAAATAGTCCCAATAAAAGAACCAGGAGAAGAGAAATATCCAAAGAGTAAAAATTACAGCAGGTAAAATAGAATTCTTGTTCTTTGTTAAATGATGAGTTGTTGCTATTCGTATCTGCCTAGTTTCTGAATAGTTGTGATCCCAGAACCCGCAAAAGATCTGAGAACCTGATCAGGTTTCACAGTGATTTCCTCTTTGTTTAGGAAATAAACATAATCACAAATATAATCACTTTTCTGTTTTGAGATTGGATTTTCTGTAGAAAAGCAGTTTGGATATAGTGTGCTCCTGGGTGGCCTGCTATAATGCTAAATAATTGTAATTTTAAAGTGACTTTAAAATTAAAATAGTAAACAAAGATATTGTTGTAGAGCATAATAAAGGAGTATAACTCTGTATTTTTATCATCCAAGAGTTAAATAGGACCTGTCTTTCAAAATGTCATCAGCATGAATTTGCAGTGCTCTATTGTCATCGTTATTTATTCTGTTTAGTCTGGTTTTATTTCTAAAATAACTTATTTCAATAAAGACAAAAGTTTTTTTTGTTGTAGTAAGAAATTTAAGGGGTTACGAGTTTTGAAACAAAACTGTAGATCAAATATTTTGTTTCATTTTGAAAATGCTTTTTATTTTGTTATGGGTTTTTTGTTTTGTGTTGGCCATTCTCTTTCTTGCCTTCAACATTTTGATTTCCTGCGGTAAGAATGGGAAGGAAGGAAGACTGACATTTAAGGAGCAAAGTGTTCCCTCTTTTTTTCCTTACTGGAATCGTTTAAAATCCCCCCCCTTCCCAATTCAGAACTAGTCTGAAGATCAGGAAAAAGTGACTTGTTCATAAAATAAAATCAAATACTATTTTTGAGGAAAGTGAATCTATCAAAGCCAGTTTTACTTTGAAGGCTATTTTGACAGGCAACACTGTGCTACTTGTGTACGACTTTGCTCAGTCTGGATGTGCGTGAAGCTTCCTAGTTATAATATTCAGATAAAGGAAAAAAGTTACAAAACAGTATTTTCTGTTGGCTTCTTTTCAGCTTGCCGGCCTTTTCTGAAGTTATACCAGGCTATGCAACCAGTGTATACATCTGGAATATAGTAAGTCATAAACATTTTCCTTTATGTTTGAATCCAGGTTTTAATTCTCATAATTGCAGAATTACATAGTCTTTTTTTCTTTTTTTCTCTTTTTTTTTTGTTTCCTTAAACCATAAATTTTGTTTTTTCTTTTCTGTCCTGTTAAGTAGCATAGGGCCAGAGAATCAAAGCCGAATCTGCATTGCTATAGACCCTGCCCAGCTTTTGAAGGGAGATATTATGGTAAGTTACTTGTATGGAATGAAATTCTAGTGCTGTGCTCTTTAGTTTACAGTCTCTATCCTGGTTTGCATTCTTGTAAAAAAAAATAGATTGAGCAAATGGTTGCAGACATACTACAAAATAGGTTATTAAGTTAATTTAGTCATCATCCTTGAGTTTTATAGGAATCGAAATTCCTATAAAGCTCAGTCTAGAAGTTTTTAGGAGCCAAAGCAATTGCTCTCAGCATTCCCATTTCATAGCATCACCAAGTGCAGTAAGGCCTGTATCGCTGTTTTCTTTATAAAAGTTGCTTCGGGGAGCATTTGTAACTCGGCATTGAAATACCCTTGTCCTATAAATTGGCAAGCAACACGCGCAATCATAAAACTATATACTGTAGAGAAAATACCTCACTCATTCTAAATTGTTCTGCTATTCAAAAAGATGTGATACTGAATAAAAGCTTTCTGATTCTGCAAGCACATGCAGTATTTAGAAGGTAATTTATAGGTGCTAATATATTGTGTGTGATTCCCTGTGTGCAAAGCGTAACTGTGGTTGAATTGCAGTGCTGTCGTTTTAAATCTCTCTGCTTTCTCTCTCGCTTGTCATACACAGTTATGCACACAGAAAGGAAAGAAAGATAGTTATCGTACCTTTTAATTTGTTAAGACTAAGACGACAGAACGTGTGGAAGGAATGGTGGTGGGAAGTATTGTTAGTATTCCTGGTCTATTCTAGTAGGTTGTAGAACTTTTTTTATGCGCCACTTTGAGAAACGTTGGACCTCAGTGTAAGGCGTCCTTGGTTTCAGATTCTTTTCTTCCCTGCTTCTTTTTTTTTCTTCTTTTGAAATAATTTTTTTTATTGTCCTTCCTCCTTCTTCCTGTCCTACTTTCCCTCCCCAGTCAGTCTAGTATATTGTTTTTCCTTTCTTTCACTGAACAAAGGAGAAACAATTTTTAAGTATACTTGTATAAATTAGTATACTCTGGAGGTGTGGGACAGTTTCAGATGCAGGAAGATTTGTTACTCGTCAGAGGACTGTTGGTTCTAAGAAAATAGAATAGATCACAAAAGAAATCAGTCTGAGACAGATTCTGTATCTCTCAAATGTCTGTTTAAAATGAAAAATGAGCACATAACTCTTCAGTAATGCAGTAATGTTCATATGATTTTAAGAGAGATCAGCTTCATTAGTCCCATTGGAGGTAAGTCTGCTGAGCAAGCCAGTGTCTTATTCAGCATGGTGGTATTTTCTAAACAAAGACTTCACTTCAGTTTTGAGTATTTTTTTTTTACTATGTCTAAATAAGAACATCAGTGTTTTCAGGAAAAAGAAAAACCTATGGGATGCTCCACCTCCAATTCTAAAAGATTTAACCGCTTGAAGTGCATGGATTTAAAAAACAAAACAAAACAAAGCAAAAAAAACTTGCTTGTCTTGGGTTTAGAGAATTTGTGAACACGATGCGAGTTGTATGTGGCGTTACTGCCTGGCCACAGGTGTTGAAGAGCTGCGCTGACACCTGTAGATGCATATAGGTGTTTCCCAGCATATTGTAGTGGCTGGCGTTAATTCTCGAATGTGGCATCGGAAGGTAGTGGAGTCAGAATTCAAAGTTAAGCTTAGACTTTGTTGAAAGCTGGTTATATATAGTGAGCACTAAAAGATGTTTTCAGTAGACTTTTACTGATTGTAAGAGAGGCCAGATTTTCATAAACAATTACAATTCTATATAACGTTGTTTAGGCGATACTAAGTTAAAATCATTCAAGGCTGTTATTTTGAATTGGAAAGCAGAAAGAAGCAGGGACCACGTAGTTCTCTAAACTGACCCAGATTCAGCATTTTTATAAACAGGATTATGCGGAAGACAGTAGACTCTGAGTAAATCCAGAAAGTGTGCAAAGCCAGAACTCTTACAAGTTGGAGGATAAAATGTATTGTTCAGGTATTTAGTCTTCTGCATCTTCAGAAACTCTCGTGTATGATCCACGTGTAAAATATTGTTTAAACAGCTAAAGAAGTTAAATTGTTAACACAAAATTGTGGAGGATTGTATATGAACTTAAAGAAGCTCTTAAGTCTTTTCAAGCTTCTTTTTGTTCACATAATTAAATGGAATTATCACAGTTACTTTTTTGGAGCAGGTTATGTCTCTAGTGAGGGGCTCTCTTGATGCCCTTTCTGTCCATTTTTCACTGCTGGGCAAACTTGCAATTTTCATCCTTTACGATGGTGTTTTGCCTTTACGTAGAGTTGCTGGGCATAGTGGAGAATGAGCATTTGTTGATTCCTGAATCAAGCAATGTAACTGTAATCCTACGTGTCGGTAATTTAAGGGACTGACTTGTGGCCGTGGTTCTAGTGAAATGGTGCTGGTAGTTGTGTTGGACTAAGAGGAAATAGATCCCTTCAAGAGGCAGAGATTTGTATGCTGTTAATTTTAGTGGGTGTAAAGCACTGTTTAAAATAAGAAGCAAATACTATTTTACCTGGTATTACCACTGTGCTGTAGGGGATTCTCTTTTAAAAAGCAAAGAAACAAAACAACCCCAGATCCTCACTTTCAGGTAAAATAATGCTTACTTGCATAGAGAATCTCCCAGCCTTCATAAAGGGTTAGGAATATGCGGCTTCTGTAGAGACTACCTGAAAAATAGCCATCTCTGGTATACGGGCTGAAATGTTTCAGAAGTTGTACTATGTGCCACGTATATAGCCAGCACTGATTAACTTCTGCAGTTTAAGGCATCATGGGGTTACTGTAATGAAGGGTAGAAAGCAACAGCTTATGTTATATTTTTTCAAATCTTGTAGCGAGAAGAATTTCATAACTATATTTTAATCCCAACTTTCAGAAGCATCCTTCTTAAACCCACTATATGTTTCTTTGTATTACTTCTGTCTGAATAACTGTTTGCGCTTCGGTTATCCAGTATTTTCTGTCTAGAACACTTTTCTCAGCCAGCCTTTACAAAAGGTGATTTTTTGTTGTCTTTTTAATGTGCTTCAGTAACATCTGCTTTGTCATAAAATCCTGATGTCATCATTAAATTTTCAGCCTTGTGAGTAAAGTTACCAAAATTTTTATGTATTCCTTTAAGAATACTGAGTGGCTTTGTATGACAGTTGACTCAGAGAATCGGTAGGTAAAATATCCATAGGTCTAGTCTAAGGGGGGATGGTGCTAGAGAGTAGGTGTATTGTGTTCACCTTTAGCTGCTGAAATTTATGCTAGACATGAGTTGTGTGTTCTTCTAGCCAAGGTGTCAAAAATGCTACCAACTGCCTGTAGTAACATAAACCAAAATCCTATTGTTAATACAGTAGGTTTTGAAAAAGTACTGAAATAGAAGCAAGCCTGCAAGCTGATTACATCTAAAAATTCTGCATATTCTTCAGTTATTTTGAAATGGATATGCTATAATTGTACTAACAAGTGTTGTGATTCTGAATCATAATCTACTGACTGGTGACTGATAGTGGTGAAAACAGTAATTACTATTTTTACACATCCATAACTATCTTGCCTTGGGCCTGTATAATTTTAAAGGATTGAATAATGCATACCCTGCTTGTTACAACATCAGAGGTGTCTGCAGTAAATTGCGCTGTGGCCGCTTTACTTAGCGAGTAAGGAATACGCACAGGTTTGTTCAGATTTGTAAGAAATTGCTTTCTGACAGGTTTCTCTCTGTCTTTCTAGCTGAAGTGTTATCACAAAAAATACCGGTCAGCTACTCGTGATGTGGTTTTTCGCCTTCAGTTTCACACTGGGGCTATTCAAGGACATGGCCTGGTGTTTGGCAAAGAGGACTTGGACAATGCCAACAAAGGTGCTCGCCTGCTGTGGTTGGTTGGATGCGTGTGTGCCTGTGCGTGTGATGATCCTCTTCAGGACTTGTTTGCAAAAGGATTCTTGGCTTTTTTCTATCCCTGTTTTTAGGGAAAGAGAGACTGCTTTGTGTTAGTTAACCCATAGCATGTAACACAGGTAAACCCCTAGTGAGAAGAAAAGCTCTTCAAGTGAGTTAACTTGTCAAAATAATTCAGATACTCCTCCATAGTCCTTATAGCCTCCCCTCACATTTATCAAAGCAACAGACATTTGCTTAAAATGGTGACAGAACTCCAGCTGACACTTATGTGGTCTTTTCCGGAGAGTGTGTGGGGCAAAGAATGTGGCTTTTTTAGAAGCAAATCAATAAACTGCGAGTGAGAACGGAAGAGTGAGGAGCATATGTGTATTCATAGCTATAGGGAATCCTGATTTCCGAGTTGCCTTGGAACTGATTTCCTGGGAGACAGCTTGCTGAAAGACTGTCCTTTGTTTTCAGATGACCGTTTCCCTGATTATGGCAAAGTGGAATTAGTGTTTTCAGGAACTCCAGAGAAAATTCAAGGTGAGTATACAGGATAAAAAATACACCTAGTTTGAAAATAAACCACATTGAAATGCACACTTTTTAAAAATAATTCTTTTTTCCTCTTTTATTCCACTTCTCTTGTAGATGATCTGGAATTCAGCTTTACTGTTAAAATATGTAATGCAGTTACTGATTTAAATTTGAAAATTTTAATGAAGACACTGCATTTACATCAGCATAGGAGTGATCAGATTTTGTGTTAAAACTATAATAGAACAGTTACTGGCAAGCAGTAGAAAACATTTGTACATCTATGTAAAACATGCATAGTATAGGTAGGTTGTCCTGGCAGAAGTGACAGCAGTGGCCTATCCCACAACCTTTTTTGGATGTTGTCATAACTGATTACGTTTGCAGTGGTGAAGTTTGGACTGTTGTCAATTTAGCATAAAGAAATACAGCTGTAGCTTTGTTGGAAATGCTTCTTCCCTGAAGTTGACTTGTAGGGTGTATCCTGTATGCCTCCAGAATTCTGTGATAATATGTCTAAGGTCATAGATAATTATGACTTGCAATAAGAACTAAAGATCTTGTTTTATACTGCGGTTTAATTCTGTTCATGGATGTGTTCTCACTCATTTTATGGTGTCCCAAAAAGTATGGATTTTGCCTGAGACTGAATGAAACCCAGATATTCTTAACTGTCTCGTACATATTCCCATTCTGTGTCCTATGAATTGCGTGTTTTCCTTTTCTTTTTTTTTCCCCCACAACTTTGATCACTTAAAAACTTGCAGTAGCAGCCATTAAGAAGTTGGGTTCTGTCCAGCTGAACACAAAGATCTCATTTAGCTTGTTGGAAAGCCGTGTAAGAAAAACAGTTTTATAAATAAATTTGACTAGCTTGTTCTAAATATTTCTGGATAGTAAATACTTGAAGTGAGGCCAGCTGACGTGTCTAAAACGGGATCAAATTTAAGTCTCCCTTCCTTAGATGGCAAATCAGAGGTGTGTTTTTTAGCAGGCTCCGAGTTGCTGGGAAGTGAGGTTCTAAGTAACTGGAAATTTGTGTTCAATTGCTTTCTGAGGGATTAACTGGCTAGGAAGAGAGTTCAGCTTGAAATATTTATTTGCAATTTCTGCAAAAGTACTTTTTCACATCTGAAAATATTATAGAATCATAGAATAACTGCAGAGTATCTCTTGTCCATCCTCCTGCTGAAAGCAGGGTCATTGGATCAGCCGGATTGGACGCGTTTGACCAGTGCTTTGTCCAGTCAAATCTTGAACACCCCCAAAGATGGAGACTTCATAGCCTCAGTGGGTGGACTGTTCCAATGTCTGACTGTCCTCACAGTGGACTTATCTCTTCCTTATATTGACTCTAAACTTCTCTACATTGAATTTATGCCTGTTCCTTGTTGTCCTTCCACCTTGCTCCCACCTGGCTCTGTCTCCTCCATGGCCTTCGGGGCGTTGCTGTCAGGTCCCCCCCAAGGCCATCTCATCTCAGACTGAAGAAGCCCCGGTCCCTCAGCCTTTCCTCACATCGCAAATCCTTCAGTCCTGACCACCCTGGTCGCCTTCCCCTGAACTTACTTCACTTTATTCATAGCTTTCTTGTATTGTGTAGCTCGAAACGGGACACAGTACTCTAGAAAATAACTGACTGTGATACAGTTTTTAAGGAAGAATGCACTTGCTAAGAAGATGAGACACCTAAATATTTAGGTAACAAAATTCATAAATCTGCCTTGTGATCAACATCATCCCAGAGACTCTCTACAGATGGCTTTTTTCTGCCTGCAGAAAGAGGTACAGGACCATAGCGTTCTTGTCCTTCCAATTTTAACTATCGTTGTTTTGAAAGTCACAGCATGTGCATAACACTCTGCTGCTTTACAACAATTTACAATAGGACTTGCTTCTCCAGACGCAGATGAAGAGTTGATAACTGAGGATTTCTCTGTTGCCTAACCTAGACAGAGGAGCAAAAGCAGAAAACTGATTTGATTTCTGTCAGTGTCAAAGCCAAGTCCAAAGCTGTGAGCTCTTGATGCCTGTGCTTTACTTTTGAATCACTGGACCACACCTAAATTCCTCATAGTATACACTTAAAAGCTGAATATTATTTTATGCCTCGTTAAGGGCACAAAAATGTGGATTACTGCTGAAAATTCCAGTTGTGTTTGGCAGAGCATACTTAACACCTTGAAGGCAAGCTGCCCCATCTGAGGTTGTGCCAGAAGGCTGGAGAACGGATGAAACAGCGTAGCTGGCACCTTGGGGGAACGGGGAGGGACACGGAGTGGCAGTTTTCAGCTCGCTCTATTTATCTTTAGTGATAACTTACTCTGGTATCAGAATGATAACCTGTAACAAAGTCTTCTTTTGTCATGCCTGTATATCTGTTTGTAGATACTTGTGCTTTCATTCTGAAAAGCTCTTGTTTTATCATGCCTGCCTATATGGCTGGGTGGATCTGTTAGTTGTGTTTAGGGGCTGATCCAAGTTATCCAAGCTACATCATAATCAAGAAGCTCAAGATAAAATTCTCTGCTTGTACCTTCTGTAACGAAATACAAATTCAGCTCTTTTTAGATGGTTTGTATAACCTTTCTTTCCCTGTTGCTGTTGCTTATATTTCAGAATATGGTATTGCAGTTTTGGAAGCAAACTTCTGTCAGAAGGCTGCATATACGTGTGCATGTATGTCATTACAAATGTGGCAATGATAGTTTTTGGCCTCAATCAAATGTTTGTTTTTTAGGATGTGAACACCTGCAGAATGACCACGGTGTGATAGTTGATTACAATACCTCAGACCCACTAATACGCTGGGATTCCTATGAAAATGTGAGCCCTGATGGGGAAGGTGAGTAATTTGGTCATGTGAGACCAAGGCAAAACCTTTCACAACAGTGCCAGAGCATTTGAAAGGGAGGAAGGGAAGCTCGTTTGCTTGTGTCTAGCTGCCTACCCTTCGCTGTTTAGCTTTAGCAGGTCTAATGCAAAGAAAACTGTAGTAGTTGTTTAAGAGAGATTCTTGTTAATGCGCTGAATTGGATTGACACACAACTGGTTGATACAAGGTACTTTATTATTTGTAAATTTGCTTAAAAAAAAGTTTGTGTTCTGAAGCTTCTAGTTGGAATCCTAATACAGAATTTTAAGAACAAGAAAATAACGTGATGAGTTTGTAACCTGAAGTACTTACTCGGTTATCTGGAGTGTTGCTGGAGGTGCGCTAGGCTATTGAGTTAGCAAGCAGCAAAGGATGTGCGTATTTGAATATTTCCCCTCATAAATTTCCCTGTTTCTGAATTGCTCTTTTATTTCTTAGATTTTTTTTCTTCTGTAATCTGCTGATACATGCAGAAGATGAAAGACTCCAGTAGCTGCCTTCAGCTTCTGACTCCAGCGTGGATGCTTTCCTGATGCTTTGCTGGAGTTAATGTTGTGTTTTGAATGGATATGATTTTCCTGTAAGGACTCAAAATGTCACACCTGTGTCTGCACACCTCAGTGCACATGCAAGCCTAACATTGTTGCAAGTAAAAACATGAGAGAAGGTATTGAGTGGATGCCAACATTCTTGTTTTGACAACTCTCCTGTTACGAAATGAGAGAGAGGTAGGGCTATTAGCCACTCTCTAGGCTCAGTTTCCATTGATTTTTATAATCTGAATTCAGCACTGACAATCCAGTGACTGCAACGGTGAGGGTTTTGGGAGCAGAGGCATACTGGGAGCTTGACATTTTTTCCACTGTATTGCTCTTCTGCAGGAGTATTTCCTAATCCACAGCAGGCTCCACTCTGCAGAAAACTAGGGGAAAAAAGAGGGTGCAAAGAGAACAGTCGTTTGGCACTGTTACGTGGGGCAGGTAGAGCACTCCCTAAGAAGTCATCAGAGGTTTTGTGGTTGGAGAAGTCTGTGCAGTGTCTTCTAGAAGGTGTAACATCAGAGAGACTGCATCTTGGCTTAAGAAGGTGTCTCAGTTTTTACCGAGGATGTTTCTGTATTATTTGCTTCCTCTTTTTACCCCATCTTTTTCCTCCTCCTTTGTGTATACATAGCCCTCAGCAAGCAATACCCTGATGTACAATAGTTTTTAATTGCTAAGATTGATTGGATAGGCAGATTTGACCTTCTCATCCTCATGCATTGCATTGTAGGTAACTACAGCAGTAGAGGAAATGGAAAGCAGAGATAGATGTGTAGGCAGCACACTGTTGGAAGATACAGAACTGTATGCTGCTCAAGTCATGTAGAAGACTTGATCACTGACCATTCACAAGTACAATTAGCTTATTTTCCTGATGTTCAGAAGTCATACATGCCACTTAATAGGCTTTTATGTGTAATTTGTGTGCCTGATATCTTTTTAATTACCTGAGTTATAACATAAATATGATGTGTTAGCACAGATATTGAGAAGTTTGTTGTGCATCTACAGAGAAGTCACTGGAGTTGAAGCTGAGAATGTACCATAAGAGCATAAGATGTATCCAGATATGCTTTTCTCAAGGAAACATTTAGGAGGCATAGTGTTATCCTGTGATGCTCAACAACCAAATTGCAGGCAGAACATTGATCTCTGCGTAGATTGGGCAAAAGATCCAGATGGGCTAAAGCACGTACACAGGAGACAGCTAGATTTTTCTCTTAAGGGTGTGATGTGTACTTAACACAAAGGTAAGCTTAGTCAGCTGCTCTAGGTAAACATGGGTTGCTTAGGTCTTCTTTTATATAGGATTTATGAACATGAGGACAGGCTTCTCCTTATGGTTTGTTACAGCAGTTCAATATCATGCTTTTGCATTAAAAACTTGTGTTGAGTTCTAGTTTTCACCACGGGTGAGAGACCACTAAGAGGAGATGCTGATTTCACATCCAGAAAGTGAGCCAAGTAACACCTTAGAGTCTGAAGCCTTTAGCCACAATCCTGAAGGCAGAGAGAGAATCTTTTCTGTACCTGATGATTTCAGTTTCTTCTCATAAGTACTGTTGCTCTTCAGATCCCTTGGCAAGTGTTTCTAGTATGTTGCAGTAAGGATACTCCGTATTAAACTGAAGATTTTATGAAGTTTCTCGGTCTAAGTTTGTATCCTCAAGCAGATTTCCTCCTTCTCGAGCAGTAGATTATCACAGACTGCTGTTATGCTGATTTAAAAGTATGCAGTCAAATGCAGGATTTGGAACCACAAGAATCAGGTCACCTACCGCCACTGCCATTGGTTTTCTTGTGCTTTTAAAGTCATGGTACTTGTGAAGTCTTGTGTGTGTTTTGTGGGCAGGAAGGAGCAGAAATGACTTTTGATCTTGCTGAGTAGTGTCTTTTGGTTTTTTTTTTTCTCCTTAAGGCATCACTTACCGTACCATAGGTGTGTATGGATTTACAAAAGATTGCTCATTTGCTGCAAAATAGCAAGTTCACCACAAAGATACACCACCTGTGGCCACGAAGGAGTGGCTGCATCTTCTGTTGTCAAGAGATTTAAATGTGGCCCAATTCCTCTTGATAATCACAGAATAGTAGGGGTTGGAAGGGACCTCTGTGGGTCATCTAGTCCAACCCTCCTGCTGAAGCAGGGTCACCTACAGCAGGCTGCACAGGACCTTGTCCAGGTGGGTCTTGAATATCTCCAGAGGAGGAGACTCCACAACCTCCCTGGGCAGCCTGTGCCAGGGCTCCGTCACCCTCTGAGGGAAGAAGTTCTTCCTCATGTTCAGACGGAACTTCCTCTGCTTCAGTTTGTGCCCATTGCCCCTTGTCCTGTCACTGGGCACCACTGAAAAGAGCTTGGCCCCATCCTCCTGACACCCACCCTTCAGATATTTATAAGCATTTATTAGGTCCCTTCTCAGCCTTCTCTTCTCCAGGCTGAACAAGCCCAGTTCCCTCAGCCTCTCCTCGTAGGAGAGATGCTCCAGTCCCCTCATCATCCTTGTAGCCCTTCGCTGGACTCTCTCCAGTAGCTCTTCATCTTTCTTGGACTGGGGAGCCCAGAACTGGACACAGTACTGCAGATGGGGCCTCACCAGGGCAGTGTAGAGGGGAAGGAGAACCTCCCTCGTCCTGCTGGCCACACTCTTCTTGATGCACCCCAGGATTCCAATGTTGAATGTCCAACATCCAATAATGATGTTTTTCAGTTGACAACTTGGATATTGTAGCTCGCATACTTTCAGCTGCAATTCGCTGTCTTCCTTTGGATTGCTAAGGTCATGCGTGTCTCTGTAGTTAGACTGATTTGCTGATTGGGATTGTTCGTGATAATATCTTGGGAGTAGTTTGAAGTGATCGACTAAACTAACATTGGCTTAGTAGCAATTGTTGTCATTAAAAACTAGTAAAAGCAATTAGTGCGTGTAATTATGGCATTTGGGGCAGGGAAGAGGGGGTGCTGTGGTAAATGAGTAGTGATAAATGAGTATGAAGCATTTTCTATGGGAGCAGAGAGTTGAAAGAAGCAAATAATCCCTTCCCACTCCCTGAAAGACTTTTCATATGCTTTATATTTCTCTCTCTCTCTCTCTCAAATACCAAATGACAACCAGTTTTGAAAAAGCTCCTCCCCCAACCAGAGGGAAGAGGTAAATAGAAAATATTTGACTTGTCTTTTGAGTTTGCCTTTTTGTTTTGTTTTGGTTTTTTTTTTTTACTTTTCAGCGATAATTTTCAGGATTATTACTTGGCATAGTGAGTAAGAGATACTGTTGTTAGAACAAACACTTCCCTTGTGCTGAAAATGCAAGTCTCCTTTTTGAAAGGAACCATGGGTTTGCATGGAACCCACCGGAGGATCCTGGTACGAGCCTGGGCTTTAAGGTGTTCTGAAAATAAAATCAGAGATGCTAAAATCAAAATGAAATGTATTGCCAAGGAGCAGAAACTCATTTTGATAGAGAAGGTGACTGTTCCTGTTGCTTTTGCCCTCTGACTGCTTTATCTCAGGTTTATTCTAAGCATCCCGGTAGCTAGCTAAGATGATTCTAGAGGGAGAACGAATCTACCATGAAAGAACTCTGTCTTGAGATGATGACTGTGGGATATGTGTGACTGGGATGCTATACTGCCGTTTGTATGTGCAGCATTCAGTTAGTCAAGACGCTGGATTTTTTGGTTTCGGTTTGGTATTTTTACTAAAGAAAACTGGTAAGCGTCAAATATTACAGTTGATCAAAACAATATTTATTTTAGTTTGACTGAATTCAGTGTATTGGCAAATCCACTTGGTTCTTGTTCAGTTTTCCATTTTAAGACATTTCACTTATTTTAACAGCTACTGAATCCCTGTTATCTCCCAGCTCTATAGTCTGTGGAAAGAAGAGAACATGAGCGCATGTTAGAAATTGCTTAAAATGACAAGGGAAGGACTTTCAGCAAGTCTTTACAAAGCAGGAACTGAAGTTGTCTTTCTCAACAGAACCTTGCTGCTTGTTTCCTAGCAAAGTGGGTTTGCTTGCTTAACAGTGTTTGATGATTAGAAAAGAAACAACTTCGGAAACAAAAGGATCTTTTTAATTCAAGCCAAATAGGGTAGGGATGAGTGAATCCAAATTCCTGCATCTCAAGAGTGTTGCTTTACAAATTTTCTAGCCTTTTGTAACTTCAATAATTAGTCAAAAATTGCCAAATGTTTAAAAACTAGTTTGCCTCTGCTCTTTTCATAAAGGAAAATATCTGAGAAGTGTCTCCAGGTAGGCAATAACCAACATTCTGGTATGCACCCATGTCATGTGGTTAGATGGGATGTTTGTCTTCTACTGAAATTTTTTCTCCTCTTCAGCCCAAAGTAAACAGCTATTCAGCTGGGAGGTGCCCGCTTATGTAGTTAAACACTTGTTTTCCCAGAGGGCCCCTTCAGTATTGCAAAACTCAAGGGCTGAGGCAAAACTACTTGGCTTTGGTACCTTAACAGGAATGCAGATGCCTACCAAAGAAAACAGCAGGTTTGACGCCTTTTCTGGTGAGTGAAGCTGAAGGAGAAATTGGTAGTGAATAAATGGTAATTCCAGCTTTTAGTCACCAGCTGGATGCAGTCTTCTTTGAGACAAAGAGGGGGTTGTTAGAAGGTAGGGATGAAAATGTGTCCTGCAACAATTTTCCCTCTTTCTATTTGACAGTGAAAATAGGAACATCTATAGAAAACAGAAAAATTTACCGTATAAAGTGCTGCCAGCTTGCAGCAGTATCTGAAATGCCTTGGAGTGTCTGCCTGTAGTTGGTTTTCTCTGAGGAAACTTCTCTCTTCTATTTCTTGAAGTTTTGTATGTGATTTTCTTATATATGTAATTTAAATCTGGTTAGTCTTCTTAATCGAAACTGACAATGAGTTGGAGATAAACTAGTATAGAATGGTTTCTTTTGTATGTTAGTAACATTGAATACAAACATAGCATTGCAAGGTTTCCTTTCTACTTGTGCAGCAAGAGGTAATTCTCTCCTTTAATACCGAATTGATTGTAACAGTACTATGGCTTAAATATATTTCTAGCTCAAAATGTTTAAGACTAAATATAAGTTAATGAAGGTGTTTTCAAGACTGTGCTTGATTAGCCAAGATTGCTCTGGAATGTAATCTCTTATTTTGGGGTTTTTTAGGGGTTTTGTTTGGTGTTTTTTGGTTAACAACAACAACAAAAGGTACTTTGGATAGGTCAGGAGCTGATGGTGAAGTGCAGTCAAGGGCCAGGCTTTGAAAGGGTTTACTGATTCAGAGTGACTTTTTTTGGCTCGTTTTTAGAGTGTTTCTTAAGGCATACTGAATGCCTTTTGGAAAGTCTTGAGCATTTAGTTAAGTGCTAAGCTGAGGTCCAGAGCTTGGCCTGTCAAGTTCTACAGAATTTTTTTTTTTTTTTTTTCTTTTACCCAAACATGAGCATATCAAGAAGGTGGTGTCTGAAGTGAGGAATGACGTGCATTTTACTTAGTGCGCTGGGACATTAATTTTGCTAGGTACCATTTGTCAGTCCTGCTGAATTTAAATTTATCTCAGATAAAAACAGAAAACCTCCCAAAATGCCAAGTGCCAGAGAGGGACAGTTATGCTTAATATAAATATTGAAAGTTTTGTGTCTGAAAAGAAGAATAGATGAGAAGCAGAGTTCCTTCAACATTTACCCTAGGCCCCTGGTTTTTATGTTAGCCTCTTGCCTCTGACTGCCTGTACTTCCCTTTCTCTTTCCTGTGAATTTATTTGCCCTGAATTCTTTGTCAGCTCCTACTTGGATATTCTCCTGTACCTTTTCTGCCTTTCATGCTGTGAAGGTTGTTTGGGCATATTTGCCTCCACGTTCCCTGGTATCAGTGTGTTTAACAGTGCACAGGTTTATTTGAAGCACAGATCGTGCACATCAAATAATTAAAAAGCGACTGCAGAGCCGATTACTTGCTTTCAAAAAAATGCCTTTTTAATGCCTTCCAATTGATTTCTGTCCTGTCTCAGTAGTAGACAGTGGTGTTATCCCAGGGATGTTACTCACTAGCCCTTTGCTAAAGGCTTTCATTACGCTTTTAGACAGAAAGTCCACAGGGTGAAATTTGGGTGGTTTAATGGATGTTTATGGTAGTTTATGGTACATTCAGAGATCTTTTGCAGTTCTATTTTTGTGAGACTATGCAAAAGATGTCTCTCTTCAGCACAGGAGGTTACAGACAGTACAAATTTGGAGGAAGGTGACACACATGACTGTGGCTAGTATTCTCTCTTCTTCCCCTATTTTCTACGTGTTGCCCAAGGCCATTATCTCGGGGCCATGTAACACTGCTTTTTGAAGCAAGTCTTTCTTTGCCCCACTTATTTGGGTTCCTGAGCAGGCCTACGTTTACCTTTTAGCATGTGTCTGTTTCTTGGTCATGTCAACTACAATCTGATGTTGTCAATATTGTTAATTTAAACACTGATGTCCAAATCAATATCTCCTTCTGTGTACAGATACCACAGGAGAAGCCAGTTCGCCCAATTTTACAATCTGCTTAACAGCCTAGGCTGCATAAAGAGTCCTGAAAGGCAAACCTGTGCCACAGGTGCGCGTTCCTTCCCTGCGCCTGCTTCTGGAAGAACCCTTCCCCTCTGTTGGGAAGGGAATAGGGCGTCCCACCTGCTTAGTGTCATTAGACAATGAAAAATAATTCATGTATTGGAGATCTTTTTTTTTTCCTGTAACGCCTTACTTGCTTGGGAGTAAAATTAGCGTGGCAGCGTCAGAGATTGAAAATGTAACTGGAAGAAATGAAGCAAAAAGTGTTAGTACAAGTTAGATTTTGGTGCTTGTTTGTTCTGTGGCTTTCCCAAAACCAGAAAGAGAAGCAATGAAGTCTCCTGTCCGTGCCTGCACACAAGCACACATACATGGAACTACCTTGTGCATCGTGTTTCTGTGTGAGTGTGCAGTCCAGTAACCAGTCGGAATGTGACCACTGGCCACGGTGCCATCTGCATGCAACGTCGGAGGTTGTGCTGCCTCTCAAGTTAGAATGCATGTGCAGGAATGAACTCGTCCTTTACGATACCGAAGCCATGATAATCCCCACATGGCAAATCTCTGGGACAACTTAGAAAACGAAAGACAGGCTTCAGCATGGAAGCGATTTGGGTTTTTTAGGCCACCGTGAAGCAACAGTAATCCTTTTTCTGGTAAACACCTGAAGTGATCAGATTGTCCCGAGTGACTGTTCTGGGTTTGGGTGCAATTACTGCCCATTTTGCTGGTCCGTTAACATCATGCACCTTGCCTTTTTTGGCTAGATTCCTTTCCAGTGACTCTGTCCTCCTGGTCCAGCTTCAGGGTTTCAGCTAGCCACTACATCGCTCCCTTCTGAAGAAGACTGATGATTTTGTGGTGCAGTGTTCACCCTTCTCTCAAGCATGTTCTGTTGACTGGAAAGGCCTGAGGAGTTTGTGCTTACACCTTGTGCAAAATGTTTTGGTTTGTTACGGATGTGCTTTGGTCAGGAAGGCTTGGCTCTATAATGAGTGTTGGTTTTTGAAGGAGGGCTCTTCCAGCAAATTGGGCATGCATTACTACTGGGATTATCCTGGAACTGTCCGTTTTGTTGAGAGTCTGGCATGCTGGTTAACAAAACATATGTGTTTGTTTCTGCCATTGAATACATACAGCAGGTACTGAAGAACTGAGGGCTCTTCCTGGAAAGGTTTCTGCAGCCAGCATCTTCTGCAAATAGCAGTTCTCTTTAGTGAACCTTAGAAAGATACAGAGAGATTTTTTTTTTCCCTCTTGCCTATGTTTCCAAAGTGGCGTTAATACTTGCACAACCACTTCATGTATGTGCCAGTGTTTTTTTTCTTGACTTTGGAAAAGAGCAGAATGAAAGATTACCTCTCCTGAGTGCCACAATTTTCTATTTCCGTGTCTCATTTTTAAGAGCTACCCATTACATTTGATACTCTGTACAGAATGAAGCATACCACTGTGTAAGTGTCACAGAATCAGGGAATGTTCGGGGTTGGCAGGGACCTCTGTGGGTCACCCAGTCCAACCCCCTGCCGAAGCAGGGTCACCCAGAGCAGGCTGCACAGCACCGCGTCCAGGCAGGGCTTGAATATCTCCAGAGGAGGAGACTCCACAACCTCCCTGGGCAGCCTGGGCCAGGCACTTCTGGTAGTAAAATGTGGTGGAATAAATTCCTCCAAAGCATGAGATAATGACTTTAAGTGACCAACAGCAGAATTTTAGCTGTGCTAATAACAGTAGCAGTCTTTAGTGCAGTCAGCTGACAGTTTTTTCAGTGGTACTTGGTAGTTGCAAGTGAAGCTTTGCTAAAGGTAGTACACTTGTTATTTGTGGACTGATCCCAGAAAGCTGTCCTGGGAATCTCTGCCCCTGCTCCAGCAGTTTCACTTGTTGAATGTTAAACGTTAATCTGTGATGCCTTCTGTTTAAGGCTTGAGTTCTTTGCAAAGATTACCGTGAAAGTCAGAGAGCTTGGAGTCAGACTGCTAAGCAATAAGAGGAAACTGAGTGATGGAGCAGACTTACGTTGAACTTTTAGACAGCCCTTTTAAGCCATTTGTTTTTTTACTGTGTCGTTTTCAGCAACCGTGTAGTGGCATCAGTGTTTTTCTGCTGCTTCACATGTAATGACCATAGCTAATTTTCGCTGGAGGCCTAACAGTATAGTAAGAGAAAAGCCACGACTCGAGGTGAGTGTGCTGTTCCACCTGTAAAGAAGAATAGTGAATTCTGAATCTCAACATTTACTTCGAGTACACACTTGCAGATTAATGGGATTTTCCTGAAGGTGGGCTTTGTTTTTGGGATGAAGGAAAGGAAATAGTTTCACGTAGTTCGGTGACTTTGTAATGCCCTTAAAATTTGCTTGGTGGTTTGTACTTGTGGTGATGTTTCTGTACCACGATATTGTGTTGTTCTTTTGCTGGTTATCCAAGCACAAGCTACTTCAAGTTAAGTCTGTGCTTAAATGACTGAGAAGAGTTTGCAGAAGTAGAGTCAAAGTGACACAATAGATACTAGCTTCTGGACATCGGTTTGCAGTAGTAAATGTGTCAGTATATTCTTTGTACTTTGGATAATGTCACGAGTATTATTTTCTTTTGATCCCTGGCGGGCAAAAGTGGGACGATACGTTATGGTGGTATTCCGAGGGTGAGTTTGTGCTGGCTGGCTCTACCTGTGTTCCGTGCTGGCTGGACAGCAGCCAGCCTCTGCTCTAGAAGCTGTGTTTCGTGAAGCAGGTTTTTTTTACTCCAGAGTACTAGTGAATCATTAAAGTACAAACGTGATCCTTTTGAATGGACGGGAAATCTGCATTAGCATTTGCACAGCATAAAGATTCTGTGGGGTCTTGGATGCCCTCTCCTTTGCTTCTCAAAAGAGTGAAGATGTAAGGACCTCATGAGCCTGAGGGTCCTGCTTGTTAGCATTTTGCTAACAGCAGCCTCCTCAGCTTCCTTTCAGAGTGTTCGTTCGCTTTTTGTGTTTGTGATACATGCGTCGTTTTGTTCAGCCTCATTTATTTTTCTGTTAGAGTCAGGGACTTGAGAAGTGTAGCAAACCAAACAGCTTCCTGACGACTTGGGTACTGCTGTTTGGTGTTGGAAAACTAGCTCCTTAAAACGGAATGCATAGATGAACATCAGCATTTGCTTGGAGGTGTTGGGTATTCAGGGAGAGGGAAAACAGTGGTAGAAGATGACTTCATACCTTTTTCTTTTCTTTCCAATCCATTCTGTTTTCCTCAAATTATAATTCTCTAAAAACTTTCTAAAAATATGTTAAAGGATTGCCAGGTGAATGTTCATGAACGAGGAATTGATCTTGCAGCCTTGGACCAATTTAACAAATTACCAAATACCTACTTTTTATATCACAGTTCGAGAGTTGCACTAAATGCAGTTTTAGGTCTCCAAGTTGTAGAAAGTGCCACAATTGGGCAATCCAAACCTAGAAGATGATACGGATTCACAATGCTGATCCATATATTTTTCCCCCAAACTTTTGATCAGTTCATTTTCACGACCCTTCTCTGCCACTCTGTGCCAGATCAGGTATCATCTGTACCTGCGACAGTCAATGTAAAAACTTTGAAGAGGTACATATTGTAACGTAGCTTACAGAATTTAGACATTCCGTAGCCTGATCTGGACCAGACTGACAGGCCCAGTAATCCAATAGTCCTCAGATGTGGCAGCGTGGACACAACCAGAAGTACCCAGTACAGCAAAGGGGGGGGGGGATGTGCCCCAGAAAGCCCGGACAGAAGAAGCATCAGCAAAACCAGTTGAGTTACACGGTTTGACAACACCTTCCTAAACACATCCGTGGATAGGTTTAACCTGTAGTTATACAGGGCTTGCTTGAGTTCCGAAAGCATTCTGGCTGTGGTTGTGTGGAGTCTCCACTAAGGCTGTCTAGAACAATAAAATTCCATCAGCGTGGTGATCTGTCTGAGTGAGTCTGTTGCAGGTAAACAATCCATAGGAGAAGTTAGTTTATGCAGAGCTGCTATTACCTTGTCCGGGTTTCTGCTGTTAATCTGGGTAGTGCAGGTGTCAGTGTTGTGTCTCAGCCTGTGTTCAAGCATGCTGACTGCAAGATTCCAAGATCACCAGCATGCATGTGCAGAGCAGGCTTAGGAAGGAGCAGAAGAGGCCTGTAATTGAAGCAAGGAATACAGTTGGGTTTTTTTTTTCCTTGCAGAGAACACAAACACAGTGAGACCAAAACTAAATTTGCATCTGAAGTGAGACTCAGCAGTGTTCATTGAGAGTTTTGATTATACCTCTTTGTTTCTCTCTATATCTTTGAGGCAGATGCTGGAAGTTTCCAGCTTACAAGCAATTCTGCATCATCCCAGAGGAGAGAGCCAGTTGTCTGGTTCTGGGAAAGTATTGCCGACATAGCTTGTGTTGTGTGGTGTGTATCTTTTATCACAGTCCTGACTGGTTTCGTGTGCAGCCATTTACTGATCTGCAAAAACAGCCACACTTCACAGAATCACACAGAATCACAGAATTTTAGAGGTTGGAAGGGGTTGTGGGTCACCCAGCCCAACCCCCCTGCCGAAGCAGGGTCACCCAGAGCAGGCTGCACAGGACCTTGTCCAGGTGGGTCTTGAATATCTCCAGAGAAGGGAGACTCCACAGCCTCCCTGGGCAGCCTGTTCCAGGGCTCCATCACCCTCAGAGTGAAGAAGTTCTTCCTCATGTTCAGCTGGAGCTTCCTCTGCTTCAGTTTGTGCCCATTGCCCCTTGTCCTGTCGCTGGGCACCACTGAAAAGAGTCTGGCCCCGTCCTCCTGACACCCACCCTGCAGATATTTATCTGCATTTCTAAGGTCCCCTCGCAGCCTTCTCTTCTCCAGGCTAAACAAGCCCAGCTCCCTCAGCCTCTCCTCGTAGGAGAGATGCTCCAGTCCCCTCACCATCCTCGTAGCCCTCCACTGGACTCTCTCCAGTAGCTCCTCATCTTTCTTGAACTGGGGAGCCCAGAACTGGACACAGTACTCCAGATGGGGCCTCACTAGAGCGAGAGTAAAGGGGGAGGAGAACCTCCCTCGACCTGCTGGCCACACTCTTCTTAATGCACCCCAGGATCCCATTGGCCTTCTTGGCACCCAGGGCACACTGCTGGCTCATGGTCAACCTGTCATCCCCCAGCACTCCCAGGTCCCTCTCTGCAGAGCTGCTCTCCAGCAGGTCTGCCCCAGCCTGTACTGGTGCCTGGGGTTGTTCCTCCCCAGGTGCAGGACCCTGCAATTGCCCTTGTTGAACCTCATGAGGTTCCTCTCTGCCCAGCTCTCCAGCCTGTCCAGGTCTCGCTGAATGGCAGCACAGCCTGCCAGTGTATCCACAAAGAGAAGCGTGTACTTTCTGAATGAGGTTTGAACTGGACTTTGAACTCTTCCATAAGCAATGAACAGGTAGACGTCTTTTGTGCATGCAAGAGCTGTTTTTATCCTTCGTTCAACTGAGAATTCACTGAAGCGTTAACAGTCCCTGAAACAGAAAATGAATGCTGTCTAGTGGCATGGCTGGCTGGTGATGTGTGAATACATCTGTAGTAATGTCTAGAGCAAAAGTTTGCAGCCTGCCCTGTGGTGAGATGCAAGTGTGCTGAAAGGAGAAACGCAGAGGCTCGCTCCCCCTGCTTTGGGCTGATTCCTTCCAGAGACAAAGAACTCCTCAACGCTTGCTGGCTTTTGGGAGCCTGAGAGCAGCAGCGGTGACACAGAAATAAGCATTACCACTGCAGGACTTCCAGAAAGCTTTTCTTGCCTGAGAACTCCAGTAATATACAAGTTCTTGAGGACATGGGTGAGAGTGTCTGACCCGATCATTCGCTGTGGAAGAGCAACATTTTCTAAAGGCTGTTTGTTTTGGGAAAAAGACATCGAAAGCAAGCAATCAGAAGCGTGTGCCTAAATGATCTTGGGAGCTGAAACTCGTTTGGCTTTGTTTGGACATTGCAACAGACTGAGAGAAGAACCACTGTAAGGAAGCAGCTTGGAGGCTGAGTTACCTTTTCAGCTGACACGTTTCCACTCCTTCTTGGCTCCAGGAGTTCAGATGTAGTTGCAGCTGATTGTCCCCTCGGGCTCCGCCCTCACGTTTACATTTTCCTTTGCTTTTTCTGGCTGATACAAGTCTGATGCTTCTTCAGCACGACCATCTACCTCCAGGAGCAGGAACAGCAGCTGCGGCTCAGACAGCAGGAGTAGAAACATTTCTCACCTTTTTAAGCCGAGGTGTTTGCCCTAACTCTGGCTTTCCTCTGTGCAGGGTTTTGCTTAGAGAAGATTAGTTGATTTTAATGAGCCAATGATTGACTATTGCAGGAAGTTCCTGATCGTGTCTAGTGAAGAGGTAAGAAGCTTTGTTGTGGTTCAAGAGCTGGAAATACAAACCGTGTGTATTTCTGTGTGGCTTTGATAGGAGTTAGATGGGAAGAGTTTGCAAGGAATGAGGGCCTGTGTTAGGGAGGGAGAAAGGAAAAGACAAGCACACAGAAGATTTAACCTTGAAGGAATGCAGCTCTGGACTTGTCCAGGGTTGCCCGAAGGTAGAAATATTTATTTACGAGGTTGAAAAAAATAACCCAGATCTCCTGTAACGTTTCCTGCTGCAACATGAACAAGGGTACAGTGTGCAAAGGTCTGTATATGAGCAACCTTCTTTTTTGTTCGCGTGGACTGGGTCAGCACGACTCTCACTGGATTCGTGGTGTATGTGTTCACCTAGCTGGCTTGCGTTTGTGTGTGGTTTCCCAAGTGGTGAATGGACAGGGGGTAGCTGTGTGGACAAGTCAACAGGCTGAAAGACTGAAACCTCTTTTCAACTCCAAAGCCTGCCTTTGGGTATTTGGATTTCAAGAAGGGAAGTACCAGGAGATACAGGCTTGGAAGGAAGCCACGGACTGCGGTATGTGTTGATAGTTCAGCTCGTAATTTTTATAAAAGTTACTCTTTGTGTATTAAACATGGGAATGGAAATACACGCATACCCTTTGGTCTGAGGCTCTCATTTATAAGAGTCCCTGATAGTGGTGTGTGTGTGTAAATCGGATTCAGTGTGGGAATTTTGTCAGGCTTCCGCCTGGGCAATTCAGGGAGTTGGAACAGCTCCTGGGAAGAGAGGTCAGACTGAAAGAAAGCAAGCCCCTTCGGGCTGGTTAACGAAATTCCAGCATTACTTAGGTCTATGCTCTCGTGAACTTCCCTTGTATTTTGACAGCTGTGTTCCTTCTGCGTTTTACGGAGTGTTGCTTCCTCGGAAAGGAGGAGAGCAGGGGTTAAGCTGTGCGCTGAGGTGAGGTATGGAGTGCGCAGGGCCTGGGCAGTGCCTTTACTTAGCAGGCGGAATACACATCTGCGTTGCTAGCGTGTTTGCTCATGTTCTTCAGCCAACAGTGTTCCCTGCCTGTATGCACAGCTTCACTTTTGCCAGGAAGCTGGGTATCACTTTTTGGGGCAAAAGTGGGTAAAGACCAGAGGAAAGTCAAGTCCAAAAGTCTTAATGCAGAGGTATTCCAAAATTCTGGTTCAGGAAAAGGTAGAATATGAAAGTTTTACGTAGTAGAGAGGAATTTCAAAACCTTGTGTTTTGAAGCTTTATAGTATTTGAATAGTTCATTTGTACTGGTTTTATGAACAAATAAACCTTATGTACATAGTTTTTATATATAGAGAGAGCTTATGTAGCGAGAAAAATAATGTGTATGTATGTATTTTATATATATGTACACGCATAAATAAAAATCTAAATCTTGTATTTCTTTTAACTATTTGCATGTTCTCTACTGTGATATCATTGAACCTTTGGAGATAGATTTGTGGTGGTTGTTTGCATTTAAAATAAGTCATAGCTAAGTATTCTGTGGGTTACAGATCTGGGACTGCCGAGTGTAACATTTGGGTAAAACCACTGACGTGTATGTGTGCTCGAGAAGTGTTGACTCTGTCAACAGAGTGTGATACTGCACATTTAATTCCCCCCGACGGAAATGCTATATTTTAAAGTAAAATTATGATTTTTGCCTCATACATTTCATATTCCTTTTAAAGCAAGTTAGGATGAAAAAATTTCTGGATAGAGCTTGTTTTTTACCTTAGTTAAGTTGTGTTCTTTACACTGGACTTGCAGTGACAAATCTTACACAAGTCTGAGGTAAAACTGAATTTCAGATGCTGTTCAGCATCACACACAAGTACTTGTTTTAATCATTACTGGGTAATTACATGTAAGTGCTTGTCATAATTAAAAAAAAAAAACACCAAAAAATAAAACACCCCAAAATTGATCTAAGAATGCTTTCCTACAATGCTGCAAATTGGAAAATAGTTTATATTTATTATGTGCAATACCCATTGTGTTTTCATGATCTGGAACTGCAAGTGTAAATATCCAGACCTGTCAGGAGCAGCTGTGAGTCTTCTTTTTTTCTCGTCTGTTTATAATACAGAATGATGATTTTTTTATGAATAGTTGAGCTTCTAAAAAGGCAACTGCCTACTAGAGCAAAATGGTCTAGTTGCAAGTAAATCGTTTTATCTCACAGCTGCAGGTGTTTCCTTGTGAAGTCTGACAATATTGTATTCATCTTTAAGTTCACAGCCAAAAGTCAGCAGGTCCCAAACATTTCTGTTTCTCACTTCACTTGTAGACAGAGAACATAATGTGACTCCTCAAGCTCTAGCTAAATACCAAAAGAAGCGTCGGTTAGGCTCGCCATCCTACTTCTGACCCATGCGACCTCTGTACAGGGGTCCACTGCTTGGAGAAATTGCCTCGGGGATTTTTGAAGTTTGGTGGTGGATCAGACTTGCAGATACGGATACTGAAGTAGGGCGTCTAGATCCCACGGTTTACTGGGTACCTTTTCCTTGTGCAGCTTACGTGCCTTTTTCTATATAGCCACGTGCTCACTTTAAATGGTTCATGCAGGACTGGGAATCCTGATAAATTGTTTGCTCATTTAGTCGAGTTCTTGGTTCTCCTCTCATGTATATGCACTTCCTTCCAATTTAGATAATCTGCATTTATCAGATAATAGTGCAGAGTATATAAAATACTTCAATCTGTTAGTTTCTTTCAATGTGAAGTTCTTCTTAAGAAGTGGTACACCTGGGCTTGTTGTCTTGGTTATGAGCAGTTAGGCTGATGCTGAGTAAGCCAGTACTCATGTCCACAACAGTTCACACGTTTTAATCCACTGGCATTCCACAGCCTGGCAATCTTGAGGCAATGGGGTGAGACGCTGAATGCCACAAAATCTAGTTGTCAGTTTTATGGTGCCGAAAGATTTCACAGAGATGCTAGTATGCAGACGTCATCCCTTCTGCTGTGGTGTTCGGTGCTGACAGAGCCGTGTGATTCATTAGCACGTGGGAGTAATTGAGAGGCCCAGACAGCTCGCGGTTGTCAGTTGCTTATACAAAGTGGTTCTAGTGATCTTCGCAGAATCTCAGATTTCAGAGGTTTTGTTTTCATCGGGGGCTATACTGTAGCAAAAACATGATTACTACTGCTGAAGCTTTAGATCAGATTTACTGAGTTTCCCCATAAAAATGAGATGTTTCCCTATACAGACTCGTGTGTGTAAACTTTCATCTCCTGGCCGTGAACCTTTCAGTCTCTTAAGTTTGCTGCCTGTGTTCCAACCAAATTTGTGTTGGGCCATCCTGACCTGACCCTATGAGAAGTCCCAGAAAGAATGTTGTTCTCAGTATTGTCTCTATCAATCAGGCTTCTAATGAGTACACATGCCATTCTTCAGTGTAGTAGAGATCTATATTTTTAAGCGTTTTTTAAAACCTCTGTTTGCAAAAAAGGACATTTTCATTCATCTACGTGATAGGTTAGGGGAGGGAGAAATTTCTTCAGCAAAATTTTTCTTCCTCTCCTCTGATTTATTTGTCTAAAATATTCCTACACTGTTCCTTGATGTTTACCAGTTAACGCTAACTATTCAGAGAAACGTGAAACTTTTTACAGTCTCTTCTTAGTGTTCACGACCAACTATAGCTCAGACTAAAACTGGGAGTAGCAACTAATGGTCTTAGCCAGCAATGGGATTGCCTGAGAGTTCAAAGACAGATGTTTAACTTCTACATTTATCAGAAAAAGATGCTTTTATATTTACTTCAACTACTTCAGGATTCTGAGATGTCTTTTAAGTCCAAGCTTTGTACTGACACATAAATGCAGTAGGAAAACGAACAGTGTCCAAGAAATGTAAATTGTTCATAATTTGAAAAAACAGAACTAAACCTTAATAAACTCATGAATATTGTAAAGCTGTTGTATCCAATCCAGAGTCCAATGGGAAGAAGCATCAAAGTGCTCTAGGTTGCATACTTAATAGGTAAATGGCAGGCATAAGCATCGTAAGCAATGAAAACCCCATCCTCTGCTGAAAGCTGTTTTCATATTTATATCTGATGGTGCTAATTCTTAAAACCATTAAAAATAAATCGAGGCGTCATTTTTGCACATTTCATCATTTGTGTGTAGAGATACTGTACAGATGTTTAAAAAAACTTTCTAAAAAAGCTTTTTTGTTTCAAATGGAAACATAAGGAGAGCAGATGAACATTTCTTGAGATTTATAATCCACTTATGTGACTGTAGGTTTATTGTTTGCATTTTGTTTTCTGTTGTTTTTTTTCCCAAGTGAAATGGCATAATTTTAAGTAGGGATGCGGCTGGTAAGCTGACCTCATGTCTCTTATTCAGAATGGAAGCTGTACGGTCCATAGCTGGGAGACACCCAAATGGTTTGTGATTGCTCAGCACTCCGGGCAACATGCAGAGCAAATGCGGTAATTTTGTACTAGTGGAAGAAGTACTGGGCAGGGTTATCTCTGAACCTTTCAGAGCACAGATGTGCAAGACTCTCAGGTCTGTAGCCCACTGGCAGTCTGTCCGTCCTCTTGTCTGTTGCTGTTGCTGTGCGTGGACGGCACTGTGTGACAGCACAGGGAGGGCTGATGGAGGGAAGTGCACAAAGGGTTTCTGTTGCTTCCCTGGCTGCACTTTAGAATTTGACGGATTCTGTACTGAAGATGTCTGTGTGGCGAACCAAATGTGCATGCTAGAATGTTTCATCTGGTGTGAGGTATTCATGGCTGACTAGCATGCTGGAAGGATTTACAGCACTTTGCCTAGCTTTGGGTAACAGGAGAGTTGGACAGGAAGACTTCTTACTCGTTCAAGTGTACTAGCCCTGGATTTACCTAACTGCGTTCTAGTTCAGACCTGTAACCTCCAGTCTGTTTTGTGTAAGGATATGCAACTATTTAAAACAAAGCAGTTCTGTATTGTTTTCTTTTCTAGTTTTAAGCTCAGAATTAAGCACACAGAAAAGAAAAAAAAAAAATCACCTAGTAGTTACTCTTAGTGTTGGTTTCTTTTTTAGTTTTTGCAATTTATTGTGGGAACTATTAAATAATTCCCCATGAAGCGCCAAGTGTGCTTCCTTGTCCTAGCAGTTGTGAGAAATCATAGCATGAAAGAGGGTTGAGAAACTGTCAGTTGGCTGCATTTTCCTTAGCTAAGGTAGTTTTTCATAAATACTGTTTTTAAATATCTGTGCACAGGCATCCAACCTCATGCATAGCATCTCTGTTCACCATGCGCTTTACACATCATAAACTTCAGCAAATTTCTAACAGCTTGCAGAGAAATTTCTAACAGAGAATTTCTACAGCAAGAGGAATTGCTTGCTTTTTTCCCTAGCCTGATGACTTGTTCTGAAAAGGAGTATTTTTGTCTTTTGCATGTCATGTTTTTAAAATCAATATCAAACAATAGTACCTAGTCTTAAAAAGTAAAACGTTGTCCTTTAATTATTAGCTAAAATCTGTTAAACTTATCATGTAACCTTCAGTGTGTAAGTATTTTAACTGATGGAAACTTGGCAGTGTGTCATGTAACGAAGGCTTTTTCCAACCAGACCACTTTTCTTGCCATTATAAACCGATGAATTCATTGCCATCGTGGGTACGATTTCTGAATAATGCTTTTTCTAAAATGGTATTGCCTAGAAAAGCTTCCTAGTTTGGAAGCTTCGTGATCATGA